>NC_086447.1:628442347-628752347 GCF_028390025.1 Pseudophryne corroboree | reverse complement strand
TGTGGCCCAAGACTAGTTAACCCTTGCTAAACTACAGCTACTTATTCAAAATGGCAAAATATGGTGTGTGTGCCCACTTTGCCAGTATATTTCATGCCCAAAACAGCGTTGGGCCAGGCAAAATACAACTGCGTCATATGTAAGTGACCACCCTCTGTTGTTTTTGGGGGTCAAATTTGTGGCCCAAGACTAGTTAACCCTTGCAAAACTACAGCTACTTATTCAAAATTGTAAAATATGGTGTGTGTGCCCACTTTGCCAGTGTATTTCATGCCCAAAACAGCGTTGGGCCAAGCAAAATACAACTGCGTCATATGTAAGTGACCACCCTCTGTTGATTTCAGGTGTCAGATTTGTGGGCCAAAACTGGTTAACCCTTGCAAAACTACAGCTACTTATTCAAAATGGTAAAATATGGTGTGTGTGCCCACTTTGCCAGTGTATTTCATGCCCAAAACAGCGTTGGGCCAGGCAAAATACAACTGCGTCATATGTAAGTGACCACCCTCTGTTGATTTCAGGTGTCAGATTTGTGGCCCAAGACTGGTTAACCCTTGCAAAACTACAGCTACTTATTCAAAATGGTAAAATATGGCGTGTGCGCCCACTTTGCCAGTGTATTTCATGCCCAAAACAGCGTTGGGCCATGCAAAATACAACTGCGTCATATGTAAGTGACCACCCTCTGTTGATTTCAGGTGTCAGATTTGTGGCCCAAGACTGGTTAACCCTTGCAAAACTACAGCTACTTATTCAAAATGGTAAAATATGGTGTGTGTGCCCACTTTGCCAGTGTATTTCATGCCCAAAACAGCGTTTGGCCAGGCAAAATACAACTGCGTCATATCTAAGGGACCACCCTCTGTTGTTTTTGGGGGTCAAATTTGTGGCCCAAGACTAGTTAACCCTTGCTAAACTACTGCTACTTATTCAAAATGGCAAAATATGGTGTGTGTGCCCACTTTGCCAGTGTATTTCATGCCCAAAACAGCGTTGGGCCAAGCAAAATACAACTGCGTCATATGTAAGTGACCACCCTCTGTTGATTTCTGGTGTCAGATTTGTGGCCCAAGACTGGTTAACCCTTGCAAAACTACAGCTACTTATTCAAAATGGTAAAATATGGTGTGTGTGCCCACTTTGCCAGTGTATTTCATGCCCAAAACAGCGTTGGGCCAGGCAAAATACAAGTGGGTCACATGCAAGTGACCACCCTCTGTTGTTTTTGGGGGTCAAATGTGTGGCCCAAGACTAGTTAACCCTTGCAAAACTACAGCTACTTATTCAAAATGGTAAAATATGGTGTGTGTGCCCACTTTGCCAGTGTATTTCATGCCCAAAACAGCGTTGGGCCAAGCAAAATACAACTGCGTCATATGTAAGTGACCACCCTCTGTTGTTTTTGGGGGTCAAATTTGTGGCCCAAGACTAGTTAACCCTTGCAAAACTACAGCTACTTATTCAAAATTGTAAAATATGGTGTGTGTGCCCACTTTGCCAGTATATTTCATGCCTAAAACAGCGTTGGGCCAGGCAAAATACAACTGCGTCATATGTAAGTGACCACCCTCTGTTGTTTTTGGGGGTCAAATTTGTGGCCCAAGACTAGTTAACCCTAGCTAAACTACAGCTACTTATTCAAAATGGCAAAATATGGTGTGTGTGCCCACTTTGCCAGTGTATTTCATGCCCAAAACAGCGTTGGGCCAAGCAAAATACAACTGCGTCATATGTAAGTGACCACCCTCTGTTGATTTCAGGTGTCAGTTTTGTGGCCCAAGACTGGTTAACCCTTGCAAAACTACAGCTACTTATTCAAAATGGTAAAATATGGTGTGTGTGCCCACTTTGCCAGTGTATTTCATGCCCAAAACAGCGTTGGGCCATGCAAAATACAACTGCGTCATATGTAAGTGACCACCCTCTGTTGATTTCAGGTGTCAGATTTGTGGCCCAAGACTGGTTAACCCTTGCAAAACTACAGCTACTTATTCAAAATGGTAAAATATGGTGTGTGTGCCCACTTTGCCAGTGTATTTCATGCCCAAAACAGCGTTGGGCCAGGCAAAATACAAGTGGGTCACATGCAAGTGACCACCCTCTGTTGTTTTTGGGGGTCAAATGTGTGGCACAAGACTAGTTAACCCTTGCAAAAGTTTTGCAAGGGTTAACTAGTCTTGTGCCACACATTTGACCCCCAAAAACAACAGAGGGTGGTCACTTGCATGTGACCCACTTGTATTTTGCCTGGCCCAACGCTGTTTTGGGTATTTCAATACAAGTGGGTCACATGCAAGTGACCACCCTCTGTTGTTTTTGGGGGTCAAATGTGTGGCCCAAGACTAGTTAACCCTTGCAAAACTACAGCTACTTATTCAAAATGGTAAAATATGGTGTGTGTGCCCACTTTGCCAGTGTATTTCATGCCCAAAACAGCGTTGGGCCAAGCAAAATACAACTGCGTCATATGTAAGTGACCACCCTCTGTTGATTTCAGGTGTCAGATTTGTGGCCCAAGACTGGTTAACCCTTGCAAAACTACAGCTACTTATTCAAAATGGTAAATTATGGTGTGTGTGCCCACTTTGCCAGTGTATTTCATGCCCAAAACAGCGTTGGGCCAGTCAAAATACAACTGCGTCATATGTAAGTGACCACCCTCTGTTGTTTTTGGGGGTCAAATTTGTGGCCCAAGACTAGTTAACCCTTGCTAAACTACAGCTACTTATTCAAAATGGCAAAATATGGTGTGTGTGTGCCCACTTTGCCAGTATATTTCATGCCCAAAACAGCGTTGGGCCAGGCAAAATACAACTGCGTCATATGTAAGTGACCACCCTCTGTTGTTTTTGGGGGTCAAATTTGTGGCCCAAGACTAGTTTACCCTTGCAAAACTACAGCTACTTATTAAAAATTGTAAAATATGGTGTGTGTGCCCACTTTGCCAGTATATTTCATGCCCAAAACAGCGTTGGGCCAGGCAAAATACAACTGCGTCATATGTAAGTGACCACCCTCTGTTGTTTTTGGGGGTCAAATTTGTGGCCCAAGACTAGTTAACCCTTGCTAAACTACAGCTACTTATTCAAAATGGCAAAATATGGTGTGTGTGCCCACTTTGCCAGTATATTTCATGCCCAAAACAGCGTTGGGCCAGGCAAAATACAACTGCGTCATATGTAAGTGACCACCCTCTGTTGTTTTTGGGGGTCAAATTTGTGGCCCAAGACTAGTTAACCCTAGCTAAACTACAGCTACTTATTCAAAATGGCAAAATATGGTGTGTGTGCCCACTTTGCCAGTGTATTTCATGCCCAAAACAGCGTTGGGCCAAGCAAAATACAACTGTGTCATATGTAAGTGACCACCCTCTGTTGTTTTTGGGGGTCAAATTTGTGGCCCAAGACTAGTTAACCCTTGCAAAACTACAGCTACTTATTCAAAATTGTAAAATATGGTGTGTGTGCCCACTTTGCCAGTATATTTCATGCCCAAAACAGCGTTGGGCCAGGCAAAATACAACTGCGTCATATGTAAGTGACCACCCTCTGTTGTTTTTGGGGGTCAAATTTGTGGCCCAAGACTAGTTAACCCTTGCAAAACTACAGCTACTTATTCAAAATTGTAAAATATGGTGTGTGTGCCCACTTTGCCAGTATATTTCATGCCCAAAACAGCGTTGGGCCAGGCAAAATACAACTGCGTCATATGTAAGTGACCACCCTCTGTTGTTTTTGGGGGTCAAATTTGTGGCCCAAGACTAGTTAACCCTAGCTAAACTACAGCTACTTATTCAAAGTGGCAAAATATGGTGTGTGTGTGCCCACTTTGCCAGTGTATTTCATGCCCAAAACAGCGTTGGGCCAAGCAAAATACAACTGCGTCATATGTAAGTGACCACCCTCTGTTGATTTCAGGTGTCAAATTTGTTACCCAAGACTCATTAACCCTTGCAAAACTGAATGATCTGAATAAGAAGCTGGAGTTCGAATAAGAAGTGAATAAGAAGCTAGAGCTTGAATAAGAAGTGAATAAGAAGCTGGCCGAATAAGAAGCTAACTTCAGCATCGTCCAATTCAGCTGCTGTCAGTACTGCTGTTCCAGCGATTTAAATATTTCGGAAAACAGTATTTGGAGCTGAATTAAGGGCCTTGAGCTCTTACACAAGGGAGCTCCTATCGCTTAAAATTTGTATATATATATATATATATATATATATATATATATATATATATATATATATATATATATATATATATACACACAGAGAGGTCCCCTGGGTGGGAGTGTGGCAATCCCCCCAATAGCAAACCAGGAACCAGGCGGCACTCTTTGGATTTGATTAAAAGAAATAGATATTCAAAGTGACAAAAAGCATGATAGAAAACCGACGTTTCAATGCCACGCAGGGCATTTTTCTCAAGGTGACATGCTGTGAACACCTTGAGAAAAACGCCCTGCGTAGCGTTGAAACGTCGGTTTTCTATCATGCTTTTTGCCACTTTGAATATCTAATTTTTTTTAATCAAATCCAAAGAGTGCCTCCTGGTTTGCTATTGGGGGGATTGCCACACTCCCACCCATGGGACCTCTTCGTGTGTATTCAACCTGAGGAGGGCACCGTGGTTATTATCACCTATATTGGAGTGCCTATATATATATATATATATATATATATATATATATATATATATGTAAAAGAAGAATGGAGGGCGCAGGTGTGAGTAAAATATTACAATTCCATTTATTGCACAATAAAGCTCACATACATCTTAGCTTCTGTAACTCCGCATGATCAACCGTCTAGCCACAGGCGTCTAGGAATCTCTCCGTCTCGTATTGGTTCAGGACGGCACACCGCAAGAGCTGTCAGACGCTGCCCGTCTAACACACCAGGACCAGACTTTCGGACGTTCACACGTCTAGCGCTCCACAAGCCACGCCCGTGGTGTGCCGTCCTGAACCAATACGAGACGGAGAGATTCCTAGACGCCTGTGGCTAGACGGTTGATCGTGCGGAGTTACAGAAGCTAAGATGTATGTGAGCTTTATTGTGCAATAAATGGAATTGTAATATTTTACTCACACCTCCGCCCTCCATTCTTCTTTTACTTGCATGTACATTGGATCCAGTGGTTCTGGTCCCAAAGCGGAGGAAGCGGCAGTAAACATCTTAGAATATTCAGTGATATATGGACTCAGACTGCTAATTACTGATTGACACTAAACTTAAGGTGGACTTGGATGCGCAGCTTCTCTTGTATTGTTATATATATATATATATATATATATATATATATATAAGGCAGGACTGTAACTAGCAGGGCGTCTGGGGGTGGAACTGGCAGCCTCTGCCACAATGTCTATTTTGCTGGGCCCACAACCAGGGAGTGGGGAGCAGCACAGCATCTCCATGCACTCCTGATGTCCATTGGGACCCACGAAGCAGGGGTAGTAAGGAGTGATCAGCTGGAAAGCAGGTACTCTAATCAAATAGACGACATCAGTCACACAGGAGTGACAGTAGTGCAGTTACTACTGCACTGGGAGCGGCAGCACCAGAGTCTGCTCGCTGGCTCCAGGCAGTGCTGCTTGCAGAAAGCTTTCCTGTATTGAGCATCATTTCCAATTCTGAACCCCACAAGGGGGCCTCCCAATTAACCAGACCAGGGATAAACTATACAGAAGTCAGGAGAATCTGTTACTGTCCCCCATCTCCTGCTGTTACCTTCACTACTGCCCCCTTCATCCCCTCCTGCCACCTGCACTACTACCCCCATCTCCTGCTGTTCCCATCACCACTGCCCCCTTCATCCCCTCCTATCCCCTGCACTACTACCCCATCTCCTGCTGTTCCCATCACTACTGCCCCCTTCATCCCCTCCTGCCCCCTGCACTACTACCCCCATCTCCTGCTGTTCCCATCACTACTGCCCCCTTCATCCCCTCCTGCCCCCTGCACTACTACCCCCATCTCCTGCTTTTCCCATCACTACTGCCCCCTTCATCCTCTCCTGTCCCCTGCACTACTACCCCATCTCCTGCTGTTCCCATCACCACTGCCCCCTTCATCCCCTCCTATCCCCTGCACTACTACCCCATCTCCTGCTGTTCCCATCACTACTGCCCCCTTCATCCCCTCCTGCCCCCTGCACTACTACCCCCATCTCCTGATGTTCCCATCACAACTGCCCCCTTCATCCCCTCCTGCCCCCTGCACTACTACCCCCATCTCCTGCTTTTCCCATCACTACTGCCCCCTTCATCCTCTCCTGTCCCCTGCACTACTACCCCCATCTCCTGCTGTTCCCATCACCACTGCCCCCTTCATCCCCTCCTATCCCCTGCACTACTACCCCATCTCCTGCTGCTCCCATCACTACTGCCCCCTTCATCCCCTCCTGCCCCCTGCACTACTATCCCCATCTCCTGCTGTTCCCATCACTACTGCCCCCTTCATCCCCTCCTATCCCCTGCACTACTACCCCCATCTCCTGCTGTTCCCATCACTACTGCCCCCTTCATCCCCTCCTGCCCCCTGCACTACTACCCCCATCTCCTGCTGTTCCCATCACTACTGCCCCCTTCATCCCCTCCTATCCCCTGCACTACTACCCCCATCTCCTGCTGTTCCCATCACTACTGCCCCCTTCATCCCCTCCTGCCCCCTGCACTACTACCCCCATTTCCTGCTGTTCCCATCACTACTGCCCCCTTCATCCCCTCCTACTACTCCCATCTCCTGCTGTTCCCATCACTACTGCCCCCTTCATCCCCTCCTGTCCCCTGCACTACTACCCCTATCTCCTGCTGTTCCCATCACTACTGCCCCCACATGCCTTCCTATCCCCTGCACTACTACCCCCATCTCCTGCTGTTCCCATCACCACTGCCCCCTTCATCCCCTCCTATCCCCTGCACTACTACTCCCATCTCCTGCTGTTCCCATCACTACTGCCCCCTTCATCCCCTCCTGTCCCCTGCACTACTACCCCTATCTCCTGCTGTTCCCATCACTACTGCCCCCACATGCCTTCCTATCCCCTGCACTACTACCCCCATCTCCTGCTGTTCCCATCACCACTGCCCCCATCATCCCCTCCTATCCCCTGCACTACTACCCCTATCTCCTGCTGTTCCCATCACTACTGCCCCCACATCACCTGCTGTGTGTTTCTTTATACTGTGCCCGCCACCTAGATCCATCTCTCTCTACCTATTCACCATTGCTGTGTGACACTGTGCCAGTGTCTACAAAGGGTACTACTATGTGGTGTGTAATGTTTATAAGGGTCTCTGCTGAGCAGTGGAATGTGAATAAGGTTGCACTGTTGTGTTTATTGTTACTATTGTGTGACCACACCCCTTTTTTGGGTAGACGTGCACTGTCCCTAGTCATGTGAGGGGCATCAGTGCTCCTGGCACAGAACGACAAAATGTCTAGTTTGGGCTCTGTGGGATGTTATCGGGATCCTGGTGGTTAGGATGCCAGCTGTCAGAATACCAACAGCGACATCTCAACGCACAGAATCCCGCCACTTGCTAGGTTCTAACCCTCACCCTCTACCCCCTAAACTCTCCCTCCCCACAGCCTAACTCTCACTCCTTGCAACCTAATCCTAAACCCCTCCTGCAGCCTAACTCTCCCACCTTAATGCCTAACCCTAACCCTACCACCCAACAACCTAACCCTTACCCACCCTGTAGTGCCTAAACCTAACCCCCCCACAGCCTAACCCTCCCTGGCATACAATCTGGATTCCGGCAGTCAGGATTCCGGTGCCGGCATTGTGATCGATGTTGGGATCCTGGTGTTGGTCTTCTGGCCAGTGTCGGGATTCCGGCATCGGGATTCCAACTGACAGCTTTCCGAATGCTGGTATGCTGACCAAGTTATATATTTGGTCAACTGTCAGCATATTACAACAGTGCCCATGGAATTAATTGCACTAGATCTAGCCTACCCGAAAATGCAGCTCATGCAGTAAACTGCGGGGGCGCATAGCAACTCCGGGTGCTGTCTCTGAGCTCCCATGTGTGACTGTGATGGGCGTAACACAGCAAGCAGTTCTGCTCCCCCCCTCCTCTGAATGGTACACATTGCAGCCATCAGTGCTTTTAGAAAAAAACAAAAAACCCAATATAGTAGCACACTGCTAAGATGGGCAGGCTCCTGGACATTTGTTTCCCTCCATGGGCCGCGGCGGCCCTGTAAACATAGCCGTGTAGGGCTGAAACAGACTGTGCTATGAGCTGGGTGTTGCCTAGGGAGGAGGGCCAAGGAGGGGGCCGGCAGTGGCAAACGCAGGATTTTGAGAGGGAGGTTTCCAAATGCAATCCACAGTCCCCCACTCTACGGAATATGGAATACAGTATTAATATTTAACTCTATAGTATAGGCTGTATCAAACATATTTAAATAATATAAATAAGTGGTCAGGAAAAGGTTAAATATACTATAAAAAATACATAAATATAATAGAACCAGTACTGCACTTTCTAAGCACACATTCTCCCACCACATGGTAAGGCTCCTGTATCTTCTTCCTGATAGCTACGCTCTGGTCCAGTGCACTGATCCAGAACTCACATGCAGCAAACTTGGTAGAAGAAGCTGCTACCACTGGGCATGTGCAGCAGCTCTGCTCTGTCCCTTACACTGCATGATATGGCGGCAGCTCTAGTCATCATATTATATACCATTGCTATTGCCATAATTTGAACCACTTGCTAAGAGTAGGGGGGTTTCTGGGCAACCGGAAACCCCCCCTGCGTTTGCCTATGGCCGGGTCTCATTAGCAACTATAGTTACTCCCGTGGGTGCGGTACCCTTCAGCGTCTTTCTAAACTCCAATGCTTTTTTTCAATTTAATTATAAAACAAACATACTGCATTGCTGTATAAAAAGCAGTTGGTGGTGGACGGCAGGGGCATGGGGATGCCCTGTGATAGAGGAGCCTGGGGGAATGTACCCCCTGTACCCCCCCCCCCCCCCCCCCTTAATCCAGCTCTGGTGGTGTGAACTCTGTGAAGTGTTCTGCAGTTGCTGTCAATGGTTGCTGTGGCCTAGACCCTAGAAAGTGGTGCCTGATTGTCAACATCTAGTACAGGTTGAGTCTCCCTTATCCAAAATGCTTGGGACCAGAGGCATTTTGGATATGGGATTTTTCCGTATTTTGGAATAATTGCATACCATAATGAGATATCATGATGATGGGACCTAAATCTAAGCACAGAATGTATTTATGTTACATATACACCTTATACACACAGCCTGAAGGTCATTTTAGCCAATATTTTTTTATAACTTTGTGCATTAAACAAAATGTGTGTACATTCACACAATTCATTTATGTTTCATATACACCTTATACACACAGCCTGCAGGTCATTTAATACAATATTTTTAATAACTTTGTGTATTAAACAAAGTTTGTGTACATTGAGCCATCAAAAAACAAAGGTTTCACTATCTCACTCTCACTCAAAAAAGTCCGTATTTCGGAATATTTGGATATGGGATACTCAACCTGTAGTACTATTGAGGCACTGTTAGAGGGGAGCAGAACATTAGGACAGGAAAGATATTTCTTTTATGGGCCACACTTATGGAATGCAGTGGAGTGTGCAACTATAACAGACACATCTGGGAAAAGTTATGTGTAGTTGTGCACATCTTTTGTGGGTCATAAATTACGCAAATAAAGGTAGTATCTAGAGGTCTCTGTGTGTTACAGTTGACACTGCTACTTGATATCTCTTCATATATATAGATCAGGGTGCAATCAATTTGTCGGCTGACGGGACCCCAGCGGTCAGGATACCAATGCCAAAATCCAACAGCCGGAATCCCAACAGCTGGAAAACGCCGGGGCACAGGAGCTATTCCCACTCGTGGGTGTCCACGACACCCTTAGAGTGAGAACAGAACCTGCGCGAGCCACCAAGCCCACAGCGTTGTGAGTGCAGTGAACCCGCAAGGGGACTAATTGTGTTCGTTCTGCTGCCGGCATTCTGGCGGTCGGGATGCCACCAGGATCTTGACAGTATGTAACCTTATAGCTCTACCTGCAACTTGCTATCTGATTTATCCCAATCAAGGGGCCATACATAGTTTTTTGCTGTGATGACATGCGTTTTTTGTGGTGATCGTTGGAGTTCTTTGTATCATATGCTCTCTGTATTATATGGCACTCACTGTGATGCACTCTGTATTACATGGTGGTCACTGATATTTTTTGTAATTTGTAGCTGACCACACATTGCAGGTTTCACAGGAGTTGGGGAGGGAGGGTTAGACAGAGAGTAAAGCCGAATCCTTTACTAGCCGAGTCTTGGGTGTCAAACAGCGGCTATGAGACACGCTGAACTGCCAAGCCCTAGGGGAACCATCCAGCACATTTATTACATACACCATAAAATGGATGTTTATATGTGCTAAGTTGCCCCCCCCCCCATCCCCTCCGCACTATATGTTTAGTGCTGCAGCTGCCGCTGGTGGTCAATAATGCTCTCTGTATTATTGCTTTCCTTATTATATGGCACTCACGGTAATACTGTGTATTATATGGTGGCCACTAAGATGCTGTCTATTATATGTATTATACTAAACATTTAATCATAAAAAGGTTGAAAAGTAATAACATTTTCAGAGAGTGTAATTTCACGGTACAAGGTTTAGATTTTTCAAAGGCATACTGGTTCTTTTCTATAAACATAAAAGGTACTGTAATACAACATTTTTTTTAAGCTATCTCTAATAATAATAATAATAATAATAATATACACAAAAGCCTCCATAAAAGTTACCACTGGGAACTGATAACTACGCTATATGTGAAGGCTGCCCACATTCTTTGCATAGGGAAGCCTATTTAACTAGTATTGTAATGGTACATGCACTGCCAAATTACCTGTTTTATTAGAGCTATCTGAGGATGGCAATGACAGTTTATTTTTTTTAATAGATATATTTTTATATGTAAAAACTTTTTTGAGATTTTTGTTAATCATCTTAAATAGTTTTTATTTAAAATGTCATTTGTATTTTTAATTAAAAAGTAAAACTGAGAGCCCAAACCGGCTCACGCATGCACATCTGCAATGCAGGAAGTTAAACCTTACTGCACTTGTCCAGTATTTCCATTGCAGCTCTTTATTTTTCTAAAAAGACAGCAGCTAAGACGACAGTTAACTTATTAATTTAATACAGTCGCTAAAGCTCCGCAATAAAGTAGTTGAATGTTTGCATCAGCTATGCCCTCCATAGAGATAGCCACACCCACAGCACAGACCACATCCTCTGTAGACCACACACCCCCAGTACTGGTCACACTCCCACATCAGTCATTTTGCCACAGCAATTGTCCCACCCCCTGTAGCGGCATACAATAGGCCCTTCATAAATTTCAGCTCCAGGCCCATGTCAACATTAATCTGGCACTGCCTGTTGCTGATCTTGTCTGGGTAGCACTGGAGACGGTGTAACTAATCCTTTTTATTTTATGCAGCGGCACACGAACAAAGAGGGGAGCCAACTCCTTTCATATATGTCCTGCCGGCCATTAACGCAGAGGGGCGCCTACCACTTTTGTCCTTGTCCCCCATAAGCAGAGTCTCACAGCAGAAAGGGATCCAGAGATGGGGAGCCTACCCCCTTTTATTAATTATGCAGCCTGGGCACTAATGATGAGGGCAGCCTAATCCCTTTTATTTGTTTACCCAAATGGGGAGTCTACCCCCTTACTACTCAGTGGCGGATTTAGCGGGGGGCGATCAGGGCGAACGCCCCCCCTACATATACCGGCAGCGGGATGGAGGCCGGGTCCCGCTGCGGTATTGGGAACGGGTTGGAGAGCGGTGCAGCACGGCGGGGGACGAGGAGAGAGAGGAGCGTCCTGACGCGCGTACAGTGACCTCTGATCTGAGCACGCCCCCTCCTTCCTGTACGCGCGTCAGGGCGCTCTCTCTCTGTCTTCGTCCTCCGCCTCGCTGCACCGCTCGGAACCCGTTCCCAATATCGCGGCGGGACCCGGCCTCCATCAATGATTAGGTGTGTGTGTGTGTTGTGTGTGTGTGTCCCATTTCTCCCCCCTCCTCTCTTCTCCCAGCATTGTGTCCCTGCATTCTGTTGCCTCATTCAGTGTGCTATAATGTGCACTTCGGCTCATACAATGTGCTATAAAGTGAATTTTGTCTCATACAGTGTGCTATATTGTGCACTTCGGCTCATACAGTGTGCTATAACATTGGCTCATACAGTGTGCTATAACGTTGGCTCATACAGTGTGCTATAAAGTGAATTTTGGCTCATACAGTGTGCTATAAAGTGAATTTTGGCTCATACAGTGTGCTATAACGTTGGCTCATACAGTGTGCTATAAAGTTAATTTTGGCTCATACAGTGTGCTATAATGTGCACTTTGGCTCATACAGTGTGCTATAACATTGGCTCATACAGTGTGCTATAACGTTGGCTCATACAGTGTGCTATAAAGTGAATTTTGGCTCATACAGTGTGCTATAAAGTGAATTTTGGCTCATACAGTGTGCTATAAAGTGAATTTTGGCTCATACAGTGTGCTATAAAGTGAATTTTGGCTCATACAGTGTGCTATAAAGTGAATTTTGGCTCATACAGTGTGCTATAACGTTGGCTCATACAGTGTGCTATAAAGTGAATTTTGGCTCATACAGTGTGCTATAACGTTGGCTCATACAGTGTGCTATAATGTGAATTTCAGCTCATACAGTGTGCTTCAATGTTGAATTTCTTTGTAAGAATATCCTAATGTCTATCCCATGCATGTTTAAATTGCCCTACTGTCTTATCCTCTACCACCCCTGATGGAAGGAATGGCGATTTGGCAGTCTGTATCACCAGTGCGCAGGGTTCTCTCCACTAACTGGCAACATTTTATTAGTAATGGCAACAATAGGAAATTTTAGAAGCGAACGGGAAGGGCATTACTAAGTGGGAGGGGCTATGATTAGGGGGAGGAGTCATAATTCTTAAACCGCCCCCCCTAAAAGTTAAGTCTAGATCCGCCACTGTTACTACTATCACAATTAGGCAGAGTTGGCAGTGGAAGGGCATTAAACAGTGTACTGTATCTCACCACCCTGCAGCTTTACTTCAGGAGTCCAGGTCACTGCAATGGGTCCTTCAGAGCCCAGGGAACTCTCAAAACTGGCAGGTGGTCTTCCAAACTGCCTGCCTGTTTATAGCAATGCTGATGGGGTCCTGCAGCCAGCAAGGGTGCCCCCGAGCTTTGCCTGCCTCCTTCGGGACATCCAGCAGGAGCCCCCTCAGCACAGGTCCTCTTGGGTCTTGCACCGGCTGCACGCAGCCGGGATCCTTACACTGCAGCAGTTCCATGACAGTGCCACAGCTGCTGACCCCAGACCTCTCCTGCCATCTCTGTCCTCCCGGTCACTGGTAAACCACTCTCCTTGCCAGACCCTACGCTGCCTTAACCCCTTCAGTGGCTGGTTTTCGAATTTGGTCACATCTCCCAGGGCAGGTTTTTCCTTTTTGTTACCTGCGCGTTGCCAGGGGTTTCACATGCTGTGTCATACTTTTTGCCAGGGGTTTTATGCTCTGGGATCCATGCTCGTTGCCATGGGGAATGCTTGTTGCTTTAGAGAATGCTCGTTGCTTAGGGGTAGCTAGGTATGGCCACCGACCATCGATGATTCAAAGATGGTTTCCCGCTATCGATGGTTCAGTGCTACCGATTTTATTTTACTTTTTCTAAAAGGGCACAAAGCTTAGCTCTACCTTCTGACACCCACTAAGCCATGCCCCCTGGTCCACCTGCCTGTGTACTATAAATAAGGGATGACCATCGATGGGTAAAACCATTGATGGATCAAGTCCTGATGGTTTTCCACCATCGATGTTATCCATCGATGGTGACCATCGATGGATAAGCCACCGATGGCCAACCCCTGGGCAGCATGTGCTGGCGGGCACTGATATCCTCTCCGACCATCCTCCCTTCACTCAGTTCTGGCGGTGGGCGTTTGCAGAATGACTCATTCTGCAAACGCCCACCGGCAGAATGGAGTACAAGGAGGAGAGAGGGGAAGCAGTGGCATGCCTGGAAAATTTCTGGGGTTGCCAGTCTGCGCAGCGCATCTGGGCCCGGAAATTATCCGGCCATGCCACTGAAGGGGTTAATGGTGGCTACATTACTGCACTCCTCACAGGCAGTCTCCTATCGGTGTATCTCTCTGAACTACATGGCTGCTCCTGCACAGGTAGGGCTAAAACACACTACCCGGCTTTTGCCGGCCGGGAAAAAGCCGGACGGCTTTTTGCCCGTACCACCATTGTAGTTAACAATGTGAGGGGTAGGGTCCCTTCACACTGCACGGCCCCGGCCCGGCTGCCGGGTTGCAGCCGGGTCTCACAACTGGAAGGTCCGGCTGCCGGG
Organism: Pseudophryne corroboree; assembly: GCF_028390025.1. Taxonomy (NCBI): domain Eukaryota; kingdom Metazoa; phylum Chordata; class Amphibia; order Anura; family Myobatrachidae; genus Pseudophryne; species Pseudophryne corroboree. The sequence continues at coordinate 628,737,909 of NC_086447.1, read as the reverse complement.
TGGGCGCCGGGCCGTCTTTGTAGCCAGTAAACCGTGTGTGTGAAGGGGAGCTTTCACACACAACGTTTTTTTCTGAAGCCGTGTCTGATGCTGCGCATGCGCACAGCATCACACACGGCTCAAAGCCGTCCTGTGTGACAGACTCTGCCGGTTTCTCCCGGATGGCAAAAAGCCGGACAAAGTTTGTCCGGCTTTTTGCCATCCGGGAAAAACCGGAGTGTGTGTTACAGACGGTACACTTCTCATCTGTGTGAGCTCTCCTGTCTCCCCTCAACTGCTCTTGTTATCCCTCCTGCTGCTGCTTGGTCTGCCTCTGCCTCAGGGTCTGCAGTCTCTCACTGGCCTGAGGTCCCCTGGTAACAACCAGCCCCTACACTCCTCTGCCCTGCAACCTAAGCATCCAATTCTCCTTGGGGGGGACTTTTCTTATGGGTCGCACCAAACTCCCTACATGCTGCCATGATTGAGGCAGCACTACTTGTGTGGAGAAAAAAAAACAGGGGGTCCTCTTTTTTCCCCTTAATACAATAACTATTACATAAGCGAATACAGATTTTGGCACCCCTTGATGGGATAAACTTTCCAAAGGGACAGTGTGCACAGCACAAAAGGGTGTGGTCTCACAAGGAAGGGGCATGGCCACACATTAGTACCCCCAATTCAATTCAGAAAAAAGCACAAGATATGTGCAGGGAAGGGGGTAGAATCAGAACAATTTATAGGAGCAGTAAATTAAAAATAAATATTAAACTGGAACGCCAATTGTGTATAGAATCAAGTATTAGGTTAGCATCACATTGCTATCAAGCCTCACATGCTATTTTATTTTTACTGTATAAAAATTGTGGACATTGGGGGTCATTCAGACCTGATCGCACGCTAGATTTTTTCGCTGCGCTGCGATCAGGTCCGAACTGCGCATGCGTATGCACTGCAAAAAGCAGGCGCGTCGTACAGGTGCAAACCGGATCGTTGCTGAGTGATGGATTGAACAAAGAATCCATTCGCACAGCCGATCGCAAGGAGACTGACAGGAAGAGGGCGTTTGTGGCTGTCAACTGACCGTTTTCTGGGAGTGTTTGGAAAAATACAGGCATGTCCAAGCATTTGCAGGGCGGGTGTCTGACGTCAATTCCAGGCCAGAAAAAGCCAAGCCCCGCAAGGGGCCGTATTGCGTGCAACCCCCTGGCGGCATTCTTGCGGTCGGGATTCCGGCATCAGTATTCTGACCACCGGGATCCTGAACCCAACCCATTTTGAGGGCATGCAGTCAGACTGGTGGGCTGAGTTGTGTGTATTTAGAGATCTGTCTGATTTCAGATGCATCTCTTGCACCACATATAAGACGTGTGCAAGTGTGTGCTGATGATGATGGTTTTTTAAACAGGCAGATGGATAAGGGCAGGTCAATTGTACAGATGCGTACAACTCGGCATATGGGTGAATATATGGATTTAGGGAGTTATTCAGAGTTGTTAGCAAACCAAAAAAGTTAGCAATTGGGCAAAACTATGTTGCACTGCAGGTGGGGCAGATGTAACATGTGCAGAGAAATTTAGATTTGGTTATTTTCATTGTTCATTTCATTTCAAACAGAAATCAAAATTGCAGTGTACAAATAAAGCAGCCAGTATTTACCCTGCGTAGAAACAATATAACCAAACCTACTCTCTGCACATGTTATATCTGCCCCACCATCAATGCACATGGTTTTGGCCATTAGAGGAAGATTTTCTTTTACAATCAACCTTGAATTAGGCCTTTAGTTCTGTACAAGCACTGCAAATGTAATTGCGATCAACCTGCATGAAACTCAAAACACACAGAAACAAAACAGCAAGCAGAGGCAAACCAAACCTTCGGACCCAATAGCCAATGAGGAGTAGGCACTGAAACCCAGTGGTTCTGGTTTTGATGCCAGGTGAATATTTACAACCTAGTTGCAATTGCAACTACTATGACCAACACATTAATGAATATGCTAACAGTAGAGATAACCTATTATCAAGTGCAGGACAAATCCAGGAATCTTTTCTTGCACCAAGTTGTGCACCATTGTACTCAGTGATGCTTGTGTCAATTTTTACGATGTGGTCAGTCTCATAAATTAGTAGAGATGTGCACCGGAAATTCTTCGGGTTTTGTGTTTTGGTTTTGGGTTCGGTTCCGCGGCCGTGTTTTGGGTTCGAACGCGTTTTGGCAAAACCTCACCGAATTTTTTTTGTCGGATTCGGGTGTGTTTTGGATTCGGGTGTTTTTTTCAAAAAACCCTAAAAAACAGCTTAAATCATAGAATTTGGGGGTCATTTTGATCCCAAAGTATTATTAACCTCAATAACCATAATTTCCACTCATTTTCAGTCTATTCTGAACACCTCACAATATTATTTTTAGTCCTAAAATTTGCACCGAGGTCGCTGGATGACTAAGCTCAGCGACCCAAGTGGCCGACACAAACACCTGGCCCATCTAGGAGTGGCACTGCAGTGTCACGCAGGATGGCCCTTCCAAAAAACACTCCCCAAACAGCACATGACGCAAAGAAAAAAAGAGGCGCAATGAGGTAGCTGTGTGACTAAGCTCAGCGACCCAAGTGGCCGACACAAACACCTGGCCCATCTAGGAGTGGCACTGCAGTGTCACGCAGGATGGCCCTTCCAAAAAACACTCCCCAAACAGCACATGACGCAAAGAAAAAAAGAGGCGCAATGAGGTAGCTGTGTGACTAAGCTCAGCGACCCAAGTGGCCGACACAAACACCTGGCCCATCTAGGAGTGGCACTGCAGTGTCAGGCAGGATGGCCCTTCCAAAAAATACTCCCCAAACAGCACATGACGCAAAGAAGAAAAAAAGAGGCGCAATGAGGTAGCTGTGTGAGTAAGCTAAACGACCCTAGTGGCCGACACAAACACCTGGCTCATCTAGGAGTGGCACTGCAGTGTCACGCAGGATGGCCCTTCCAAAAAACACTCCCCAAACAGCACATGACGCAAAGAAAAAAAGAGGCGCAATGAGGTAGCTGTGTGACTAAGCTCAGCGACCCAAGTGGCCGACACAAACACCTGGCCCATCTAGGAGTGTCACTGCAGTGTCACGCAGGATGGCCCTTCCAAAAAATACTCCCCAAACAGCACATGACGCAAAGAAAAAAAGAGGCGCAATGAGGTAGCTGTGTGACTAAGCTCAGCGACCAAAGTGGCCGACACAAACACCTGGCCCATCTAGGAGTGGCACTGCAGTGTCACGCAGGATGGCCCTTCCAAAAAACACTCCCCAAACAGCACATGACGCAAAGAAAAAAAGAGGCGCAATGAGGCAGCTGTGTGACTAAGCTCAGCGACCCAAGTGGCCGAAACAAACACCTGGCCCTTCTAGGAGTGGCACTGCAGTGTCAGGCAGGATGGCCCTTCCAAAAAATACTCCCCAAACAGCACATGACGCAAAGAAAAAAAGAGGCGCAATGAGGTAGCTGTGTGAGTAAGCTCAGCGACCCAAGTGGCCGACACAAACACCTGGCCCATCTAGGAGTGGCACTGCAGTGTCAGGCAGGATGGCCCTTCCAAAAAATACTCCCCAAACAGCACATGACGCAAAGAAGAAAAAAAAGAGGCGCAATGAGGTAGCTGTGTGAGTAAGCTCAGCGACCCTAGTGGCCGACACATACACCTGGCCCATCTAGGAGTGGCACTGCAGTGTCAGGCAGGCTGGCCCTTCCAAAAAACACTCCCCAAACAGCACATGACGCAAAGAAAAATGAAAGAAAAAAGAGGTGCAAGATGGAATTGTCCTTGGGCCCTCCCACCCACCCTTATGTTGTATAAACAGGACATGCACACTTTAACCAACCCATCATTTCAGTGACAGGGTCTGCCACACGACTGTGACTGAAATGACGGGTTGGTTTGGACCCCCACCAAAAAAGAAGCAATTAATCTCTCCTTGCACAAACTGGCTCTACAGAGGCAAGATGTCCACCTCATCATCATCCTCCGATTCATCACCGTGTACATCCCCCTCCTCACAGATTATCAATTCGTCCCCACTGGAATCCACCATCACAGCTCCCTGTGTACTTTGTGGAGGCAATTGCTGCTGGTGAATGTCTCCATGGAGGAATTGATTATAATTCATTTTAATGAACATCATCTTCTCCACATTTTCTGGAAGTAACCTCGTACGCCGATTGCTGACAAGGTGAGCGGCGGCACTAAACACTCTTTCGGAGTACACACTTGTGGGAGGGCAACTTAGGTAGAATAAAGCCAGTTTGTGCAAGGGCCTCCAAATTGCCTCTTTTTCCTGCCAGTATACGTACGGACTGTCTGACGTGCCTACTTGGATGCGGTCACTCATATAATCCTCCACCATTCTTTCAATGGGGAGAGAATCATATGCAGTGACAGTAGACGACATGTCCGTAATCGTTGTCAGGTCCTTCAGTCCGGACCAGATGTCAGCATCAGCAGTCGCTCCAGACTGCCCTGCATCACCGCCGGCGGGTGGGCTCGGAATTCTGAGCCTTTTCCTCGCACCCCCAGTTGCGGGAGAATGTGAAGGAGGAGATGTTGACAGGTCGCTTTCCGCTTGACTTGACAATTTTCTCACCAGCAGTTCTTTGAACCCCTGCAGACTTGTGTCTGCCGGAAAGAGAGATACAACGTAGGTTTTAAATCTAGGATCGAGCACGGTGGCCAAAATGTAGTGCTCTGATTTCAACAGATTGACCACCCGTGAATCCTTGTTAAGAGAATTAAGGGCTCCATCCACAAGTCCCACATGCCTAGCGGAATCGCTCTGTGTTAGCTCCTCCTTCAATGTCTCCAGCTTCTTCTGCAAAAGCCTGATGAGGGGAATGACCTGACTCAGGCTGGCAGTGTCTGAACTGACTTCACGTGTGGCAAGTTCAAAAGGTTGCAGAACCTTGCACAACGTTGAAATCATTTTCCACAGCGCTTGAGACAGGTGCGTTCCACCTCCTATATCGTGCTCAGTTGTATAGGCTTGAATGGCCTTTTGCTGCTCCTCCAACCTCTGAAGCATATAGAGGGTTGAATTCTACCTCGTTACCACTTCTTGCTTCAGATGATGGCAGGGCAGGTTCAGGCGTTTTTGGTGTTGCTCCAGTCTTCTGTACGTGGTGCCTGTACGCCGAAAGTGTCCCGCAATTCTTCTGGCCACCGACAGCATCTCTTGCATGCCCCTCTCGTTTTTTAAATAATTCTGCACCACAAATTCAAGGTATGTGCAAAACATGGGACAGGCTGGAATTTGCCCATATTTAATGCACACACAATATTGCTGGCGTTGTCCGATGCCACAAATCCACAGGAGAGTCCAATTGGGGTAAGCCATTCTGCGATGATCTTCCTCAGTTGCCGTAAGAGGTTTTTAGCTGTGTGCGTATTCTGGAAAGCGGTGATACAAAGCGTAGCCTGCCTAGGAAAGATTTGGCGTTTGCGAGATGCTGCTACTGGTGCCGCCGCTGCTGTTCTTGCGGCGGGAGTCCATACATCTACCCAGTGGGCTGTCACAGTCATATAGTCCTGAGTCTGCCCTGCTCCACTTGTCCACATGTCCGTGGTTAAGTGGACATTGGGTACAACTGCATTTTTTAGGACACTGGTGAGTCTTTTTCTGAGGTCTGTGTACATTTTCGGTATCACCTGCCTAGAGAAATGGAACCTAGATGGTATTTGGTACCGGGGACACAGTACCTCCAACAAGTCTCTAGTTGGCTCTGCAGTAATGATGGATACCGGAACCACGTTTCTCACCGCCCAGGATGCCAAGGCCTCAGTTATCCGCTTTGCAGCAGGATGACTGCTGTGATATTTCATCTTCCTCGCAAAATGACTGTTGGACAGTCAATTGCTTGGTGGAAGTAGTAAAAGTGGTCTTACGACTTCCCCTCTGGGATGACCATCGACTCCCAGCAGCAACAACAGCAGCGCCAGCAGCAGTAGGCGTTACACGCAAGGATGCATCGGAGGAATCCCAGGCAGGAGAGGACTCGTCAGAATTGCCAGTGACATGGCCTGCAGGACTATTGGCATTCCTGGGGAAGGAGGAAATTGACACTGAGGGAGTTGGTGGGGTGGTTTGCGTGAGCTTGGTTACAAGAGGAAGGGATTTACTGGTCAGTGGACTGCTTCCGCTGTCGCCCAAAGTTTTTGAACTTGTCACTGACTTATGATGAATGCGCTGCAGGTGACGTATAAGGGAGGATGTTCCGAGGTGGTTAACGTCCTTACCCCTACTTATTACAGCTTGACAAAGGCAACACACGGCTTGACAAATGTTGTCCGCATTTCTGTTGAAATACTTCCACACTGAAGAGCTGATTTTTTTGGTATTTTCACCAGGCATGTCAATGGCCATATTCCTCCCACGGACAACAGGTGTCTCCCCGGGTGCCTGACTTAAACAAACCACCTCACCATCAGAATCCTCCTGGTCAATTTCCTCCCCAGCGCCAGCAACACCCATATCCTCCTCATCCTGGTGTACTTCAACACTGACATCTTCAATCTGACTATCAGGAACTGGACTGCGGGTGCTCCTTCCAGCACTTGCAGGGGGCGTGCAAATGGTGGAAGGCACATGCTCTTCACGTCCAGTGTTGGGAAGGTCAGGCATCGCAACCGACACAATTGGACTCTCCTTGTGGATTTGTGATTTCGAAGAACGCACAGTTCTTTGCTGTGCTTTTGCCAGCTTAAGTCTTTTCATTTTTCTAGCGAGAGGCTGAGTGCTTCCATCCTCATGTGAAGCTGAACCACTAGCCATGAACATATGCCAGGGCCTCAGCCGTTCCTTGCCACTCCGTGTGGTAAATGGCATATTGGCAAGTTTACGCTTCTCCTCCGACGATTTTATTTTAGATTTTTGAGTCCTTTTTTTACTGATATTTGGTGTTTTGGATTTTACATGCTCTGTACTATGACATTGGGCATCGGCCTTGGCAGACGACATTGATGGCATTTCATCGTCTCGGCCATGACTAGTGGCAGCAGCTTCAGCACGAGGTGGAAGTGGATCTTGATCTTTCCCTATTTTTGGAACCTCAACATTTTTGTTCTCCATATTTTAATAGGCACAACTAAAAGGCACCTCAGGTAAACAATGGAGATGGATGGATACTAGTATACTTATGGATGACGAGCGACTGCCGACACAGAGGTAGCTACAGCCGTGGACTACCGTACTGCGTCTGCTAGTATAGACTGGATGATAATGATATAAAAAATATATATATATCACTACTGCAGGACAGGTATATATTGTATAATGACGGACCTGCTGGACACTGTCAGCACTGTAGACTCCTAAACTACTAGTATGAAGAAGATAGAAAAAAAAAACTACCACAGGTAGGTATACAATTATGGACGAGCGACTGCCGACACAGAGGTAGCTACAGCCGTGGACTACCGTACTGCGTCTGCTAGTATAGACTGGATGATAATGATATAAAAAATATATATATCACTACTGCAGGACAGGTATATATTGTATAATGACGGACCTGCTGGACACTGTCAGCACTGCAGACTCCCTAACTACTAGTATGAAGAAGATAGAAAAAAAAAAACCCACCACAGGTAGGTATACAATTATGGACGAGCGACTGCCGACACAGAGGTAGCTACAGCCGTGGACTACCGTACTGTGTCTGATAGTATAGACTGGATGATAATGATATAAAAAATATATATATATCACTACTGCAGGACAGGTATATATTGTATAATGACGGACCTGCTGGACACTGGCAGCACTGCAGACTCCTAAACTACTAGTATGAAGAAGATAGAAAAAAAAAACCCACCACAGGTAGGTATACAATTATGGACGAGCGACTGCCGACACAGAGGTAGCTACAGCCGTGGACTACCGTACTGCGTCTGCTAGTATAGACTGGATGATAATGATATAAAAAATATATATATATCACTACTGCAGGACAGGTATATATTGTATAATGACGGACCTGCTGGACACTGTCAGCACTGCAGACTCCTAAACTACTAGTATGAAGAAGATAGAAAAAAAAAAAACCACCACAGGTAGGTATACAATTATGGACGAGCGACTGCCGACAAAGAGGTAGCTACAGCCGTGGACTACCGTACTGAGTCTGCTAGTATAGACTGGATGATAATGATATAAAAAATATATATATCACTACTGCAGGACAGGTATATATTGTATAATGAAGGACCTGCTGGACACTGTCAGCACTGCAGACTCCTAAACTACTAGTATGAAGAAGATAGAAATATAATGAATGACGGACCTGCTGGACACTGTCAGCAGAATGCGTTTATAGAATAAAAAAAAAAAAACACCACACGAGTGTTTAACTTTTTCAGGCAGACAATATACTGGTGGTCACTGCTGGTCAGTCACACTGGCACTCTGGCAGCAAAAGTGTGCACTGTTAAATATGTACTCCTGCTATAACTGCTCCCCAGTCTCCCCCACAATTAAGCTGTGTGAGCAGTGAGCACTACTCAGCACAGTCAGATATACATAGATGATGTTATCATGCAGCACACTGAGGCTGAGCACAGATATGGTATGTGACTGTGTATCGTTTTTTCTCAGGCAGAGAACGGATTATATTAAATAATAAATAAAACTGGTGGTCACCACTAGTATAACTATCAGCAGAACTCTGCACTCTCTGAGTACTCCTAATGCTCCAGTAAATCAAGTGTCTCACTCTCTATCTAAACGGAGAGGACGCCAGCCACGTCCTCTCCCTATCAATCTCAATGCACGTGTGAAAATGGCGGCGACGCGCGGCTCCTTATATAGAATCCGAGTCTCGCGATAGAATACGAGCCTCGCGAGAATCCGACAGCGGGATGATGACGTTCGGGCGCGCTCGGGTTAGCCGAGCAAGGCGGGAAGATCCGAGTCTGCCTCGGACCCGTGTAAAAAGCGTGAAGTTCGGGGGGGTCCGGATTCCGAGGAACCGAACCCGCTCATCTCTATGAATTAGTAGTATTATTTCTTTATTTATTAATAGTTTTTTATATAGCGCAGCAAATTCCGTTGCACTTGAACTGGACACAATAAGACAAACTGGGTAATAACAAACAGTCAGAGAAGGGAAGGCCCTGCTCGCAAGCTTACAATCTATGAAATGCAGAATATATAAAGCTCCAACATATCCATTTGCTGTAATCTTTGTTAAAGGTGAACAAATACAATATGCAGTAAATTGTGCTATTTAAGAAAGCTAAAAAGGAAAAATGGAACAAAATAGATTTCAGTAATTACTTATACGATATGGAATTAATGGAAATATGCAACCCATGAACACCCATTGGGCCAAACGTAATAGATTCTGATTTTCTAAAAGTACATAGGGGCAGATGTATTAAGCCTGGAGATGTATTAAACCTGATAAAGTTGTGATAAGTGGAAGGTGATAAAGCACCAGCCAGTCAGCTCCTATCATTTTTCAAACACTATATGATTGGCTGGTGCTGGCTGGTTCAGCAGCTGCAAAATTATATGAAAATTGTATAAATGTAGTGCCTTTAAGATATGTATACATTGAACATTGTTACATACTGGATTCAAAATTATAATGTTAATTGTATTGCATCCACTGTAAATCTCAAATTTAAGTAGTTTGTGTTGACTTTGTTTAAGAAATGTAGTTATATGCAATTATTTTTGCTTTTGTTTGTCTTGTCAGTTTGAAAAGTTTATGTTTTGTTTGCATATTTAGTATTAGACATTTTAAAAAGATATAGTGGCTGTTTAGTGGAGAGAACATACTCAGAAGTGTTAGGCGGTATACACTGTCAACATCTGAAGCAGATAGTTAGTTACTAGGTAACATTGTTTGAACACAAAAAAATGTCTATCTGACATAATTAGCCCCAGGTGAAATACTTTCATACTTTTTGTATTTTGTGCTGTACAATGATTTACATTAGCTATATGTTTTCTATAAATTAAATTTACACATGCATCATTTACTTTTGTATAGCCAGTTTTAATAAAGTACAATGAAATAGATACCAAAGATAGCAAATTACAAATGAATACACAGCATTGTACACAGGGCCGGTGCTAGAGTGTTTGGCGCCCCACTGCAAATGATAATTTTGCGCCCTCCCATCTGTAAAAAAGGGACAGCACGTGACGCAAAAATATTATTTTAATTACCTACCGGTAAATTATTTTCTCGCAGTCCGTAGAGGATGCTGGGGTTTACATTAGTACCATGGGGTATAGATGGGTCCACTAGGAACCACTGGCCCTTTAAGAGATTGAGAGTGTGGGCTGGCTCCTCCCTCTATGCCCCTTCTACCAGACTTAGTATAGGAACTGTGCCCGGACAACTTAGAGAGAAGGATTTTACACAGATAGTGGCGAGATTCACACCAGCTCACACATACAAGGCAAACCAAGCTAACCAGCTTGAAAACTCAGCAACGGCTGAACAAGAGTACTTAATAGTGATGAGCGGGTTCGGTTTCTCGGAAACCGAACCCCCCCGAACTTCACGCTTTTTACACGGGTCCGAGGCAGACTCGGATCTTCCCGCCTTGCTCGGCTAACCCGAGCGCGCCCGAACGTCATCATCCCGCTGTCGGATTCTCGCGAGGCTCGGATTCTATCGCGAGACTCGGATTCTATATAAGGAGCCGCGCGTCGCCGCCATTTTCACACATGCATTGAGATTGATAGGGAGAGGACGTGGCTGGCGTCCTCTCCGTTTAGAATAGAAATAGATAGTGAGAGTGAGACACTTGATTTACTGGAGCTTAGGAGTACTCAGAGAGTGCAGAGTTTACTAGTGACTGACCATTGACCACCAGTGCAGTTTTATTATTATTTAATATAATCCGTTCTCTGCCTGAAAAAAAACGATACACAGTAACACAGTATACAATATCTGTGCTCAGCCTCAGTGTGCTGCATCATCTATGTATATCTGACTGTGCTGAGTGCTCACTGCTCACACAGCTTAATTGTGGGGGAGACTGGGGAGCAGTTATAGCAGGAGTACATATATTTAACAGTGCACACTTTTGCTGCCAGAGTGCCACTGCCAGTGTGACTGACCAGTGACCACCAGTATATTGTGATTGTCTGCCTGAAAAAGTTAAACACTCGTCGTGTGGTGTTTTTATTCTATAAACGCATTCTGCTGACAGTGTCCAGCAGGTCCGTCATTATATAATATATACCTGTCCTGCAGTAGTGATATATATATATTTTTTATATCATTATCATCCAGTCTATACTAGCAGCAGACGCAGTACGGTAGTCCACGGCTGTAGCTACCTCTGTGTCGGCAGTCGCTCGTCCATAATTGTATACCTACCTGTGGTGGTTTTTTTTTTTTCTATCTTCTTCATACTAGTAGTTAACTTTAGGAGTCTGCAGTGCTGACAGTGTCCAGCAGGTCCGTCATTATATAATATATACCTGTCCGGCTGCAGTAGTTATATATATATTTTTTATATCATTATCATCCAGTCTATATTAGCAGCAGACGCAGTACGGTAGTCCACGGCTGTAGCTACCTCTGTGTCGGCAGTCGCTCGTCCATCCATAATTGTATACCACCTAACTGTTGTGTTTTTTTTTTTTTCTATCTTCTTGATACTAGTAGCTTACTTTAGGAGTCTGCAGTGCTGACAGTGTCCAGCAGGTCCGTCATTATATAATATATACCTGTCCGGCTGCAGTAGTGATATATATATATTTTTTATATCATTATCATCCAGTCTATATTAGCAGCAGACGCAGTACGGTAGTCCACGGCTGTAGCTACCTCTGTGTCGGCAGTCGCTCGTCCATCCATAATTGTATACCACCTACCTGTGGTGTTTTTTTTTTTCTATCTTCTTGATACTAGTAGCTTACTTTAGGAGTCTGCAGTGCTGACAGTGTCCAGCAGGTCCGTCATTATATAATATATACCTGTCCGGCTGCAGTAGTGATATATATATATTTTTTATATCATTATCATCCAGTCTATATTAGCAGCAGACGCAGTACGGTAGTCCACGGCTGTAGCTACCTCTGTATCGGCAGTCGCTCGTCCATCCATAAGTATACTAGTATCCATCCATCTCCATTGTTTACCTGAGGTGTTTTTTAGTTGTGCCTATTAAAATATGGAGAACAAAAATGTTGAGGTTCCAAAAATAGGGAAAGATCAAGATCGACTTCCACCTCGTGCTGAAGCTGCTGCCACTAGTCATGGCCGAGACGATGAAATGCCATCAAAGTCGTCTGCCAAGGCCGATGCCCAATGTCATAGTACAGAGCATGTAAAATCCAAAACACCAAATATCAGTAAAAAAAGGACTCAAAAATCTAAAATAAAATTGTCGGAGGAGAAGCGTAAACTTGCCAATATGCCATTTACCACACGGAGTGGCAAGGAACGGCTGAGGCCCTGGCCTATGTTCATGGCTAGTGGTTCAGCTTCACATGAGGATGGAAGCACTCAGCCTCTCGCTAGAAAAATGAAAAGACTCAAGCTGGCAAAAGCACAGCAAAGAACTGTGCGTTTTTCGAAATCACAAATCCACAAGGAGAGTCCAATTGTGTCGTTTGCGATGCCTGACCTTCCCAACACTGGACGTGAAGAGCATGCGCCTTCCACCATTTGCACGCCCCCTGCAAGTGCTGGAAGGAGCACCCGCAGTCCAGTTCCTGATAGTCAGATTGAAGATGTCAGTGTTGAAGTACACCAGGATGAGGAGGATATGGGTGTTGCTGGCGCTGGGGATGAAATTGACCAGGAGGATTCTGATGGTGAGGTGGTTTGTTTAAGTCAGGCACCCGGGGAGACACCTGTTGTCCGTGGGAGGAATAGGGCCATTGACATGCCTGGTGAAAATACCAAAAAAATCAGCTCTTCGGTGTGGAAGTATTTCAACAGAAATGCGGACAACATTTGTCAAGCCGTGTGTTGCCTTTGTCAAGCTGTAATAAGTAGGGGTAAGGACGTTAACCACCTCGGAACATCCTCCCTTATACGTCACCTGCAGCGCATTCATCATAAGTCAGTGACAAGTTCAAAAACTTTGGGCGACAGCGGAAGCAGTCCACTGACCAGTAAATCCCTTCCTCTTGTAACCAAGCTCACGCAAACCACCCCACCAACTCCCTCAGTGTCAATTTCCTCCTTCCCCAGGAATGCCAATAGTCCTGCAGGCCATGTCACTGGCAATTCTGACGAGTCCTCTCCTGCCTGGGATTCCTCCGATGCATCCTTGCGTGTAACGCCTACTGCTGCTGGCACTGCTGTTGTTGCTGCTGGGAGTCGATGGTCATCCCAGAGGGGAAGTCGTACTCGTAAGACCACTTTTACTACTTCCACCAAGCAATTGACTGTCCAACAGTCCTTTGCGAGGAAGATAAAATATCACAGCAGTCATCCTGCTGCAAAGCGGATAACTGAGGCCTTGGCATCCTGGGTGGTGAGAAACGTGGTTCCGGTATCCATCATTACTGCAGAGCCAACTAGAGACTTGTTGGAGGTACTGTGTCCCCGGTACCAAATACCATCTAGGTTCCATTTCTCTAGGCAGGCGATACCGAAAATGTACACAGACCTCAGAAAAAGACTCACCAGTGTCCTAAAAAATGCAGTTGTACCCAATGTCCACTTAACCATGGACATGTGGTCAAGTGCAGCAGGGCAGGCTCAGGACTATATGACTGTTGATAAAGCTAAATATTTATCGTATATAAAACACTTTAAGAGGTCTAAGAACACTGTACGCTATCTACGTAAGAAGTACCGTAAGGGTACGCCAGTTGCGTAACGATCGCTCAACCGTAGTCGAGACGCTCAAGCGTCACGTTCGCTTACGGCCCAGAGATCACAGGCAGGCACGCTATTGGCTGCCGACTAACGTAATGATTCGCTATAGCGTAGCGGACGCTCGGGACCACGAGGAGATCACCAGCGGTGCAGACGCTTATAACGTTAAACCTTTATATCTATACCTTTAACAACGAAATATACAGTAAACCTTAGTGTGGTGATAGAGTGTAAATGCAACCTGGTGTAACCTGATTAACTACAAAGCTGCTTGGGCGTCACCGACGCTCAGGGAATACTTAACACTGTAAGAAATAAACAGATACCTGGGCTTAGGGTCCAAAACCTATTATATGTATTATGACTATTATACTTGCAAAAGAATCACAGTACAAAGCATACACTACAATATAACATAGACTAACTAACCAGATAATTACACAGGAAATACCATACAATACAATACAATACAATCAAGGGAAAATAAGGGAAAAAGAGAGGAGAGAGAGATGGCTCATAATAACATCAAGACAATATGACTGCGGAGAAAACTTACGCACAAGGGGAAACGATCGCATGCGCCTCGATATCCAGCTCCCGATTATCAGCAATGAGAACCGTTGAAGAGAGTGAACTGGATACGGTCGGCCTGCCTATTTATGCCCCACACACAATACAATTCAATGGTCCCTACAATCTCATTGTTCATTGGACACAGGAATTCGGCTTTGCATTATAACAAAAGGTCATAGGTTGATTCATACAAGTGGGCTGTGACTATTTCCAACTGCTCAGGTGGGAGGGAAACTGGGTTTCCCGCCGCATGGGTAATAAAGTGCAAATAAAGTAAATGTTCATAAACTTCTTATGTCCATAACTATTCGCACGAGCGATTGATCTGCTTCAAACCAACACCGGAATATTTCTAATTAAATATTCTTCCGATGGATACTAAACACCACTGTATTACTCCTGTCTGACCCTTCGTATCAAACAAAGAGGGATTTCTCTGTTCATGAACATTCTATATTAACCAAACTTTCAGAATCTATCAAAGGGACCATGATCTACAAAATACATTATTACTGAAAATATGTAACGAATGAGTCGCACGCTACGATTACATAAACTCTACCGTAAATACGCATACCGTGCGCCTGCCGGTGCCCGCGACTGTGAGTATGTGCACGTACGGGAGAGCGTACGCATGTGCAGTGCGGACCAGTATGAGGTGCAAATATGGCAGTGTGTGTAGAGATATTTTTCTGACTTTGACAGTCCACCCTTTGGCAGTCAACAATAACTGCCACTTCCTGAAAACATTTCAAAAGGAGAAAAATATATGTTAGGGGTTAATACATTTACATGGTTGGGTAAGGGAGGAGAGGAGATGGTAGGAAAAGGGTATGACCTAGTGAGATAGCAGAAGCATGTGTGTATGAATCCGTGCTTGGGGGTCATGTATCATCGTGCCGTACGTGTTTTAAATCAAGCTTCGAGGTATTGCGAAGTATACATGTGAATTCCTTCTTATCCCGTGGTACGGGTCTGTGGATGGGCTGTCAAACTTTACCGAGCTCTTTTCGGCTTTGGTTGTAACAAAATGGGGGAGCACATTTTAGTTGATGATACATGAATGGGGGAGATATGTGATTGCTGATATCTGTGCCTGTATTCCCTATCGACTATGTGTGTCATTACCTGAGGGTTGTAGAAATGAAGAAAAGACATAATTACGGTAAATGCGGTGGTATTCTATGTCAGGTAAATGTACAGTCGTCGATTGAGGTCTTGTTTGGTGTCTGTTGAATGCAGTCTTCTTTGTGCTTTTGCCCATAAGGTGCGAGCAAAGCTGTCAATGTCCATAGATTTACAAAAGTGTTGGGCTAGCGTAATTTTAAAATTTCTAGGGAAACTGGGGATCCATGGCATAGTTCATCAAAAATCTGTGTATCAGGTTGTCAAACTTCTTCTTTAATCCCTCTGTTGTCTGTATATCGGCTCATCAAATTCCTCGTCCAAGTGGGTCTTGTTACCTTGGAGAAAACGGAAAAACAGGTGAAAGAAACGGACCGTAGAAATCGCATTTTCATCACATCATTGTTTCTACATTTGGGTCATAAATCAAGTCCAGGTTAATTACAGTTTCCTCACTCCTTAAACTCATTACCCTTGTACGGTGTTTGCACTTCATTAAAGCCTGACCGCATCTAAATATCAATCCAATCGATATGACAACACCTAAGATACATAGGAGAAACTTCCCAACATCCATTATGACTCCTTGAGCCCAGTCTCCTAAACCAGAAAACCAATTTCGCGGGTTCAACCATGACACCCAACCAGTCAGCTCATTACCTACAGCAGCAAGAGTGAGATTGTGTCTCCTGCGAAATTCCCACTTCAATTGGAGAATATCGTCCATCTTTTGGTCTATGACCTCGACCGGATCCTCGGTGCTATTTGTAATATATGTGCAACATTTCACGCCGTATTGTGTTGCCAGTGTGACACAATATCCGCCTGTCACTGCTGTGAGGTAATTGAGAACCATTCTATGCTGTACCAGTTCTGTTTTGTAAGCCTGAAGTTCTCTTCCAGTATACCTAAACGTGTCATCATACATTTCAGTGATATTATCTAACAAATTTGCGAGCGCCGATATGTATTTATAATTCAGCACTCCTCTAGCGGTGCGGGTGAAATCTAACGCGATTAAGAATTGAATCCCGGTGGATTCACTTATCAGATCAGAGGCCGGATGCTCTGTCTTCTCTATCAGGTGCCTTTTAACAACGTGCTCGTAATGGGTGTGAGTATAAGGAGCTTGGGCACCACGGTGTATATCTTTCATTTTGTCATGTGATACAGTCATTACTTCAGGCAGTACTTTTCCAATACAACACAATCCTTCAGAGTTTGGGGCAAGCCACTTGTACGCCTTTCTCCCGCATATGAAATATGCATCATCGGGGAGAACATATGGGACGGAGTAGGACATAACCATATTACACACCTTCCATGTGAAATCTCCTAACCCTAATTCTTCCATCTGCTTAGTACACGTATCAGGTTGTACGATATGTGCACAGTATCCTGGTGATACCTCTCCAACTTTAGTAATCCTATTTCCTAAGGTATACCTATACCGGAAAGATTTTCCTCTACTGGCTATGTGGCGTACAAGCTCTGTATCTGTAGGCATTCTATCTGCTCTATGCGAAAAGGTCATGGTGTGGTTACTCCATGACACTTCCCAATTTCCCGGTTTTCGGGGATTGGAGATGTTGAAACATAATAGGGACCTATCCACATGGTATTGGTGGAGCTTCAAACTAGGAGGGCTGGAGATATTAAACCTCCGGTCCACCGGTCTCCCACCATTTAACTCAAGTACCTCCTCTATCGTTAAAGGAAATGGTACTAGCCCTGATTTGCTATGACCCTGAGGTACTTGAGAGCATACCCAACAATCTGTTTTGTTTAACACATTACCCACTAAGGAGTGATAGTCACTCAATGGATGCCGGTCCATATGGATATTAAAACTGGATTGGCATTTCTTAATGCACCCATTCTCAATGACATTGTTACAGAGCCTACAGATACAGTTTTCTTCAGCTAACAATCCTTCACAATTCCTTCTATGGTCAATGCTATCGGATCGTTTTCTGATACTCGCCTTTGCTTGTTGATTATGTTGTTCTCGGAAAACTACGCCTCCATCTTTATCATCAGAACCCATTCCAGAACCTCTCTCGACCTCCATGGTACTCTCGCCGGAACAGACTGCTCTGGTCAACATCAGGGTCAACATGAAAATCCATATCACAGTCTCTTGGGGCAAGTCCATCTTACAGGAGGAGAAAAGAAGAAATTTGTAAAGGGGGTATAAGAAAACAGTTTGTGGGGGAGAGAACTTGTTACGATAATAAGTTCTCTAGTCTTGTAGTTCTTCTTGTTCTGCTGTCATCTCAAAGGTGCTATCTCTCAGTCTTCCAAACGAACATTCTGGTGATGCAATATTCCTTCCTAACCAGCGATCTTTCTGTAAGGAGCAAAAATCTGGCATTACCATTGGTCCAACTGAGGGGTGACATACCATCTTTAAACCATGAAAACATGAGTGAGAAGAGAGAGAAAACGAAAAAAAAAAAAAAAGAGATAGAGAACAATTCATATGCATATATATTTTACATAACTCGACAATAACCATCAATAGGAAAAGAGAAACAAAGCATTTTTAAAACATTGTCAGCATTAAGAAAACATTGTCAGATTTATCAGGCTGTCATATCTACGTGTCTAATGGTTTCCTTGAGCAGTCCCTCCCCACCAGCACCTCCATATTCCACTGTCTGTATCTGGCCAGAATACATTGTGGTGGATAAGTCATGCTGGGGTTTGGTAGACTTCTGCAAGGACCAAGCGGATATGCAATGTTTGAATTCTTACCAATAATCGTCAGAGATGGGGATAGAAAAAGAAACATTTCACAGATACATTTACAACTTTTCACCCGGTCATTCCTGTGTCTTCAGTGAATGA
Organism: Pseudophryne corroboree; assembly: GCF_028390025.1. Lineage (NCBI taxonomy): Eukaryota > Metazoa > Chordata > Amphibia > Anura > Myobatrachidae > Pseudophryne > Pseudophryne corroboree. The sequence goes on along the minus strand of NC_086447.1, from coordinate 628,719,547 downwards.
CCTCCCAATTTATTAACCGTTACCTCAGGCTTACCATCAGTCCTAATAATCACCTTTCCTGACTATATCTCATGGGTGTGGGCCAAAATTCTTCCTGTCTGATCTCTGATTATAATGGTGTGTGTTATAATTTTGCTCATTTCTTGGTCTAGGGGGTCTGACTTTATGTGGGTTATTACAGTTGCTGGCATAATGCCCTTCTCTTCTACAATTATAACAAATCCTTGGTTTCCTCCAAGTGTCAATGACCTGAGGTCTTGGTTGATTTGATGCCTCCTCAAACGCTCGGATGCTCATCGCCATCAACCGTTCTCCCTGCGCTTCCCTGGTTCTTTGGATATTGCGGTCATGCTCGATAGCGGACTCTCTTAATGCAGCCACCGAGATGCCTCTCCAGTGAGGTATGGAGGTTTGTACCCTGATTTTTAGTGTGTTTTTTTAAGCTGTCCATTAATACAGACACAGCTACCTCTCTGTGGTGTACGTTAGTGTCAATGTCATCTATACCCTTGTACCTAGCCATATCCTGCAGAGCCCGGTGAAAATACTCTGATGCGGATTCACCTTCTTTTTGTTTTATTGTAAAGATTTTTATTCCATTTTACTACTGTGGGAAAATATTCTTTCAACTGTAGATTGATTCTTTTTACATTATCTTGGTTATACTCGTTTGTTAGTGGCACTTCCTCATCTAGCTTACAATCAGCGATAAATTTCAATGAATCAACATCGGGGGGTAAACATGCCCTCAAAACTGTCCTCCAATCTTTGTTATTTGGCTCTGCAGTATGTCCTAGCACTCTAATGTATCTTTGACAAGCAACTAAGTCTTTCCTGGGATCAGGAAATTCAGACAGAATTGTTCTTAATTCTGTTCGGGAAAAGGGGCAGTACATGGCGATGTTCCTGACGGGGGTGACTCCTGAAGAGTCAGTTTTCCCATTTGGTACTGCAATTACCCTGACAGGATTAAGTCCAGTAACGTCATTCTGAATTGATTCTACAATATGAGGTACATTTGTTTGTGCGTAATGTATAATACCATACGTACCTGTGGACACGACCTCACCTGACCCTCCATTAGGGGGTTTGATTACAGTCTTTACCGATTGGGTCGCGTCCACCTGGATGTCTTGTGTGATGGCTTCTGGAAGAGGTGCCGACATCGTTCTGGGCTCACTTTCTTGTTGGTGTTCCTGAGGAAAGTTTGACATGGGGTGCGACTTGCATGGGTTAATAGTTGTACATTCAACAGTATTACAATTATCTTTGTTACATTTATTACACTTATTCTTATCATCTATACTACAGTTGCTAAGAGCGTTTTTATTGTTCACCCTTGTGCTTTTCTCCGCAACCATAATCCCCTCCATTGCCACATCTCTCCTCTCAAGATGAAAGTTAGGTATGTAAGTTACATTTCTCTGCATGTCACTTTCCTGTAGCCATATCTGCAAACAATCATCATTTTTAACTCGTTGTTTCCAGGATTTTATGAGACCGATCCTCCGCCTTAAATTATGCAACACCTCTAAGTCAAAACTACCTATCCCGGGAAATGGTGCCTTATCCCCCGCAGTCATTCGTGTCCATTCATCACAAAAGGTCTCAGTGTGGGGACCATACCTCCTCCACATTACTAACCGAGCAGACCCTCGGGGTCTGCAAGCCTCTGGAGTCTGAATCCTGACCTCCGACCGTCTCTGTATTGTGCACTTGGCTGCCATTGTGGACCTTTCTAACACAGAAAAACTTCCTAAAATGCACCAAACACAGAACTTCGTTGGAAATCCTTAAAGCTCTTCCACTGAACTTCTTCTGCTCCAGGTATCTCCGGTCCGCCTTCTAGCAGACACGTGTAGCTGTTGCAGGCCCTATCTTTAGAGATTTTCCTGAGAAAATTCCCTTCCTTTTTCTTTACACAAATCACGCTTGCATGTGCTCCCTACAACACGTATGAGGGCAAGATTTACGCATGGATATACGACCTCATATCACGTTGCGTTATTGGTCACACATACAACCGTGCGGTCCAATCGTACCACTTATAGACACTTGTTGCCCATAAATGGTAGGATCATTGGCCAGAGCGTAATACAACGAAAACTTTATCACACTCTGTTGCACGTTTCCACTTCAGGCCGTGCTCATAGATCACACAGATCACAAAGTCCACAAAGCGGGATTCAATACCGTTTTATCACATAGATCACAAAGTCCACAAAGCGGGATTCAATACACTCATACCGTTTTCAACCCACTATCATTCTTATAGTTTTCTGATCAGAAAAAAATCATTTCCCGTAGTCTGATAGCTCTCCCCAGAGGTGTTGCAGTAAAGTAAGGTATTTAAACTAAGTTTTGGAAAGCTGAAATCAATTTGTGCTATTTATCGCTTTGCGTTATTTACCGCGTTGCGCTACTTATCGCCTGTTGTTTGAGTTACGTGGGCGTACCCAGACGCTCCGTTGTGTAATATACGCTGCGTGCGTCGGCCTTTGGATTGCGTACGCAAGTCTTTGTTAGAGACACGTGTACGCAAAGCAAAGATCCACCGTAACACAATTTATACTTTTATCAATGTAGATGATCCTTGATCATCTACCACACACCACACTGACTTCGCCTTATCTCCCAGGCAAAAACTGTGTGTTTGTCTACACTTTAACTATATTACCTTTACTCAAACTATTGAAATAGCGGCAAATCTCTCTCAGCACATTTATCAACTATAAACTGGCAAACAGGAGAGTGACATACGAAAATACACAAAGGAAAAGGAAATGCAGATATATATGTGTGCGTGCAAGACAGAAAAATAAACAGTTTTAAAAGACACTAGCGTTTTGCTCTTACCTCCGGTTCCCGGATTCCTTCAGCACCCTTTACCTAAGCGAAGCAGACGCTTATCCCGTCAGCACTACGAGGGATACAACCTCCCGCCCTTTGCTGATGGATAATGTCTGCTGATATTACCTAGTGCAGATATGTGAAGGACTGGACGGCCCCCAATTGATAAAGCTAAATATTTATCGTATATAAAACACTTTAAGAGGTCTAAGAACACTGTACGCTATCTACGTAAGAAGTACCGTAAGGGTACGCCAGTTGCGTAACGATCGCTCAACCATAGTCGAGACGCTCAAGCGTCACGTTCGCTTACGGCCCAGAGATCACAGGCAGGCACGCTATTGGCTGCCGACTAACGTAATGATTCGCTATAGCGTAGCGGACGCTCGGGACCACGAGGAGATCACCAGCGGTGCAGACGCTTATAACGTTAAACCTTTATATCTATACCTTTAACAACGAAATATACAGTAAACCTTAGTGTGGTGATAGAGTGTAAATGCAACCTGGTGTAACCTGATTAACTACAAAGCTGCTTGGGCGTCACCGACGCTCAGGGAATACTTAACACTGTAAGAAATACACAGATACCTGGGCTTAGGGTCCAAAACCTATTATATGTATTATGATTATTATACTTGCAAAAGAATCACAGTACAAAGCATACACTACAATATAACATAGACTAACTAACCAGATAATTACACAGGAAATACCATACAATACAATACAATCAAGGGAAAATAAGGGAAAAAGAGAGGAGAGAGAGATGGCTCATAATAACATCAAGACAATATGACTGCGGAGAAAACTTACGCACAAGGGGAAACGATCGCATGCGCCTCGATATCCAGCTCCCGATTATCAGCAATGAGAACCGTTGAAGAGAGTGAACTGGATACGGTCGGCCTGCCTATTTATGCCCCACACACAATACAATTCAATGGTCCCTACAATCTCATTGTTCATTGGACACAGGAATTCGGCTTCGCATTATAACAAAAGGTCATAGGTTGATTCATACAGGTGGGCTGTGACTATTTCCAACTGCTCAGGTGGGAGGGAAACTGGGTTTCCCGCCGCATGGGTAATAAAGTGCAAATAAAGTAAATGTTCATAAACTTCTTATGTCCATAACTATTCGCACGAGCGATTGATCTGCTTCAAACCAACACCGGAATATTTCTAATTAAATATTCTTCCGATGGATACTAAACACCACTGTATTACTCCTGTCTGACCCTTCGTATCAAACAAAGAGGGATTTCTCTGTTCATGAACATTCTATATTAACCAAACTTTCAGAATCTATCAAAGGGACCATGATCTACAAAATACATTATTACTGAAAATATGTAACGAATGAGTCGCACGCTACGATTACATAAACTCTACCGCAAATACGCATACCGTGCGCCTGCGGGTGCCCGCGACTGTGAGTATGTGCACGTACGGGAGAGCGTACGCATGCGCAGTGCGGACCAGTATGAGGTGCAAATATGGCAGTGTGTGTAGAGATATTTTTCTGACTTTGACACTGTGACAGCCCACTGGGTAGATGTATGGACTCCCGCCGCAAGAACAGCAGCGGAGGCACCAGTAGCAGCATCTCGCAAACGCCAACTCTTTCCTAGGCAGGCTACGCTTTGTATCACCGCTTTCCAGAATACGCACACAGCTGAAAATAAGAATTTACTTACCGATAATTCTATTTCTCGTAGTCCGTAGTGGATGCTGGGGACTCCGTCAGGACCATGGGGATTAGCGGCTCCGCAGGAGACAGGGCACAAAAGTAAAAGCTTTAGGATCAGGTGGTGTGCACTGGCTCCTCCCCCTATGACCCTCCTCCAAGCCTCAGTTAGGATACTGTGCCCGGACGAGCGTACACAATAAGGAAGGATTTTGAATCCTGGGTAAGACTCATACCAGCCACACCAATCACACTGTACAACCTGTGATCTGAACCCAGTTAACAGCATGATAACAGCGGAGCCTCTGAAAAGATGGCTCACAACAATAATAACCCGATTTTTGTAACAATAACTATGTACAAGTATTGCAGACAATCCGCACTTGGGATGGGCGCCCAGCATCCACTACGGACTACGAGAAATAGAATTATCGGTAAGTAAATTCTTATTTTCTCTGACGTCCTAAGTGGATGCTGGGGACTCCGTCAGGACCATGGGGATTATACCAAAGCTCCCAAACGGGCAGGAGAGTGCGGATGACTCTGCAGCACCGAATGAGAGAACTCCAGGTCCTCCTCAGTCAGGGTGTGCCCCTGACCAAGTAGCTGCTCGGCAAAGTTGTAAAGCCGAGACCCCTCGGGCAGCCGCCCAAGATGAGCCCACCTTCCTTGTGGAATGGGCATTTACATATTTTGGCTGTGGCAGGCCTGCCACAGCATGTGCAAGCTGAATTGTACTACACATCCAACTAGCAATCGTCTGCTTAGAAGCAAGAGCACCCAGTTTATTGGGTGCATACAGGATAACAGCAAGTCAGTTTTCCTGACTCCAGCCGTCCTGGAAACCTATATTTTCAGGGCCCTGACAACATCTAGCAACTTGGAGTCCTCCAAGTCCCTAGTAGCCGCAGGTACCACAATAAGCTGGTTCAGGTGAAACACTGACACCACCTTAGGGAGAAACTGGGGACGAGTCCGCAGCTCTGCCCTGTCCGAATGGACAATCAGATATGGGCTTTTGTGAGACAAAGCCGCCAATTCTGACACTCGCCTGGCCGAGGCCAGGGCCAACAGCATGGTCACTTTCCATGTGAGATATTTCAAATCCACAGATTTGAGCGGTTTAAACCAATGTGATTTGAGGAATCCCAGAACTACGTTGAGATCCCACAGTGCCACTGGAGGCACAAAAGGGGGTTGTATATGCAGTACTCCCTTGACAAACTTCTGGACTTCAGGAACTGAAGCCAATTCTTTCTGGAAGAAAATCGACAGGGACGAAATTTGAACCTTAATGGACCCCAATTTGAGGCCCATAGACACTCCTGTTTGCAGGAAATGCAGGAATCGACCGAGTTGAAATTTCTTCGTGGGGCCTTCCTGGCCTCACACCACGCAACATATTTTCGCCACATGTGGTGATAATGTTGTGCGGTCACCTCCTTCCTGGCTTTGACCAGGGTAGGAATGACCTCTTCCGGAATGCCTTTTTCCCTTAGGATCCGGCGTTCGACCGCCATGCCGTCAAACGCAGCCGCGGTAAGTCTTGGAACAGACATGGTACTTGCTGAAGCAAGTCCCTTCTTAGCGGCAGAGGCCATGAGTCCTCTGTGAGCATCTCTTGAAGTTCCAGGTACCAAGTCCTTCTTGGCCAATCCGGAGCCACGAGTATAGTTCTTACTCCTCTACGTCTTATAATTCTCAGTACCTTGGGTATGAGAAGCAGAGGAGGGAACACATACACTGACTGGTACACCCACGGTGTTACCAGAGCGTCCACAGCTATTGCCTGAGGGTCTCTTGACCTGGCGCAATACCTGTCCAGTTTTTTGTTCAGGCGGGACGCCATCATGTCCACCTTTGGTCTTTCCCAATGGTTCACAATCATGTGGAAGACTTCCCGATGAAATCCCCACTCTCCCGGGCGTCGGAATGAACACTGCTGACAGTGCTATCACCTGATTTTCCGCCCAGCGAAGAATCCTTGCAGTTTCTGCTATTGCCCTTCTGCTTCTTGTGCCGCCCTGTCTGTTTACGTGGGCGACTGCCGTGATGTTGTCCCACTGGATCAATACCGGCTGACCTTGAAGCAGAGGTCTTGCTAAGCTTAGAGCATTGTAACTTGCCCTTAGCTCCAGTATATTTATGTGGAGAGAATTCTCCAGACTTGATCACACTCCCTGGAAATTTTTTCCCTGTGTGACTGCTCCCCAGCCTCTCAGGCTGGCATCCCTGGTCACCAGGACCCTTCCTGAATGCCGAATCTGCGGCCCATTAGTAGATGAGTACTTTGCAGCCACCGCAGAAGAAACACCCTTGTCCTTGGAGACAGGGTTATCCGCTGATGCATCTGAAGATGCGATCCGGACCATTTTTCCAGCAGATCCCACTGAAAAGTTCTTGCGTGAAAACTGCCGAATGGAATCGCTTCGTAAGAAGCCACCATTTTTCCCAGGACCCTTGTGCAATGATGCACTGACACTTTTCCTGGTTTTAGGAGGTTCCTGACTAGCTCGGATAACTCCCTGGCTTTCTTCTCCGGGAGAAACACCCTTTTCTGGACTGTGTCCAGAATCATCCCTAGGAACAGCCAATGTGTCGTCGGAAACAACTGCGGTTTTGGAATATTTAGAATCCACCCGTGCTGTCGTAGAACTACTTGAGATAGTGCTACTCCGACCTGCAACTGTTCTCTGGACCTTGCTCTTATCAGGAGGTCGTCCATTTTCTTTGAAGAAGAATCATCATTTCGGCCATTACCTTGGTAAAGACCCGGGGTGCCGTGGACAATCCAAACGGCAGCGTCTGAAACTGATAGTGACAGTTCTGTACCACGAACCTGAGGTACCCTTGGTGAGAAGGGCAAATTGGGACATGGAGGTAAGTATCCCTGATGTCCCGGGACACCCTATAGTCCCCTTCTTCCTGGTTCGCTATCACTGCTCTGAGTGACTCCATCTTGATTTGAACCTTTGTAAGTGTTCAAATATTTCAGATTTAGAATAGGTCTCACCGAGCCTTCTGGCTTCAGTACCACAACATAGTGTGGAATAATACCCCTTTCCTTGTTGTAGGAGGGGTACTTTGATTATCACCTGCTGGGAATACAGCTTGTGAATTGTTTCCAATACTGCCTCCCTGTCGGAGGGAGACGTTGGTAAAGCAGACTTCAGGAACCTGCGAGGGGGAAACGTCTCGACTTTCCAATCTGTACCCCTGGGATCCTACTTGTAGGATCCAGGGGTCCTGTACGGCCCCAGCGTCATGCTGAGAAACTTGGCAGAAGCGGTGGAGGCTTCTGTTCCTGGGAATGGGCTGCCTGCTGCAGTCTTCTTCCCTTTCCTCTATCCCTGGGCAGATATGACTCTTATGGGGACGAAAGGACTGAGGCTGAAAAGACGGTGTCTTTTTCTGCAGAGATGTGACTTAGGGTAAAAACGGTGGATTTTCCAGCAGTTGCCGTGGCCACCAGGTCCGATGGACCGACCCCAAATAACTCCTCCCCTTTATACGGCAATACTTCTTTGTGCCGTTTGGAATCTGCATCACCTGACTGTTAGGCGCCGGGGTCCGCTCGTCGGTGCGGCCCGGCGCCTAGCAACCAGGGACGCCGTGCGCGTTCAGCCGCCGGCTCCCTGGCAACGCTAGACGCCGGGCGCACGGAGCCGCTCAGACCCTAGCAACGGGGACGCCACGTTCGGGCCGCGTTCCCCGTTGCTGGGTCTTTTCTAATTGTATAATGGTGTGCTGGCCGTGCAGCATGCAAGCTGCACGGCATTACTTGTGATTACCCAGTCTGGCTCCTGATTGGGGAGCTCACAGTTATAAGCACCCTTTGGACTTCTCACAGACGCCGGTGATAGCTTCCTGTTTGCCTGTGTCGGTTACAGAGAGTTTCCAGTCCTGCTCAATCCGGTTGTTCCTGTCCTCAGTGATCCTGTACTCGGAAGTTGTCATCTGTTCCTGGAGTCTGACCGAGCACCTTTAACATCCTGTGGTGTTCGTGAGTCGCGGCGTAGCCGTGTGTTGCGGCTTGACCGCTTACTGTTTATTATTTTGTATCTTTGTGTTCTGGAGCTTTTGCGGAGGATTCCGCTCCCCCTGATCCACTCTGGTATCCAGCGGTGCTGGATAGGAGTTATGGATCAGTGGATCTTTGGTTGTCCTTTTCCCTGGCGGCTAGTCCGCACATACTTTTTGGTTTAGTTAGTTAGCTTGTAACCCCTGGCCTGGTTGCTTAGTCAGAGGGCCCCTTGTTATCACCCTGTCTCGGATTTCCCTTTGTCTCCCATTAAGACCTGAGGGGGCATCGGGGTTGGGCAGACATAATCCGCCCTTCGAACGCGGCTGCCATGGGCTCAAGCAACCATAGTCTCGCAGGGGATTTCTGATAACACGGGCGAGACAACGGAGTTAGGGCGCCAGGGGTTACTAGGCTCTCCTGCTCCCACAACCAGTATATCTTTCCAGTACTCAGACCTCTGCCATAAGATCTCCTCTGGTCTGGAGTACGGGAATCATAACATTATCACCGGCCAGACTAAAATTTAAAATTGAACAGGAGTTAATTTTTCCCTTGTTCAGTTGGGAGATTTGTCGGCCTCATGAATCCCACCGGTGTCGGGCCAAATCCTGGCCAGCTTCTAGATAGCCAGATTCAAGAACTTACTCAGATGGTTCAGGATCTGTCCCTTCGGGTGAGGTCACAGGAAGATCTGTTACGGACTTCCCCGAGGGTCATTCCTGAACCAAAAATGCATCTGCCTGACCGTTTTTCTGGGGATAGAAAACAGTTTTTTAATTTTAAAGAGTCTTGTAAACTTTATTTTCGTTTGAGACCAGTCTCCTCAGGTACGGAGGCTCAGCGGGTTGGAATTATTATTTCTCTGCTTCAGGGGGATCCTCAGACCTGGGCTTTTGGTTTAAAGACAGACGATCCGGCTTTATTTTCTGTAGACGCCTTTCTAAAGTCTTTAGGGCTATTGTATGACGACCCTGATAGAGAGGCATCCGCCGAGAGTCAGTTGCGTGCTCTCAGACAGGGTAGGAATCCCGCAGAGATTTATTGTACGGAGTTTCGCCGTTGGTCGAACGACTGTGGATGGAATGACCCAGCCCTGCGCAGTCAGTTTCGCCTCGGCTTATCTGAGTCTATAAAAGACAGTCTCCTTCAGTATCCCGCTCCTGAGACTCTCGATAAACTCATTGAGCTCTCTATTAAGATTGATCGTCGGCTCAGAGAGCGGAGGGCTGAAAAAGGAGCATCTGTCGGGTCAACTCCTTGTGTTTTTTCCATCCCTGTGGACATAGAGGAGCCTATGCAGATAGGTCTCTCCAAACTGTCTCCTGAAGAAAGAACCAGAAGGCAAAATTCTGGTCTTTGTTTATACTGTGGAGGTAAGGGACATTTTGCCCGTAGTTGTCCGAACAAGTCGGGAAACGTCTCGACCAAGTGAATTGTGAGGGGGTACACTTTGGTCTGCAGCTTATCTCCTCAAATAATTCACTGTTAGTCCCAGCTAAAGTTTCCTTTGGCAGCCTCTGTTCCTCGGTCTCTGTTTTTGTGGACAGTGGAGCTGCAGGGAACTTTATGGATTTAACATGGGCCAAGACCTTAGGTATTCCTCAGTTAGCCTTGGGTAGGTGTATCACCATGCATGGTTTAGATGGGAGTCCCTTGTCCAATGGGGTTATTTCTCTCTGTACACCTCCTGTTCTACTCTCGGTAGGAGCTCTGCATTCTGAAAAAATTGAGTTTTTCCTCACCCATTGCCCAGCAGTTCCAGTGGTTCTGGGTCACCCTTGGCTGGCCTTTCATAATCCCATCATTGATTGGCAGTCGGGGGAGATCTCACAATGGGGTACCATCTGTAATAAGGAATGTATTACGCTTCCCATCAGAATAGCTGCTGCCATTCCCGCACCCATCCCTGTGGAATACCAGGATTTTGTTGATGTTTTTTCCAAGGGCAATGCGGATATTCTGCCTCCCCATAGGCCTTATGATTGTGCTATTGAGCTAATTCCTGGTGCCACTTTGCCTAAGGGAAGGTTATATGCATTGTCCGGACCTGAAACTGTGGCCATGAATGAGTATGTTAAAGAAAGCCTAGGGAAAGGATTTATCAGGCCATCTAAATCCCCTTTAAGTGCAGGCTTCTTCTTCGTAGAGAAGAAGGATGGTTCACTCAGACCCTGCATTGACTTTAGAGCCTTGAATAAAATCTCAGTAAAAAATACTTACCCTCTGCCACTGATCTCTGTCCTCTTTGATCAGCTACGTTCGGCTGTGATTTTTTCTAAGATTGACCTGAGAGGAGCATATAACCTCATCAGAATCAAGTCAGGGGATGAGTGGAAAACGGCATTCAGTACTCAGTCAGGCCACTATGAGTATCTGGTTATGCCATTCGGCCTGTCTAACGCTCCGGCAGTTTTCCAGGATCTCATTAACGATGTGCTCCGTGAATTTCTTGGAAAATTCGTTGTAGTCTACTTAGACGATATTTTGATTTATTCTGACTCTGTAGAACAACATGTTACCCAGGTGCGTCAGGTTCTAAAAAAATTACGTGAAAATCACCTATATGCCAAGCTGGAGAAGTGTGAATTTCATGTCACGGAGGTATCCTTTTTAGGATACATTATTTCCCCTCGGGGATTCCGTATGGAACCAAAGAAGCTCCAAGCCATCCTTAGTTGGGTGCAACCCACCAACTTAAAAGCAATTCAGCGCTTTTTAGGGTTTGCGAACTACTATAGAAGATTTATTCACTCTTTCTCTGACCTAGTTGCTCCCATTGTGGCACTGACTAAGAAGGGAGCGGATCCTACCAATTGGTCACGTGAAGCCGAGCTATCTTTTCAGGCCTTGAAACAAGCCTTTGTCTCAGCCCCTGTCCTCAGACACCCCAACCCAGAATTGCCTTTCATTGTTGAGGTTGATGCCTCAGAGGTTGGAGTAGGGGCTATCCTATCTCAGAAGGATCCGGATTCCCTTGAATTACACCCTTGTGCCTTTATGTCCAGGAAATTCTCTTCTGCTGAATCCAACTACGATGTTGGTAACCGGGAATTGCTGGCTATTAAATGGGCTTTTGAGGAGTGGAGGCATTGGCTTGAGGGAGCGACTCATATCATTTCAGTTTTGACTGATCACAAAAATCTTCAATACATTGAATCAGCTAAACGACTGAATGCCCGGCAGGCTCGTTGGGCTTTATTTTTTACTCGTTTCAAATTCATTATCACCTTCAGGCCAGGTTCCAAGAATACCAAGGCAGATGCCCTGTCACGCAGTTTTCTTCCAGTTCAAGACAACAGTCCTGTTACTCCCATACTTCCGTCTTCAGTCATTCGGGCAGGCCTCACACAGGATTTATTTACCCAGTTAAAGCTGCTTCAACATCAGGCTCCTGGAAATACTCCTGCTGGTCGTCTTTTTGTCCCTGAGTTTTTGAGAGCAACTGTTTTGACGGAGTTTCATGATAGCAAAGTTGCCGGGCATCCGGGAATCGCTAAGACTTTGGAATTAGTCTCCCGCTCAGTATGGTGGCCTGGTCTTTCCAAAGACATTAAGGAGTTTGTTTTTTCGTGTCAGGTCTGTGCACAGCATAAAGTTCCCCGTTCTTTGCCTGTCGGTCAGCTTATGCCCTTGAATGTTCCTCTTAGGCCATGGTCTCATATCTCCATGGATTTTGTGGTGGACCTCCCTCTGTCAGCCGGATGCCGAGTCATATGGGTGGTAGTGGACCGTTTTAGTAAAATGGCCCATTTCATTGCTCTTCCCCGATTGCCATCTGCCCAGGGATTGGCAGTCTTGTTCCTCCGCCATGTTTTCAGACTCCATGGGTTACCCACTGATATTGTTTCCGATCGGGGTCCACAATTCATTGCACAGTTTTGGAAATCTTTTTGTGTCTCATTGAAGATGAAATTATCTTTAACGTCAGGCTACCATCCCCAATCCAACGGGCAGACTGAGCGAGTTAATCAATCACTAATACAATATTTGCGGTTGTACTCGGCCAAACTCCAAAATGACTGGTCTGAGTTTCTTCCATTGGCGGAGTTCGCTTACAATAATGCCTGTCATTCCTCCACCAATGTGTCTCCATTTTTTGCAGTTTTTGGTTTTCACCCCAGAGCTAATTCCTTTTTTCAACATTCCTCTGTCTCCTCACTTACCTTGACCTCTCATCTTAGGCTCATTTGGAGAAAAGTGCACCTGGCTCTCAGAAAAGCGGCATTTCAGGAAAAGAGATTTTCTGACAGGCTCCGGCGGCCGTGCACTTTTAAAGTAGGAGATAGGGTGTGGTTGTCGACTCGCAACATTAAACTTCGACAAACCTCAGCCAGATTGGGTCCTAAATTTATTGGACCATTTCACATTATCAAAAAAGTCAATCCAGTTGCCTTCCGGTTACGTTTACCAAAAACTTTACGGATCGGAAATACTTTCCATTGCTCATTGCTGAAACCATATGTTTCGTCCAGCAGATTTCCTCGTAAGATATCTCAGGGGAGATCACCAATAGTTGTACAGGGTCAGCAGGAGTTCTTGGTGGAGAAGGTTCTCGATTCCAAGTTGTCCCGGGGTCGGCTTTATTTTTTGGTGCATTGGAGAGGTTATGGTCCAGAAGAAAGGTCTTGGGTCCTGGATAAGGATCTCCATGCCCCGAGGCTCAAGAGGGCATTTTTTCGAGAATTTCCTCGGAAACCTGGCTTTAGGGGTTCCTTGACCCCTCCTCAAGGGGGGGGTACTGTTAGGCGCCGGGGTCCGCTCGTCGGTGCGGCCCGGCGCCTAGCAACCAGGGACGCCGTGCGCGTTCAGCCGCCGGCTCCCTGGCAACGCTAGACGCCGGGCGCACGGAGCCGCTCAGACCCTAGCAACGGGGACGCCACGTTCGGGCCGCGTTCCCCGTTGCTGGGTCTTTTCTAATTGTATAATGGTGTGCTGGCCGTGCAGCATGCAAGCTGCACGGCATTACTTGTGATTACCCAGTCTGGCTCCTGATTGGGGAGCTCACAGTTATAAGCACCCTTTGGACTTCTCACAGACGCCGGTGATAGCTTCCTGTTTGCCTGTGTCGGTTACAGAGAGTTTCCAGTCCTGCTCAATCCGGTTGTTCCTGTCCTCAGTGATCCTGTACTCGGAAGTTGTCATCTGTTCCTGGAGTCTGACCGAGCACCTTTAACATCCTGTGGTGTTCGTGAGTCGCGGCGTAGCCGTGTGTTGCGGCTTGACCGCTTACTGTTTATTATTTTGTATCTTTGTGTTCTGGAGCTTTTGCGGAGGATTCCGCTCCCCCTGATCCACTCTGGTATCCAGCGGTGCTGGATAGGAGTTACGGATCAGTGGATCTTTGGTTGTCCTTTTCCCTGGCGGCTAGTCCGCACATACTTTTTGGTTTAGTTAGTTAGCTTGTAACCCCTGGCCTGGTTGCTTAGTCAGAGGGCCCCTTGTTATCACCCTGTCTCGGATTTCCCTTTGTCTCCCATTAAGACCTGAGGGGGCATCGGGGTTGGGCAGACATAATCCGCCCTTCGAACGCGGCTGCCATGGGCTCAAGCAACCATAGTCTCGCAGGGGATTTCTGATAACACGGGCGAGACAACGGAGTTAGGGCGCCAGGGGTTACTAGGCTCTCCTGCTCCCACAACCAGTATATCTTTCCAGTACTCAGACCTCTGCCATAAGATCTCCTCTGGTCTGGAGTACGGGAATCATAACACTGACCACTGTCGTGTCCATAAACATCTTCTGGCAGATATGGACATCGCACTTACTCTTGATGCCAGAGTGCAAATATCCCTCTGTGCATCTCGTATATATAGAAATGCATCCTTTAAATGCTCTATAGTCAATAAAATACTGTCCCTGTCAAGGGTATCAATATTTTTAGTCAGGGAATCCGACCAAGCCACCCCAGCTCTGCACCTCCAGGCTGAGGCGATCGCTGGTCGCAGTATAACACCAGTATGTGTGTATATACTTCTTAGGATATTTTCCAGCCTCCTATCAGTTGGCTCCTTGAGGACGGCCCTATCTGGAGACGGTACCGCCACTTGTTTTGATAAGCGTGTGAGCGCCTTATCCACCCTAATGGGTGTTTCCCAACGCGCCCTAACTTCTGGCGGGAAAGGGTATACCGCCAATAATTTTCTATCGGGGGAAACCCACGCATCATCACACACTTCATTTAATTTATCTGATTCAGGAAAAACTACAGGTAGTTTTTTCACACCCCACATAATACCCTTTTTTGTGGTACTTGTAGTATCAGAAATATGTAACACCTCCTTCATTGCCCTTAACAAGTAACGTGTGGCCCTAAAGGAAAATACGTTTGTTTCTTCACCGTCGACACTGAAATCAGTGTCCGTGTCTGTGTCGACCGACTGAGGTAAATGGGCTTTTTAAAGCCCCTGACGGTGTTTGAGACGCCTGGACAGGTACTATTTTGTTTGCCGGCCGTCTCTGTTGACATTATCACGTAATTCCTTGAATAAGCCATCCATTCCGGTGTCGACTCCCTAGAGAGTGACATCACCATTACAGGCAATTGCTCCGCCTCCTCGCCAACATCGTCCTCATACATGTCGACACACACGTACCGACACACAGCACACATACAGGGAATGCTCTGATAGAGGACAGGACCCCACTAGCCCTTTGGGGAGACAGATGTCAAAGTCAGAAAAATATCTCTATGCACGCTGCCATATTTGCACCTCACACTGGTCCGCGCTGCGCATGCGTGCGCTTTCCCGTGATAGCGCATACCCGCTGATGCGTGCACCCGCTCGCATCGGTATGCGTATTTACGGTAAAGAGTATGTAGTCGTAGCGTGCGACCCAATCGTTACATATTTCCACAATTAACGTAGTTTATAGATCATGGTCCCTTTGATAGATTCTGAAAGTTTGGTTAATATAGAATGTCCCTGAACGGAGGGATCCCTCTTTGTATTGTAGGAAGGGTCTAACAGGAGTGATACAGCAGTGTTTGGAGTCATACAGCACTACAGCAGGAGTCATACAGCACTGGGGTGTAAAACACAAACTCTTAGCAACCCTGTAAATGTTAATGATGTTAACCAAGTAATCCATGCAATTATTGACCCGTGCAAGTTGTACCCTGTTCTGAACTTTCCTCAGGAGTGTGATCAAGAAGACGATTCGGCAACAATTTCAGCTCTCTCTCTAGCGGCCACCATATCAGAAACCACAGTAGGAACTGCACCACTCACGAGATTAGTGAAGGCCCCTAGCGGAGGGATAGGTGAGGTCGTGTCAACGGGTAAGTACGGCACCATGCATTATACCGAAACAATTTCACCACAAGCTGTAGAATCTACACAGAATGAGGTTGTTAGAGTTAACCCTGTTAGAGTAATAGCAGTTCCCAATGGGAAAACAGATGTATCAGGAGCCACTCCCATAAGGAACATTGCCATGTACACACCATTTTCCCGAATGGAATTAAGAACCATAGTGTCCGAATTTCCTGACCCCAGGAAAGACTTGGTTGCTAGCCAAAAATACATCAGGGATCTAGGGAACACTGTAGAGCCCAACAACAAAGATTGGCAGATACTGCTAAGAGCTTGTTTACCTTCAAATGTCGACTCAGTTCAATTCTTGGCTGATTGTGGACTAGATAAAGATGTACCGCTTTCAGATGTGTACAACAAAGATAACGTAAAAAGGATAAATTTACAGCTAAAGGAGTATTTCCCAGCCGTTGTTAAATGGAACAAAATATTCTCCATTAACAAAAAGAGTCCGAAACGGCAGCAGAATATTTTCACCGGGCACTATTAGAAATGGCAAAATACACTGGTATAGAAGACATTAGGACCAACCCAAACCATCAAGAAGTAGCAGTATCTGTACTGATGGATGGTTTAAAGGAAACATTAAAGGCTAGGGTACAGACCACGCAACCATGTTGGCGAGGTCTGTCAGTGTCCACTTTGAGAGAGGCTGCTATTGATCACGACAGAAACATCACCAGGCACAGAGAATCGCAAAGTGATAAGTTAATGTCAGTAAGTATACAGGCGCTGACCACAAAGCAGCCTGCGTATGTACCATCGAATCCTGTAAGTAAGTCAACTGAAATAACTTGTTATTCCTGTAACAGACAGGGACACTATGCACGAGACTGTAGAATAAAGAGTGTACAAAGATCTTTTCAACCCCCTAGACAACGACACAACACAAGACATTGGGAGCAGGGTCCACAGAGGCGGAGTTTTGAGCCACATACAGGGGAAACAAAAAGATACCCCCCGAACAGAGATTGGCATGCCTCTGGTAGTTCCCAGCTAACTCCCTCACAAGTAGTTGCTGCCAACGGGATTCAGGGAGGTCAGCATACCCAATAGGGGTGTGGCCATACCTGTAATCTGCAGCCAGTTAAATTGATTGCCAGTCTTGGAAGTGAACCAGAGATTGCAATCAATGTAGCTGGTAAAACTTTAAACTTTCTTGTAGACACAGGGGCGGCCAAGTCAGTGATAAATTCGACAGTGGGCATGAGAACCACTGGTAGGACAATTCCAGCCATGGGAGTAACAGGAGTAGTCCAGCATTACCCTGTTAGCAAACCAGCTGAGATTACAATAGGGCCTTTACATACCAAGCATTCCTTTTTGCTGGCTGCATCGGCACCAACCAATCTCCTGGGAAGAGACTTACTATGTAAAATGGGGTGCGTCATTTATTGTACTTCTGAAGGTGTATTCTTGGACATACCTGAGAATCACGCTCAGGAAGTACGAGACATGTTAGACTCCCCATCAAAATTAATGTCACATTCCATTATGACAAATAGGAATCCATCCCAAGTAGGAGAGATGACATCTCAAATACCAGAATCACTTTGGACAAAAGACGGACAGGACACTGGATTAATGGCAAACGTAGCTCCAGTAGTTGTACAAGTAAAAGATGGTAGGATAGCTCCAAAAATCCCACAGTATCCTCTGAAGCCAGAGGTGGAGTTAGGAGTTTTCCCAGTAATAGAGCGCTTGCTACAACAGGGCATTCTGGTAAGAACGTCCAGCACTGCCAATAGTCCCATCTTCCCTGTTAAAAAGAGTGGGGGGAGGGGTTACAGGCTAGTGCAGGATCTAAGGGGGATTAACAAAATAGTTGAGAGTCAGTTCCCCGTAGTGCCAAATCCAGCTGTCATCCTAATGCAAATTCCTCCCACTGCCAAATTTTTCACTGTTATTGACCTCTGCTCCGCTTTCTTTTCGGTACCCCTGCACCCTGACAGCCAATATTTGTTTGCATTCACATACAGAGGAGTCCAATACACGTGGACTCGATTACCCCAAGGTTTCATAGATAGTCCAAGTATATTTTCTCAGGCTTTGCATGATTGTTTACAGTCTTTCCAACCAGAGAGTGGATCAGTATTGATACAGTATGTGGATGATTTACTACTGTGTTCTGATTCATTGGAAGCATCCCTGAAGGATACGAAACAGCTCCTGTTTCATCTTTCAGACACAGGTCACAAGGTTTCCAAAGACAAGTTGCAATTATGCCAAACTAAGGTAAAATATTTGGGACACTGTCTAACACAAGGACTGAGACACCTGACCGCTGATAGAATCCAAGCAATTAGAGACATGACACTGCCACAAACCCAGCAACAGATCAGAACGTTTTTAGGAATGTGTGGGTATTGCCGTAATTGGATCCCAGGGTTTTCCATATTGGCGTTACCTTTGCAGGAAATGGTCTCCTCAAACAAACCTGATCGGATTTCGCATACCGACGAATCCGAAACAGCATTTGAGAGACTCAAACAGTGCCTAACGCAGGCGCCAGCGCTAGGTATGCCAGACTATGGGAAACCCTTTGAACTATACGGAACAGAAAGTGCTGGTTGCGCAGCAGGTGTACTAACCCAAAAACACGGTGATGCCAGCAGGCCAGTTGCATACTACAGCGCTCAGCTAGACACGGTAGCGCGATCCCTCCCCACATGCTTGCGAAGCGTTGCTGCAATAGCATTGCTAGTAACAAAAAGCGAAGATGTCGTGCTAGGCCACAACCTCACAATCCATACACCACATGCAGTGTCAGCCTTATTGAATTCTGCCCAAACCAGACACGTCTCATCAGCGAGGTTTACAAGATGGGAATTGGCACTAATGGCCCCAGTAAACATCACCATAAGGAGATGCAGTGCATTAAATCCTGCAACATATCTCCCAGGTGTGCCTGGTCAGGCACAAAGGGTGGAAGGTGAGAGTGATGGGGAAGGAGGATTTAATACAAAGGAAGACACACATGATTGTATGGAATATTTGACCCAAAATTTTACCGCAAGGCCTGACATCAGTGACAATCCACTGGAAGATGCAGAACTCACGTTCTACACGGACGGTAGTTGTCACAGACAGTCAGACTCGGGAGACTTGTGTACTGGATACGCAGTCGTAGATGACCAAGACACCATAGAAGCGGAACCGCTAGGCCCACCTCACTCAGCCCAGGTTGCTGAACTGGTCGCCCTAACCAGAGCATGTGAATTGGCTAAGGGTAAGTCAGCCAATATCTACACCGATTCTAGATACGCATTCGGGGTAGTCCATGATTTCGGAGCCCTATGGCGCCTCAGAAATTTCATGACGGCAGCTGGTACACCGATAGCGCACGCAGCTCACATAAAAAGGCTTCTAACAGCGATACAGGAACCCGACAGAGTGGCTGTTATCAAATGTAAAGCACATACATATAGTCAAGACCCAGTATCACTTGGTAACAGCCGAGCAGACGAAGCTGCTAAGTTAGCAGCTGCTACCCCCATACCGACAGACACCACACAACTGATGGTATTCAATACCATCAACACACAGAAGTTGTGTGAAATGCAGAATTTGTGTTCTTCACAGGAAAGAGCAGTCTGGAGGGCAAAGGGATATGGCCAGGAGTCCTCAGGGCTCTGGACGGATGGACATGGTAAACCAGTGGCCCCCAGGACATATCTTCCATGTCTGGCTGAAGCAGCTCACGGGCTGACTCATCTAGGCAAGGAGGGGATGTGCAAATTGGTAAGAGCATACTGGTGCGCCCCAGGATTCTCCTCTCATGCGAGTAAAAGAGCAATGTCATGCCTTACCTGTCTGAGAAAGAATATTGGAAAGGCAATACCTACAGAACCATCCCATATCCCACCTGCCGGCGGCCCTTTTCAGGTAATACAAATTGACTTCATTCAATTACCCCCATGTCGGAATTTGAAATATGTACTTGTTTGTATAGATGTTTTCTCGAATTGGGTCGAAGCATTTCCAGCGGCTACAAATACCGCTATGTTTACAGCTAAGAAAATTGTGCAGGAATTTGTATGTAGATATGGTATCCCTAGAATAATCGAAAGTGATAGGGGTACCCATTTTACAGGTGATGTCTTTCAAGGAATGTGTAAGTTGATGGGAATTGATAGCCAGCTGCACACTCCGTACCGTCCACAGGCGAGTGCGAAGGTCGAAAGAGTGAACAGCACGATTAAAAATAAATTGAGTAAAGTAATGGCAGAGACAGGATTGACGTGGCCAGAAGCTTTACCCATTGTTTTGTATAGCATCAGAACCACTCCCAGGTCCCCTCTTAATCTGTCCCCTTTTGAAATCTTGTTTGGTCGACAACCGCATGTCATGATTAACCCTCAGGATGATTTGAAATGTAACAATGAAGTAACTGTAAAGTACTTAATTAACATGAGTAAACAGTTGAGGAATCAAAATGAAAATCTGAAGTTGGTGATTCCTGATCTACCTGATAGTAATTGTCATGACATTGAACCTGGGGATTATGTAATGATACGAAATTTTCTACGCTCAGGTTGTCTTATTGATAGATGGGAAGGACCATACCAGGTCTTATTGACTAGCACCACAGCATTGAAGGTTGCTGAGAGAGAGACTTGGGTCCATTCATCCCACTGCAAGAAGGTTGCTGATCCAGAGAAGTCCCGTGATAAGGAACAGACGGTAGAGGTTGTATCACTGGAGTGTCTGTTCCAGGAGGACTGAGGCGGCACCTGAGCCTTGAAGACCGAGAGCTGTTGTCGACTCCCCACTCCCTTTTATTGTTTTTCTCCACTTCCCATCCCCTCTCCCTCAAATGTATTTTTCCTCCTTCTCACTCTTCTTCGTCTCCTCCTCAAAGATGGACTTGCCCCAAGAGATTGTGATCCGGATTTTCCTGTTAACCATGATGTTGACCAGAGCAGTCTGTTCCGGCGAGAATACCATAGAGGTCGAGAGAGGTTCTGGAATGGGTTCCGATTATGATGATGAAGGCGTAGTTTTCCAAGATCAACCTAACCAACAAGCAAAGGCGAGTATCAGAAAACGATCCGATAGAAGAAATTGTGATGGATTGTTAGCTGAAGAAAACTGTATCTGTAGGCTCTGTGACAATTTGATTGAAGATGGGTGCATAAAGAAATGCCAATCCAGTTTTAATATCCATATGGACCGGCATCCATTGAGTGATTATCACTCCTTAGTGGGTAATGTATTAAACAAAACAGATTGTTGGGTATGCTCTCAAGTACCTCAGGGTCATAGCAAATCAGGGCTAGTACCATTTCCTTTAACGATAGGGGAGGTACTTGAGTTAAATGGTGGGAGACCGGTGGACCGGAGGTTTAATATCTCCAGCCCTCCTAGTTTGAAGCTCCACCAATACCATGTGGATAGGTCCCTCTTATGTTTTAACATCTCCAATCCCCGACAGCCGGGAAATTGGGAAGTGTCATGGAGCAACCTGACCATGACCTTCTCGCATAGAGCAGATAGAATGCCTACAGATACAGAGCTTGTACGCCACATAGCCAGTAGAGGAAAATCTTTCAGGTATAGATATACCTTAGGAAATAGGATTACTAGAGTTGGAGAAGTATCACCAGGATACTGTGCACATATCGTACAACCTGATACGTGCATTAAGCAGATGGAAGAATTAGGGCTAGGAGATTTCACCTGGAAGGTGTGTAATATGGTAATGTCTTTCTCCGTCCCATATGTTCTCCCCGATGATGCATATTTCATATGCGGGAGAAAGGCGTACAAGTGGCTTGCCCCAAACTCTGAAGGATTGTGTTATATTGGAAGAGTATTGCCTGAAGTAATGACTGTAACACATGATAAAATGAAAGACATACACCGTGGTGCCCAAGCTCCTTATACTCACACTCATTACGAGCACCTCGTTAAAAGACAACTGTCAGAAAGGTTAGAGCATCCGGCCTCTGATCTGATCCATGAATCCACCGGGATTCAGGTTCTGGTGGCGTTAGATTTCACTCGCACCGCTCGAGGAGTGATGAATTATAGATACATCTCTGCGCTTGCAAATTTGTTAGATAATATCACTGAAATGTATGATGACACGTTTAGATACACTGGAAGAGAACTCCAAGCTTATAAAACAGAACTGGTACAGCATAGAATGGTTCTTAATTACCTCACAGCAGTGACAGGCGGATATTGTGTTACATTGGCAACACAGTACGGCGTGAAGTGTTGCACGTACATCACGAATAGCACCGAGGATCCGGTAGAGGTCATAGACCAAAAGATGGACGATATTCTCCAATTGAAGTGGGAATTTCGCCGAAAACACAATCTCACTCTTGCTGCTGTAGGTAATGAGCTGACTGGTTGGGTGTCATGGTTGAACCCGCGAAATTGGTTCTCCGGTTTGGGAGACTGGGCTCAAGGAGTCATAATGGATGTTGGAAAGTTTCTCCTATGTATTTTAGGTGTTGTTATATCTATTGGATTGATATTTAGATGCGGGCAGGCTTTAATGAGGTGCAAACAAAGTACAAGAGTGATGAGTTTGAGGAGTGAGGAAACTGTAATTAACCTGGATTTGATTTATGACCCAATGATAGAAACCAGGATGTGATGAAAATGCGATTATACGGTCCGTTTCTTTCACCTGTTTTTCTGCTTTTCTCCAAGATAAAAAGACCCCCTTGGACGAGGAAGTTGACGAGACGCTATACAGACAACGGATGGACCAAAGAAAGAGTTTTGACCACTTGAGAAATGGACATTTGATGAACTTTGCCATGGATCCCCAGTTTCCCTAGTATTTTTAAACTCACGCTAGCCCAACATTTTTTGTAAATCTGATGGCACTGACAAAGCTTGTTGCTCATGCCTAAGGAGCAAAACAGCGCAAAGAAGACGACTTTCAACTGATACCGAACAAAACTTCGACGACAGATGTACATTTACCTGACATAGAATATCATTGCATTTTTCATAAGTGTTCTTCATCTTCATCTCTACAACCCTCAGGTAATAACACACATAGTATAGGGAATACAGGCACAGATATCAGCAATCACATATTCCCCCATTCATGTATCATCAACTAAAATGTGCTCCCCATATTGTTCAAAAGCCGAAAAGAGCTCGGTAAAGTTTGACAGCCCATCCACAGACCCGTACCACGGGATAAGAAGGAATTCAAATGTATACTTCGCAATACCTCGAAGCTTGATTTACAACACGTACGGCACGATGATACATGACCCCCCAAACATGGACTCATACACACCTGCTTCTGCTATCTCACTAGGTCATACCCTCTTCACACCTACTCCTCTCTCCTCCCCTACCCAACCATGGAAATGAATTAACCCCTGACATATATTTTTCTCCTTTTGAAATGTTTTAGAAGGTGGCAGTTATTATTGACTGCCAAAGGGTGGACTGTCAAAGTCAGAAAAATATCTCTATGCACGCTGCCATATTTGCACCTCACACTGGTCCGCGCTGCGCATGCGTGCGCTTTCCCGTGATAGCGCATACCCGCTGATGCGTGCACCCGCTCGCATCGGTATGCGTATTTACGGTAAAGAGTATGTAGTCGTAGCGTGCGACCCAATCGTTACATATTTCCACAATTAACGTAGTTTATAGATCATGGTCCCTTTGATAGATTCTGAAAGTTTGGTTAATATAGAATGTCCCTGAACGGAGGGATCCCTCTTTGTATTGTAGGAAGGGTCTAACAGGAGTCATACAGCAGTGTTTGGTACCCATCGGAAGAGGATTTAAATAGCAATATTCCGGTGTTGGTTTGGAGCGTATTAATCGCTCGTGCGAATAGTTATGGACATAAGAAGTTTATGTCCATTACTATTATTTACTCTTACTCAGGTATGCGGCGGGAAACCCAGTGTCCCACCCACCTGAGCTGTTTGAAATCGTCACAGCCCACCTGTATGAATCAACCTATGACCTCTTGTTATAGTACGAAGCCGGATTCCTGTGTCCAATGGACGATCAGATTGTAGGGACCATTAGATTGCATTGTGTGTGGGGCATAAATAGGCAGGCCGACCACATCCAGCTCTCACTCTTCAACGGTTCTCATTGCTGAAAATCGGGTGCTGGATGTCCAGGCGCATGCGATCGTTTCCCCTTGTGCGTAAGTTTTTCTCCGTGATCATATTGTCTTACTGTGAGCCATTTCTCTCTCTCTCTCTCTCTCTCTCTCTCTACTCTTTCTCTCGTATTTTCCCTTGATTAGATTGTATTGTATTGTATTTATAGTGTAGTTATTTGGTTAGGAAGTCTCTGTTATATTGTAGTGTATCATTTGTACTGTGATTCCTTTTTACAAGTATATTAGTTATAATACATTTAATAGGCTTTGGACCCTAAACAAGTATCTGTGTATTTTCTCATAGTGTTAAGTGTTCACAGAGCGTCGGTGACGCTCAAGCAGCTTTGTAGTTAATCAGGTTACACCAGGTTGCACTTACACACTGTCTCTACATAAAGGTATACTGTGTATCTCATTGCTAAAGGTATAGATATCAAGGTATAGCGTTGTGAGCGTCTGCGCCGCTGGTGATCTCCTCGTGGTCTCGAGCGTCCGCTACGCCATAGCGAATCATTACGTTTGTCTGTAGCCAATAGTGTGCCAGTCTGTGATCTCTGGGCCGTGAGCGAACGCGACGCTTGAGCGTCTCGCCTACGGCTGAGCGATCATTACGCAAGTAGCGTACCCTTACGGTACTTCTTACGTAGTCAGCGTACAGTGTTCTTAGACCTCTTAAAGGGTTATTTATACGATAAATAGATTCAGCTTTATCACAGAGGGAGAGTTTGCCAGCACACACCAAAAACGCTATAATTATACAGGGACAACCTTTATATAAGTGTTTTTCCCTTATAGCATTTTAATATATATAGTCATATCGCCAAATAAGTGCCCCCCCTCTCTGTTTTAACCCTGTTTCTGTAGTGCAGTGCAGGGGAGAGCCTGGGAGCCTTCCCACCAGCATTTCTGTGAGGGAAAATGGCGCTGTGTGCTGAGGAGAATAGGCCCCGCCCCCTTTTCGGCGGGCTTCTTCTCCCGTTTTTCTGAGACCTGGCAGGGGTTAAATACATCCATATAGCCCCCAGGGGCTATATGTGATGTATTTTTAGCCAGAATAAGGTACTATCATTGCTGCCCAGGGCGCCCCCCCCAGCGCCCTGCACCCTCAGTGACCGCTGCTATGAAGTGTGCTGACAACAATGGCGCACAGCTGCAGTGCTGTGCGCTACCTTATGAAGACTGAAAAGTCTTCTGCCGCCGGTTTCTGGACCTCTTCACTTTTCGGCATCTGCAAGGGGGTCGGCGGCGCGGCTCCGGGACGAACCCCAGGGTGAGACCTGTGTTCCGACTCCCTCTGGAGCTAATGGTGTCCAGTAGCCTAAGAAGCCAATCCATCCTGCACGCAGGTGAGTTCACTTCTCTCCCCTAAGTCCCTCGATGCAGTGAGCCTGTTGCCAGCAGGACTCACTGAAAATAAAAAACCTAACAAAACTTTTACTCTAAGCAGCTCTTTAGGAGAGCCACCTAGATTGCACCCTTCTCGGCCGGGCACAAAAATCTAACTGAGGCTTGGAGGAGGGTCATAGGGGGAGGAGCCAGTGCACACCACCTGATCCTAAAGCTTTTACTTTTGTGCCCTGTCTCCTGCGGAGCCGCTAATCCCCATGGTCCTGACGGAGTCCCCAGCATCCACTTAGGACGTCAGAGAAAACCTCTTACGGCAACTGAGGAAGATCATCGCGGAATGGCTTACCCCAATTGGACTCTCCTGTGGATTTGTGGCATCGGACAACGCCAGCAATATTGTGTGTGCATTAAATATGGGCAAATTCCAGCACGTCCCATGTTTTGCACATACCTTGAATTTGGTGGTGCAGAATTATTTAAAAAACGAGAGGGGCGTGCAAGAGATGCTGTCGGTGGCCAGAAGAATTGCGGGACACTTTCGTCGTACAGGCACCACGTACAGAAGACTGGAGCACCACCAAAAACGCCTGAACCTGCCCTGCCATCATCTGAAGCAAGAAGTGGTAACGAGGTGGAATTCAACCCTCTATATGCTTCAGAGGTTGGAGGAGCAGCAAAATGCCATTCAAGCCTATACAACTGAGCACGATATAGGAGGTGGAATGCACCTGTCTCAAGCGCAGTGGAGAATGATTTCAACGTTGTGCAAGGTTCTGCAACCTTTTGAACTTGCCACACGTGAAGTCAGTTCAGACACTGCCAGCCTGAGTCAGGTCATTCCCCTCATCAGGCTTTTGCAGAAGAAGCTGGAGACATTGAAGGAGGAGCTAACACAGAGCGATTCCGCTAGGCATGTGGGACTTGTGGATGGAGCCCTTAATTCGCTTAACAAGGATTCACGGGTGGTCAATCTGTTGAAATCAGAGCACTACATTTTGTCCACCGTGCTCGATCCTAGATTTAAAACCTACCTTGGATCTCTCTTTCCGGCAGACACAAGTCTGCTGGGGTTCAAAGAACTGCTGGTGACAAAATTGTCAAGTCAAGCGGAACGCGACCTGTCAACAACTCCTCCTTCACATTCTCCCGCAACTGGGGGTGCGAGGAAAAGGCTCAGAATTCCGAGCCCACCCGCTGGCGGTGATGCAGGGCAGTCTGGAGCGACTGCTGATGCTGACATCTGGTCCGGACTGAAGGACCTGACAACGATTACGGACATGTCGTCTACTGTCACTGCATATGATTCTCTCCCCATTGAAAGAATGGTGGAGGATTATATGAGTGACCGCATCCAAGTAGGCACGTCAGACAGTCCGTACTTATACTGGCAGGAAAAAGAGGCAATTTGGAGGCCCTTGCACAAACTGGCTTTATTCTACCTAAGTTGCCCTCCCACAAGTGTGTACTCCGAAAGAGTGTTTAGTGCCGCCGCTCACCTTGTCAGCAATCGGCGTACGAGGTTACATCCAGAAAATGTGGAAAAGATGATGTTCATTAAAATGAATTATAATCAATTCCTCCGTGGAGACATTGACCAGCAGCAATTGCCTCCACAAAGTACACAGGGAGCTGAGATGGTGGATTCCAGTGGGGACGAATTGATAATCTGTGAGGAGGGGGATGTACACGGTGATATATCGGAGGATGATGATGAGGTGGACATCTTGCCTCTGTAGAGCCAGTTTGTGCAAGGAGAGATTAATTGCTTCTTTTTTGATGGGGGTCCAAACCAACCCGTCATTTCAGTCACAGTCGTGTGGCAGACCCTGTCACTGAAATGATGGGTTGGTTAAAGTGTGCATGTCCTGTTTATACAACATAAGGGTGGGTGGGAGGGCCCAAGGACAATTTCATCTTGCACCTCTTTTTTCTTTCATTTTTCTTTGCGTCATGTGCTGTTTGGGGAGTAGTTTTTGGAAGGGCCATCCTGCGTGACACTGCAGTGCCACTCCTAGATGGGCCAGGTGTTTGTGTCGGCCACTTGGGTCGCTTATCTTAGTCACACAGCTACCTCATTGCGCCTCTTTTTTTCTTTGCGTCATGTGCTGTTTGGGGGGTGTTTTTTGGAAGGGCCATCCTGTGTGACACTGCAGTGCCACTCCTAGATGGGCCAGGTGTTTGTGTCAGCCACTTGGGTCGCTTATCTTAGTCACACAGCTACCTCATTGCGCCTCTTTTTTTCTTTGCGTCATGTGCTGTTTGGGGGGTGTTTTTTGGAAGGGCCATCCTGCGTGACACTGCAGTGCCACTCCTAGATGGGCCAGGTGTTTGTGTCGGCCACTAGGGTCGCTGAGCTTTTTCATCCAGCGACCTCGGTGCAAATTTTAGGACTAAAAATAATATTGTGAGGTGTGAGGTGTTCAGAATAGACTGAAAATGAGTGGAAATTATGGTTATTGAGGTTAATAATACTTTGGGATCAAAATGACCCCCAAATTCTATGATTTAAGCAGTTTTTTAGGTTTTTTTTTAAAAAACACCCGAATCCAAAACACACCCGAATCCGACAAAAAAAATTCGGTGAGGTTTTGCCAAAACGCGTTCGAACCCAAAACACGGCCACGGAACCGAACCCAGAAACAAAACACAAAACCCGAAAAATTTCCGGTGCTCATCACTAGTACTTAACCAAGTAACAAACAGTACATAACCAAGAACCTATCAGTACTGAACTAAGTAACCACAGCAGGATCACGAAGCGCTGGGCAGGCGCCCAGCATCCTCTACGGACTACGAGAAAAGGATTTACCGGTAGGTAATTAAAATCCTATTTTCTCTTACGTCCTAGAGGATGCTGGGGTCCACATTAGTACCATGGGGCTGTACCAAAGCTCCCAGAAAGGGAGGGAGAGCGCAAAGGCTCCTGTAGAACTGATTGACCAAACTTTAGGTCCTCAGTGGCCAAAGTATCGAACTTGTAGAATTTAGCAAACATGTTCGACCCTGACCAAGTAGCCACTCGGCAAAGCTGCAAAGCCGAGACATCCCGGGCAGCGGCCCAGGAAGAACCCACCTTACAAGTAGAGTGGGCCTTAATGGATGTAGGACACGGCAATCCTGCCATAGAATATGCATGCTGGATAGTGAACCTGATCCAGCGCAAGATCGTCTGCTTAGAAGCAGAACACCCAAGTTTCTTGGGATCATACAGGACAAACAGAGAGTCCGATTTTCTGTGACGAGCAGTCTTCTTCACATAGACTTTCAGAGCCCTTACAACATCCAAGGACTTTGATGAAATTGAGGAGTCAGTAGCAACTGGCACCACAATAGGTTGGTTGGTATGAAATGCCAACACAACCTTCGGAAGGAACTGCTGACGTGTCCGAAGCTTAGCTCTATGTTCATGGAAGATTAAGTAGGGGCTTTTACAAGACAAAGCCCCCAACTCTGACACACGTCTAGCAGAAGCTAAGGCCAACAAAGTGACAGCCTTCCACGTGAGAAACTTGACCTCAAACTCCTGTAAAGGCTTGAACCAATCCGACTGGAGAAACTGCAACGCCACGTTAAGATCCCAGGGTGCCGTAGGTGGCACAAAGGGAGGATGGATGTGCAGATCCCCTTTCATAAAAGTCTGATCCTCAGAGAGGGAAGCCAACTGTTTCTGGAAGAAAATGGATACGGACGAAATCTGGACCTTTACGGATCCCAACCTCAGGCCCATATCCACACCTTCTTGCAGGAAAAGAAGAAAACGTCCCAGTTGAAACTCCACCATAGGAAATTTCTTGGATTCACACAAAGATACATACTTTTTCCAAATGCGATGGTAATGTTTAGACGTTACTTCTTTCCTAGCCTGTATCAGGGTAGGAATAACCTTGCCCGGAATGCGCTTCTGAGCTAAAATGTGGTGTTCAACTTCCATGCCGTCAAACGTAGCCGCGGTAAGTCTTGATAAGCAAACGGCACCTGCTGCAGCATGTCTTCCCGAAGAGGAAGAGGCAAAAGACTCAGAAGATCCGCGTACCAAGCCCTTCTTGGCCATAACGGAGCAATGAGGATAGCCTGAACTCTTGTTCTCCTTATGAGTTTTAGAACTCTTGAAATAAGTGGAAGTGGAGGAAACACGTACACTGACTGGAACACCCACGGAGTCACCAGGGGTCCCTTGACCTGGCACAATACCTCTGAAGCTTTTTGTGGAGACGGGAGGCCATCATGTCTATTTGAGGTACACTCCAAAGATTTGTCACCTCCGTGAACACCTCCGGATGGAGGACCCATTCTCCTGGATGGAGATCGTGTCTGCTGAGGAAGTCCGCTTCCCAGTTGTCTACTACCGGAATGAAGACTGCTGATAGCGCCAACGCGTGTTTTTCTGCCCAGAGGATGATTCTTGTTACCTCTGACATTGCAGCTCTGCTCTTCTTTCCGCCCTGTCGGTTTATGTAGGCCACCGTCGTTACATTGTCCGACTGTACGTGAATGGCTCGATCTCGCAGAAGATGAGTCGCTTGGAGAAGACCGTTGTAAATGGCTCTTAGTTCCACAATGTTTATTGGAAAACTGGATTCCAGGTTTGACCACCTTCCTTGGAAGGTTTCGCCTTGAGTGACTGTGCCCCAGCCCCGAAGACTTTCATCCATGGCTAGAAGGATCCAGTCCTGAATCCCGAACCTTCGGCCCTCCAGAAGGTGAGGCATTTGCAGCCACCAGAGAAGTGAAATCCTGGCTTTCGGTGACAGACGTATCATCTGGTGCATGTGTAGGTTAGATCCCGACCACTTGTCTCGGAGATCCAATTGGAAGGACCGAGCATGAAACCTTCTGTACTGTAGAGCCTCGTCGGAGGCAACCATCTTCCCCAGAAGGCGAATGCACTGATGAACCGATACCGGGATTCCTTCAGGGCATTCTGGACCATTGTTTGAATCACCAACGCTTTCTCCTGCGGCAGAAACACCCACTGCACTTCCATGTCGAGGATAATCCCCAGAAAAGACAATCTCCTTGTAGGCTCCAAATGTTCCCTGAGCAGATGAGTCGTGAGAACAATGGACTGCAACAACGTCTCCCGTGACGATGCCTTTATCAGCAGATCGTCCAGATATGGGATTATGTTCACCCGCTGTCTGCAGAGGAGAACCATAATTTCGGCCATCACCTTGGTGAACACCCTTGGTACTGTGGAGAGGCCGAGTGGCAGTGCTTGAAATTGATAGTGACTGTCTAACAGTGCAAATCTGAGATAAGCCTGGTGCGGTGGCCAAATCGGAATGTGGAGGTACGCATCGTTAATATCCAGGGATACCAGGAACTCTCCCTCTTCTAGACCTGAAATCACCGCACTCAGAGACTCCATTTTGAATTTGGACACCCTCAGGTTAGGGTTCAACGATTTCAAGTTCAAAATCAGTCTGACCGAACCATCCGCCCCCGAACATGGCACTGCTTCCCACTCTTCATTTTAGAGTGCTGGCAGTGATCCGGGGACCCCTGACAGGCTTGCTGGCCAGTGTAGGGTATAGGCGCTTGCTCAGGGCGCCCCTCACAGCGCCGCACTATGTACTGCTGAGCCCCGGAGCAGTTAGTACTGCGCTCCCTACCCTGTTGCCACCATCTTCACACCGGTTCCCCGCTTGCCAGCGGGGCCGGTGCCTCACTAGCCACCAAAATCTTCTGTCTCTGTAAGGGGGTGGCGGCATGCTGTGGGAGTGAGTGGTCACCTAGAGCGGCTAACAATCAGCACCCTCAGGAGCTCAGTGTCCTGTCAGCGGAGATAGTGGCTCAGACCCCTCAGGGCGGACACTACTCCCCCCCTTAGTCCCATGAAGCAGGGAGGCTGTTGCCAGCAGCCTCACTGTGCCTAAACTAACTCTTAGAATAAAATAAAACTAAAGAAGCTCTAGGAGCTCTCCTAGCTGTTACCGGCTCCTCCGGGCACATTTTCTAAACTGAGTCTGGTAGGAGGGGCATAGAGGGAGGAGTCAGCCCACACTCTCAAACTCTTAAAGTGCCAGTGACTCCTAGTGGACCAGTCTATACCCCATGGTACTAATGTGGATCCCAGCATCCTCTAGGACGTAAGAGAAAAGGGATGTGGTCACACAAGAAAGAGGTGTGGCCCACAATTCAAATTACATCACACAGTCTTACAATCTTATTCACATTACCCCAAACACAGTGCCCCTGATTAATTTTACACCACATAGTAGTGCCCCTTATTCATGTTACGTCACACGGTAGTGCTGCTTATACACGTTACACCACATGGTACTACCCCATATACACAATCTCCACAGTAGTGCCCCTTATCAGAGGTGTAGGTAGATGCCATGATGCCCGGAGTAAGGGTATGTTTCCGCACCCCTTCCCTGTGTTGAATTAGAGGTATGTTACATTTGAAAAGAAAAATATATTTTGAAATCAGTGACAGGGCCAGTTCTAGACCCTGAGGTGCTCAGGGCAAAAGTTTCCTTTGGTGTCAGCTGTGCTCAAGTCAGGGGCAATGCGCGCTGAAGGTGCGCCCCAAAAATATAGGGTTGTGGACAAAGAATAGTGCCAAATCACATAAGTGGCGTCACAAGGTGGGTGCGGGGGGTGCGGCCCACACCCGGGTGTCATTTGCCCAAAGTGCCGGTTCCTGCTCAGTGACAGGAGCTGGCACTGCAGACACGCCAGTCTCCGGGAGCAGGCCGCAACTCACGGCTCCCTGGAGTGACGAAAATGCGGGTCGGGGTACTTAACCACGCCCACTCCCATGAAGCCACCCCCTCCACAACGCCACACCCCCTGCCGCACTGGGTACAAAAGAGGTGAGTGACGCCTCTGATTCACATTACACCACACAGTGGTGTCCGTTATTTACATTAGACTGCACAGTAGTGTCCATTATTTACATTACACTGCACAGTAGTACTCTTATACATGTTACACCACACAGTAAAAGCCGCTTATACATGTTATGCCACAGTAGAGCACCTTATTCATGTTATGCCAGGTAGAGCTCATTATACACCTCAGGTAGAGCCCATTATACACGTTATGCCAGGTAGAACCCATTATACACGTTATCCCAGATAGAGCCCATTATACACGTTATGCCAGGTAGAGCCCATTATACACGATATGCCAGATAGAGCCCATTATACACGTTATGGCAGGTAGAGCCCATTATACACATTATGCCAGGTAGAGCACATTGTACACGTTATGGCAGGTAGAGCCTATTATACACATTATGCCAGGTAGAGCCCATTATACACATTATGCCAGGTAGAGTCCATTATACACCTTATGTCAGGTAGAGCCCATTATATACGTTACGCCAGGTAGAACCCATTATACACGTTATCCCAGATAGAGCCCATTATACACGTTATGCCAGGTAGAGCCCATTATACACGATATGCCAGATAGAGCCCATTATACACGTTATGGCAGGTAGAGCCCATTATACACATTATGCCAGGTAGAGCACATTGTACACATTATGGCAGGTAGAGCCTATTATACACATTATGCCAGGTAGAGCCCATTATACACATTATGCCAGGTAGAGTCCATTATACACCTTATGTCAGGTAGAGCCCATTATATACGTTACGCCAGGTAGAGCCCATTATACACGTTATGCCAGGTAGAGCCCATTATACACGTTATGCCAGCTAGAGTCCATTATACACATTATGCAAGGTAGAGCCCAACCACGTCATACCCTACCATCCTGCTACTGTAAATGTAGTACCTTCTGCTTCATTACTTTGTAGGCATAACTCTAATTGATGCTCTGCCTTGGACTCCACGCTCGGGCGCTGCTCCATCTCTACCTTCTCCTCCTCTTCCCTCTTGGAGGCTCCGTTACTCCAGCAGCAACGGCTCTGGAGGATGTCGGCAGTGACGGCGAGAGGGGAGAGAGCACGTACAAATTACCCAGGCCCGGGACTGATGAAGAGGACCGGCGGGGAGGGGGGCTGGTCCACTGCACTCCTCCTTCACTCCTTACTGGGCAGCAGCATCAGCATAAGCTCTCATCTTGGCAGAATGTGCTGTGCTGCAGTGCCAGAGAGGCTGCTGTTGCGGAGCCTCTGTCTGTTCCAGTACGGGTAGGTGGGGAGTGATCACACTGATCATGCTCCCAACTCGAATTGCTTCTGGTTGAGTGGCTCAAGGCCCCCCTACCCCACTAGACTCTGCAAAGTTTTTTTTCCTTTTTCCAAAAGGGGGAATGGCCACGCCTCCTGCGAATAGGACACGCCCTTAAAATTCTACCTGGCCAGCAAAACTCTTGACACTGGTAGCACTGCATTCGGCGGCAGCGCACTCTCTGTGGGAAGGAGGTGGGAGGAGGAAGCTAGAGGGACCTTACATGGGGAGCCGTGCTACACGCTGCCAGCGCCGTTACCTGTCACCCACTTTGACAGGCACAATGGCAGCTGGCAGCAGCAGGGTAGCAGAGTAGGGAGAGCACCTCTTCAGCTGGGTGCCTCCCTGCACTGCATACCCTTGGTGAGTGGGTAGCGCCGACTCTGATTGTACACAAAGTACATTTTATAAAATGGAAATTCACTTTGTGAATATCCATTTTTTCCTAGCACTAGGCAGGGGCAAACGCAGGATTTTTTAAGGGGGGAAGGGGGGTTTCCGTATAAATATCTATATATCTATCTATATACACATAACATATATATATATAAATATATACACACACATGTATATATATATATATATAGAGAGAGAGAGAGAGAGAGAGAGAGTGGGAGAGAGAGAGAAACAGCACACCACGTGGACGCCATCCCCCGGAAACGGGACTGCGGACCCGGCCGGCGGTGCGTTGTGTGTGACGTCACCAAACGTGCGTCACCTGTGCACCCGTCACCATAGAAACAGTTACATACGGAAGTAGTAGTAGCTTGAACTAGCGGCATACTACTAATCATCTGAAAAATTACACAAGTGTAGGTACTATAAGTAATATGCATAACCGATCACATACATAATAAAGTGCATGTACAGATTAAACAGCATCCATCTATCACTTATATATCAGTATGGCAACATATACATAATACCTAGCATATAATTAAGGTTGAATATGAAAATACAATCAAGCCTAACAGCGTGCTATCAGAGCACCAAATAAAGAATCGAACAGCACTTTGCCTATAACAATATACTCATATGCATAATAAGGAAAACTAATATGGCATATATATATCATATTCGATTCCCACCATATATTGGGGGTAATTCCAAGTTGATCGCAGCAGGAAATTATTTTAGAAGTTGGGCAAAACCATGTGCACTGCAGGGGGGGGCAGATATAACATTTGCAGAGAGAGTTAGATTTGGGTGGGTTATTTTGTTTCTGTGCAGGGTAAATACTGGCTGCTTTATTTTTACACTGCAATTTAGATTGCAGATTGAACTCACCACACCCAAATCGATCTCTCTCTGCACATGTTACATCTGCCCCCCCCCCCCCCCTGCAGTGCACATGGTTTTGCCCAACTGCTAAAAAATTTCCTGCTGCGATCAACTTGGAATTACCCCCATTGAATAAGCTTTTACACAGCTTCTAACTGCTATAATCGTGGTTATACTGGCATAACCATCAAAAGCACAATACAACTAGAGGCTTGATACAGACCTTACCCAGTCTTAATTACAAAATGTCACGATCCGGGTATCTGGACGCCATTTCTTACCCATCAGATGCCTCCTAAGGCTGGCTCAGCGCTCCAGGACCGGATCCCATCTGTTATCCTAATGTTCACATTCCTGCATCCTCTCCTGTCTCTCTGAGACGCTGTCACAGTAACGCCTTATTACATCTGGCATGGCGTCTCCCGCGGCCTCCGCCGCCGTCCCTGAGCTTCTGCATGCAGAGTGTCAGAGTGGCGATTACGTCAGCCGCGGCCTCCGCTGTGTCCGCGTGGTTGGATGTGCACTTGTCAGCCTGGCGTCTCCTGTCTCCAGTGGCCGGCGCCGCCATTACTGTTTTCATTACCACATGGATTACAAACCAAACTTCCCTCCAAGTGTCTGCATGGGCGCAGCCATCTTGGATTCTGTCAGCTGATCATTTCCTCCAATCTGTTGTCAGTATTGTTAATCTGCATAATTGCCTAGCCAATCCCTTCCTTGCTGCAGGTATAAATACACTGTGCCTGAGCAAGGAAGGCGTCAGTGCTTTGGTTGTCAAACCTAGTTCCTGTTTGTCTCTCTCCTGTGATTGTCTTCCAGGTTCCAGCTCCTGTCTCAAGACTTCCACCATAGAGACCCGCACCAGCATTCCACCTGCGGTGTAGCCTGACTCTCCAATCCATTGTGGATTCATCTGTTTCCAGCTACAACATTACCTGCTTCCAGCTCAGCTTCCAGCAGAGTACAGCTTCCCTTAAAGGGCCGGTGTCCTTTCTACACTTTACCACTCTCCACCGGTATTATTATTTCTCCGCTCTCAAGTTCTACATTTCAGTTCATATTTCATCGCTCCCAAGTTCATTTATTATTTAACTGGTTCCAGCCAGTATCCACTCCGTGCTAACAACAGTCTGGTTCCAGCCAGTATCCACAGCAGCTGTTTTATCTTCAGCAACCCAGCTTTTCCTGGAACACCAGCTGGCACAATCCTGGGTTATCTCCATTGCTACAGTCGGGCCTGGTAAGGACTTTCCATCTAGAAGATCATAAGAACTATCTCACACTACCAGTGCCCTGTGGCTCCTGCCATCCTGTAGTACCCAGGAACTGTATTTATTCTTTGCTGACTTTTACGTTTTCTTTTACTGCTGCTGTGTTGCGGAGTTGTTATAAATAAACATCATTGACTTTTATTCCTGGTTGTCGTGGTCACGCCTTCGGGCAATTCTTCTACATGTCTAGGGGTCTGATACAACCTGCCAGGTTCCATTACACCTCAGCCCCTACAACTGAGGCTGCCTCCCGTCAGCTCAGGCCCTCAGTTGTGACAGTCCCTACAACTGAGGCTGCCTCCCGTCAGCTCAGGCCCTCAGTTGTGACAGTAAGCACTGACCTAATGAATCCAGCCGGAGATCAGGATCAAGCGGCCAGGCCGATGCAAGAACTGGCAGCCCGACTTGAAC
This sequence comes from Pseudophryne corroboree, assembly GCF_028390025.1. Classification (NCBI taxonomy): domain Eukaryota; kingdom Metazoa; phylum Chordata; class Amphibia; order Anura; family Myobatrachidae; genus Pseudophryne; species Pseudophryne corroboree. The sequence goes on along the minus strand of NC_086447.1, from coordinate 628,683,105 downwards.
ATCAGGAGGCTGCACAGGGCCACATCATCCGCTGTCTCCAGGATCTCTCTACTCGGCTGGATGGGATTCAGACAACCCTCCGTGGATCAGACGCGCCCGGTGCGTCCACCACAGTGACTCCAGCTATAACCCCACCCACCTTACCCATTTCTGCTCCACGTCTTCATCTTCCAACGCCAGCAAAATTTGACGGATCTCCAAGATTCTGCAGGGGATTTCTCAACCAGTGTGAGATTCAGTTTGAGCTACAACCTGGCAATTTTCCCAGTGACCGTACAAAAATTGCCTACATTATCTCTCTTCTCAGTGGCTCAGCCCTTGATTGGGCATCACCGTTATGGGAGAGGTCCGACACCCTGCTATCCTCCTACACTACATTCATGTCAACATTCAGGCGTATCTTCGACGAGCCAGGCCGGGTAACTTCAGCTTCATCTGAGATTCTCCGTTTGCGCCAGGGATCACGTACTGTAGGACAATATCTTATACAGTTCCAGATCCTGGCATCCGAACTGGCATGGAACGACGAGGCCCTGTATGCTGCATTCTGGCATGGCTTATCTGAGAGTATTAAAGATGAGTTAGCTACCAGAGACTTACCTTCCAAGTTAGATGAGCTAATCTCACTCTGCACGAAAGTTGATTTACGTTTCAGAGAGAGAGCAACTGAGCGTGTAAGATCATCTGCTCCAAAATCTTCTGCTCCTCCTCCTCGCCAACTGTCACCATCTAAAGATGAGTCCAGCCAAATTGGTCGTTCCCGTTTAACTCCTGCTGAGCGCCGAAGACGCCTCTCCAAGTCTCTCTGTCTTTATTGTGCAGCTCCATCTCACACCATTAATGCCTGTCCCAAACGTCCAGGACTCCAGACTCTAGCTCGCCAAGGAGAGGGCCGGCTAGGAGTAATGATCTCCTCTCCATCTCCTCAAGATTGTAATCTCCCAGTCTCGCTTCAAGTTGCTCAACGTTATCGGAACGTCATTGCCCTCCTTGATTCCGGAGCAGCTGGGAACTTTATTACCGAAGCCTATGTTAAACGGTGGTCTCTACCCACCGAGAGACTTCCTTCGTCCATTTCTTTAACTGCCGTGGATGGCAGCAAAATTTTTGATGCAGTTATTTCTTTAAGGACTCTACCAGTTCGTCTGAGAGTGGGAGTTCTTCATTCCGAACTTATTTCTTTTTTAGTGATTCCAAGAGCCACACATCCTGTGGTCCTGGGCCTTCCATGGCTCCGTCTTCACAATCCTACAATTGATTGGACGACTACGCAAATCCTGGCATGGGGTTCCTCCTGTGCTGAGACATGTTTGTTTAAAGTATTGCCTGTCTGTTCTTCCTCCCCCAGGTCGTCTGATGTTCCACCTCCTCCATATCAAGATTTCACGGATGTGTTCAGTAAAGCTTCTGCTGATATCCTTCCTCCTCATAGAGAATGGGACTGCCCGATTGATCTCGTTCCAGGGAAGGTTCCACCTCGAGGCCGAACTTATCCGTTGTCTCTGCCTGAGACGCATTCTATGGAGGAATACATTAAAGAGAACCTAGCAAAGGGGTTCATTCGACCTTCTTCTTCTCCAGCCGGCGCAGGCTTCTTTTTTGTAAAGAAGAAAGATGGTGGTCTGCGGCCGTGCATCGACTACAGAGGTTTGAACGACATTACCATCAAGAACCGTTATCCTTTACCCCTGATTACTGAGCTCTTTGACAGAGTTAGCGGAGCTACCATCTTTACAAAGCTGGACTTGAGAGGTGCATACAATCTCATCCGGATCCGTGAGGGTGACGAGTGGAAGACCGCCTTTAACACCCGTGACGGACATTATGAGTACCTCGTCATGCCCTTCGGATTGAGCAATGCTCCAGCTGTCTTCCAGCATTTTGTCAATGAGATCTTCAGAGACATTCTATACCGTCATGTTGTGGTCTATCTAGACGATATCCTCATTTTTGCCAACGATTTAGAGGAACATCGTTTTTGGGTTAAAGAGGTTCTGTCCCGTCTCCGTGTCAATCATCTCTATTGCAAATTAGAGAAATGCGTCTTTGAAGTCAAGTCCATTCCGTTTCTAGGGTACATTGTGTCCGGTTCCGGACTAGAGATGGATCCTGAGAAACTACAAGCAATCCAAAATTGGCCGATACCCTTAACCCTCAAAGGGGTCCAGAGGTTCTTGGGGTTCGCCAACTATTACCGAAAGTTTATACGAGACTTTTCCACCATTGTGGCGCCTATTACTGCTTTCACTAAGAAGGGTGCTAACCCGTCCAAGTGGTCTGAAGAAGCCATGCAAGCATTTCATCTTTTAAAACAAAGGTTCGTCTCTGCGCCTGTTCTGAAACAGCCTGACATCGACTCTCCTTTCATCTTAGAGGTGGATGCCTCCTCCGTTGGAGTAGGAGTGGTGTTATCTCAGAGGGCTAAAGATGGCCATTTACACCCTTGCAGTTTCTTCTCCCGGAAGTTCTCCCCAGCTGAGCGCAACTATGCCATTGGCGACCAGGAGTTGCTAGCCATCAAGCTCGCTCTAGAAGAGTGGAGGTATCTGTTGGAGGGAGCTTCTCATTCAATCACCATACTTACAGACCACAAGAACCTTTTATATCTGAAAGGCGCACAATGTCTCAACCCTCGTCAGGCCAGATGGGCACTTTTCTTTTCCAGGTTCGACTTTAAACTCCAGTTCTGTCCGGGCTCTCAGAATCGCAAGGCCGATGCCCTTTCCCGCTCATGGGAGCAAGAAAATGAGTCAGAGTCTTCAGACAAGCATCCTATTATAAATCCGTTGGCATTCTCCACGGTAGGGATGGACTCTACGCCCCCATCAGGGAAAAGTTTTGTGAAACCGATGCTAAGGAAGAAGCTCATGCATTGGGCCCATGCTTCCCGTTTTGCCGGACATACAGGTATCCAAAAAACCCTGGAGTTTATCTCTAGGTCCTTTTGGTGGCCAACTCTGAAAAAGGACGTCTTGGAGTTTATTGCATCTTGCCCAAAGTGTGCTCAACATAAGGTATCCCGCCAGTCGCCTGCGGGGCAACTGGTTCCACTATCTGTTCCCCGTCGACCTTGGACCCATTTGTCGATGGATTTTATTACAGATTTACCCATGTGCAACAAGTTCAATACCATCTGGGTGGTAGTTGACCGGTTCACCAAGATGGCACACTTCATTCCTCTCACCGGTCTTCCGTCAGCTTCCAAGTTGGCTCAAGTATTCATACAAGAGATCTTCCGACTCCACGGTCTTCCTGAAGAAATTATCTCAGATCGAGGAGTTCAATTCACAGCCAAATTCTGGCGAAGTTTATGTCAAGTCCTTCAAGTCAAGCTAAAGTTTTCCACGGCTTACCATCCTCAGACCAATGGTCAAACCGAGAGGGTGAATCAGGACTTGGAGGCCTTCCTCCGCATCTATGTGTCCTCCTCTCAAGATGACTGGGTTCAATTACTTCCCTGGGCCGAGTTCTGTCATAACAACCAGTATCATTCATCATCTGCTTCAACACCATTCTTCACTAACTTTGGATTCCACCCTAAAGTCCCTGAGTTCCAACCGCTTCCAGCAACTTCTGTTCCCGCAGTGGATATCACCTTGCATCAGTTTGCCAATATCTGGAAGAGCGTACGATCAGCTCTGCTCAAGGCATCGTTCAGGTAGAAGAAGTTTGCGGATAAGAAGCGTCGAGCAGTTCCTGCTCTCAAGGTGGGTGATCGGGTATGGTTATCCACGAAGAATCTGAGGTTAAGAGTTCCCAGTATGAAGTTTGCACCTCGCTATATCGGTCCTTTCAAGATTGAACAAGTCATCAATCCTGTTGCTTACAGACTTCAGTTGCCTCCCTTCTTAAAAATACCCAGGACATTCCATGTTTCCCTGTTGAAACCGCTGATCTTGAATCGGTTTCATTCCTCACTTCCTCCAACTCCGAAAGTCCAAACTCAACGAGGCGTTGAGTATGAAGTGGCCAAGATCCTGGACTCACGTCACCGTTACGGTCAACTACAGTATCTTATTGACTGGAAGGGTTACGGCCCTGAGGAACGTTCATGGACCAATGCTTCTGATGTCCATGCTCCTGCCTTGGTCCGGAGATTCCATTCCAAGTTTCCTCAAAAGCCAAAGAAGTGTCCTGGGGCCACTCCTAAAGGGGGGGGTGCTGTCACGATCATAATAAGGAAAACTAATATGGCATATATATATCATATTCGATTCCCACCATATATTGGGGGTAATTCCAAGTTGATCGCAGCAGGAAATTATTTTAGAAGTTGGGCAAAACCATGTGCACTGCAGGGGGGGGCAGATATAACATTTGCAGAGAGAGTTAGATTTGGGTGGGTTATTTTGTTTCTGTGCAGGGTAAATACTGGCTGCTTTATTTTTACACTGCAATTTAGATTGCAGATTGAACTCACCACACCCAAATCGATCTCTCTCTGCACATGTTACATCTGCCCCCCCCCCCTGCAGTGCACATGGTTTTGCCCAACTGCTAAAAAATTTCCTGCTGCGATCAACTTGGAATTACCCCCATTGAATAAGCTTTTACACAGCTTCTAACTGCTATAATCGTGGTTATACTGGCATAACCATCAAAAGCACAATACAACTAGAGGCTTGATACAGACCTTACCCAGTCTTAATTACAAAATGTCACGATCCGGGTATCTGGACGCCATTTCTTACCCATCAGATGCCTCCTAAGGCTGGCTCAGCGCTCCAGGACCGGATCCCATCTGTTATCCTAATGTTCACATTCCTGCATCCTCTCCTGTCTCTCTGAGACGCTGTCACAGTAACGCCTTATTACATCTGGCATGGCGTCTCCCGCGGCCTCCGCCGCCGTCCCTGAGCTTCTGCATGCAGAGTGTCAGAGTGGCGATTACGTCAGCCGCGGCCTCCGCTGTGTCCGCGTGGTTGGATGTGCACTTGTCAGCCTGGCGTCTCCTGTCTCCAGTGGCCGGCGCCGCCATTACTGTTTTCATTACCACATGGATTACAAACCAAACTTCCCTCCAAGTGTCTGCATGGGCGCAGCCATCTTGGATTCTGTCAGCTGATCATTTCCTCCAATCTGTTGTCAGTATTGTTAATCTGCATAATTGCCTAGCCAATCCCTTCCTTGCTGCAGGTATAAATACACTGTGCCTGAGCAAGGAAGGCGTCAGTGCTTTGGTTGTCAAACCTAGTTCCTGTTTGTCTCTCTCCTGTGATTGTCTTCCAGGTTCCAGCTCCTGTCTCAAGACTTCCACCATAGAGACCCGCACCAGCATTCCACCTGCGGTGTAGCCTGACTCTCCAATCCATTGTGGATTCATCTGTTTCCAGCTACAACATTACCTGCTTCCAGCTCAGCTTCCAGCAGAGTACAGCTTCCCTTAAAGGGCCGGTGTCCTTTCTACACTTTACCACTCTCCACCGGTATTATTATTTCTCCGCTCTCAAGTTCTACATTTCAGTTCATATTTCATCGCTCCCAAGTTCATTTATTATTTAACTGGTTCCAGCCAGTATCCACTCCGTGCTAACAACAGTCTGGTTCCAGCCAGTATCCACAGCAGCTGTTTTATCTTCAGCAACCCAGCTTTTCCTGGAACACCAGCTGGCACAATCCTGGGTTATCTCCATTGCTACAGTCGGGCCTGGTAAGGACTTTCCATCTAGAAGATCATAAGAACTATCTCACACTACCAGTGCCCTGTGGCTCCTGCCATCCTGTAGTACCCAGGAACTGTATTTATTCTTTGCTGACTTTTACGTTTTCTTTTACTGCTGCTGTGTTGCGGAGTTGTTATAAATAAACATCATTGACTTTTATTCCTGGTTGTCGTGGTCACGCCTTCGGGCAATTCTTCTACATGTCTAGGGGTCTGATACAACCTGCCAGGTTCCATTACACCTCAGCCCCTACAACTGAGGCTGCCTCCCGTCAGCTCAGGCCCTCAGTTGTGACAGTCCCTACAACTGAGGCTGCCTCCCGTCAGCTCAGGCCCTCAGTTGTGACACAAAAAGCTGGATAGAACTAAATGGTCGTTAAGTCCCCGCGATGCAAGGGTACCCAACCTGTAAATCCACTTACTCTCGCATTGAAGTAACCTTAATGCACGATCACCCCCTTGGATAGAAGGAGGGACGTGATCGATCATACGGTATCGCACAGCAGACAATGGGTGCGGGGCATGGCAGAAATGTCTTGCCACAGGTTGCTCACTGGAACCATTGAGCAAAGCTACCCGAATGGCTGACCTGTGGGCTGTCATACGTTCCTTAAAGGTACGTTCCGTTTTACCGACGTATGACAGCCCACAGGGACAAATGATCTGATAAATCACAAATCGTGAGTTGCAGGTTAATGTGTGCCTAATAGTATACTGATGTCCAGATAAAGGATGAAAGAAGCTATCGCCAGGTATCATAAAGCTACACGTGGTACATGCACATCTAAGGCATCCTTTCTTACGATTTAAAAAATTGCCACACTAACACATATTTCAAATTCCTACAGGGTGGTAACTGTATGAAGTCGATTTGTATTACCTGAAAAGGTCCGTCTGTAGGAGGGATATGGGATGGCTCTGTTGGTATTGTCTTACCAATATTCTTCCTCAAGCAAGTAAAACATGTCATTGCTCTTGTTACGATCCTGATGCTCAGGACAGGGGAGATCTTATGTAGTGAGTCCTGAGCACCAAGACGGAATGCTGGGATTGGGAAATGGGAAGAAAATAGCCCCTAGCACCCTACGTCCGTTGTCTTACCCGTGTTATCAATTCACGCCTGAACGACTATGGTTTCTTGGGCCCATGGCAGCCGCGTTTGAAGGGCGGATTAGGTCTGCCCAACTCCGATGCCCCCTCAGGTCTTAAAGAGATACAAGGCGTGAACTGAGACAGGGTAATAACAAGGGGACCTCTAACTGAAACAACCACGCTAGGGGCTATAAACTACCTAAAAACTAAACGTATGTGCGGCACGCCGCCAAAGGAAAAGAACTACAAAGAAACCACTGTCCACTCCCCTACACGGCACCGCCAAGTTCCGGGGAGGACAGTGAAAGCGGAAACCTCCGCAAATGTACCAATTCACAGTAAAATAAACACTAAGCGGCATAGGCCGCAACACGCGGCAGAAGCCGCTACTCACGAAACCGGGCGAGAACCCCAGATGACAAACAGGTTCGCAAGGACTAAAAGGATTCCCAGGACCGGCTTCGGACCTCCAAAGTACCAAAGGGCAGGAAGCAAGATCCACCAAACACGGCTGACAGGAACAGAGTTCTGCAAGGCAGGAACAGCATACAAGAAGCTATCACCGGCGGGGCTGCAGTGTGCTGGCTCACATAAAAAGGCCCTGCTGGCCAATAACAGGAGGGCCAGCAGGACCAGCCCCCAGACCCTAATTACTAGTTGCCGTGCAGCTGCCCTGCTGCACGAGCAACCTAATTAACTATTCTTAGCAACGTGGAACGTGGTCCACCTGTGGCGTCCCCGTTGCTATGCACCCTGGGGCCCTGCACGCACGGCGTCCTGCGTTTCCAGGGACCCGGCGGCTATCGTGCGCACGGCGTCCTGGCGTTGCTAGGCGCCGTGCGGGGGACAGGGAAGGAGAGAGGCGCGGCGGCCGTGACCGCTGCTCAGTCAGGGCACGGCCGAAGACCGCCGCGCCTAACAGCTCTCTTACCTGCATGAGAAGAGAATCCTGGCGCACACCATTAGGCTCTTACAAGCTTGCACATACCCTCGTTGCCCAGATGAGTCAGACCGTGTGCCGCCTCAGCTAGACTTGGAAGATATGCTCTGGGGGCCACCGGCTTACCGTGTCCACCTGTCCAAAGTCCTGAGGACTCCTGACCATACCCCTTCGACTTCCAGACCACCTTTTCCTGTAGGGAACACAAATTAAGCATTTCAATTAGCTGTTGTGTGTTAACCGTGTTAAATGTCATCAGTGATGTGATGTTCGTTTGTATGGGGCTGCTTGCTGCTGATTTAGCAGCTTTGTCTGCCCGGCTGTTACCAAGTGAAATTGGGTCTTGGTTGTAAGTGTGTGCTTTGCACTTGATAACAGCCACTATGTCTGGTTCCTGTATTGCTGTCAAAAGCCTTTTGATGTGGGACGCATGCGCTACAGGTGTGCCAGCTGCCGTCATGAAATTTCTGAGGCGCCATAGGGCCCCAAAATCATGCACCACTCCAAAGGCGTACCTAGAGTCTGTGTATATATTCGCTGACTTACCCTTGGCCAACTCACATGCTCTGGTTAGGGCGACCAATTCAGCAACTTGTGCTGAGTGCGGTGGACCAAGGAGCTCAGCTTCTATGATACCTTTGTCATCTACAACTGCATATCCGGTGCAAAAGTCTCCCGATTCCGTCTGTCTGTGGCAACTACCGTCAGTGTAAAAGGTAAAATCTACTTCCAGTGGGTTGTCACTGATGTCAGGTCTCGCAATGAAAGTTTGGTACAGGTATTCCATACAATCATGCGTATCAGTATCTGCACTAAATCCTCCTTCATCATTATTCTCACCCTCCACCCTTTGTGCCTGTATAGGCACACATGGCAAGTAGGTTGCAGGATTTAGTGAGCTGCATCTCTTAATGATGATGTTTACAGGGGCCATCAGTGATAATTTCCACTTTGTAAACCAAGCAGATGAGACATGTTTGGTTTGGGCGGAGTTTAGTAAGGCTGATACTGCATGACGTGTATGGATGGTCAGGTCGTATCCTAACACTACGTCCTCGCTTGCAAGCTATCGCTGCAACACTTCTACGTCCTCGCTTGCAGCTATCGCTGCAACACTTCGCAAACAAGTGGGGAGAGGCCGCGCTACAGTGTCCAACTGTGCACTGTAGTAAACTACCGGTCTGCTGGCATCACTATGTCTCTGTGTTAAGACTCCTGCCGCGCACCCAGCACTTTCAGTACCGTACAATTCGAAGGGCTTCTCATAATCTGGCATGCCTAATGCAGGTGCTGGTGATAGACACTGTTTGAGTCTCTCAAACGCCAGTTCGGACTCATCTGTGTGAGAGATCCGTTCTGGTTTGTTCAAAGAGACCATTTCTTGCAACGGTAAAGCCAGTATAGAGAACCCTGGAATCCAGTTTCTACAGTACCCACACATTCCAAGGAAAGTGCGGATCTGTTGCTGAGATTGTGGCAGGGTCATGTCGCGAATCGCCTTTATTCTTTCAGCGGTGAGGTGTCTAACTCCTTGAGTCAAGCAGTGTCCCAAATATTTGACCCTGGTCCGGCACAACTGCAACTTATCCTTTGAGACCTTGTGTCCTGTATGGGAAAGATGAAAAAGAAGCTGTTTCGTATCTTTCAAGGACGATTTGAGTGAGTCAGAACACAACAGTAAGTCATAGACATTCTGTATTAGCACTGATCCACTCTCAGGTTGAAAGTATTGTAAACAGTCATGCAAGGCCTGGGAGAAAATACTCGGGCTGTCAATGAAACCTTGGGGAAGGCGAGTCCAGGTGTACTGTACTCTCCTGTATGTAAAAGCAAAGAGGTATTGGCTGTCAGGGTGAAGAGGGACAGAAAAGAAAGCAGAGCAGAGGTCAATGACAGTGAAGAATTTTGCTGTAGAGGGAATTTGCATGAGGATGACAGCTGGATTGGGCACTATGGGGAATTGGCTCTCAACTATTTTGTTTATCCCCCTTAGATCCTGCACTAGCCTGTAACCCCTCCACCGACTCTTTTTCACAGGGAAGATGGAACTATTGGCAGTGCTGGACGTCCTGACTAAGATGCCCTGCTGTAGCAGCCGCTCTATGACAGGGTACACTCCTAACTCTACCTCTGGCTTCAGAGGATATTGAGGGATTTTTGGAGCTATCCTGCCATCTTTTACTTGTACTGCTACTGGAGCTACATTCGCCATCAATCCAGTGTCCTGTCTATCTTTGGTCTAAAGGGAACCCGGTATTTGCGAGATCATTTCCTCTACCTTTGATGGACACGTGTCTATAACAGTAGAATGCGACATTAGCCTTTGAGGGGTGTCTAGTATATCTTGTACTTCTTGAGCATGGTTCTCTGGTATATCCAAGAAGACACCCTCAGGAGTACAATATATGACACACCTCATTTTACACAATAAGTCTCTGTCGAGTAGATTAGTCGGAGCCGATGCAGCCAATAGAAAAGAATGTTTGGTTTGCAAGGGCCCTATCGTAATCTCTGCAGGTCTACTCAAAGGGTATTGTTGCACCGTTCCTGTTACTCCCATTGCCGAAATTGTTTTACCCGTGGTTTTTACACCTGATGTGGAATTCAACACTGATCTGGCCGCCCCTGTACCTACAGGGAAAGGTAATGGTACACCAGCCACATCAACCATGACCTCAGGTTCACTACCAGGGCTAGCAATCAACTTTACTGGCTGTAGACTACAGGTATGGCCTGACCTCTATTGTGTAGTGGGACCTTCCCGCAGTGCGCTGGCAGCTACGATATGTGAGGGGGATAACTGAGAGTTTTCGGAGGTCTGTCAGTCCCTCCTAGGTGGGTATCTCCGTGTTTCCCCTCTGTGTGATCCCTGTTCCCAATTATGTGTGTTATAGCGTGGTTCGTATCCTGGTCTAGGGGGTCTGTTTACATTATGTGTCCCTTTATTCCTACATTCCCTTGAGTAATGTCCTTCCTTCTGACAATTATAGCATACTATTACACGTGGCTTACCATCAGGGGTCTGGGATCTTGGCTGATGTGGTTTTGTTGTAAGAGCCTGTATACTTACCGTCATCAGCCTATCCCCTTGCGACTCCCTGTGTTTAATGATATTCCGATCGTGGTCAAAAGCGGACTCTCTCAATGCAGCCACCGAGATACCTCTCCAGTTAGGTAGAGAGGTTTGCACCCTTGTCCTTAGTGCCTCCTTTAAACCGTCCATTAACACAGAAACAGCTACCTCCCTGTAGTGTGCATTATCCTTAATGTCCTCAATCCCAGTGAATCTAGCTATTTCCTGCAGTGCTCGATGGAAATATTCAGATGCCATTTCACCTTCCTTTTGTCTTATGGAGAAGATTTTATTCCATTTAACAACAGTAGGGAAATACACTCCTAATTGCAGATGGATTTGCCGTACATTCTCCTGATTGTATTCCTCATTGAGAGGTACGTCTGCATCTAACTTACAATCCGTTTTGAATTTCGGGATGTCAATATTTGAGGGTAAACACACCCATAGCACTGTTCGCCAATCTTTATTTGTGGGCTCGTGGGCGTTACCTAACTCTTTAAAGAATCTCTGGCATCCGACTAGATCTTTCCTGGGATCGGGAAATTCTGACATAATTGACCTTAACACTGCCCGGGACCAAGGACAATGCATGGCAATGTTCCTGATGGGAGTTACTCCCTGAGTGTCAGTCTTCCCATTGGGGACTGCAATCACCCTGACAGGATTTAATTCAACTACATCATTCTGGCTTAACTCTATAATGCGGGGAGCTATTTTCTCTGCATAGTGTATGGTGCCGTACTTACCTGTGGACACAACCTCACTTATCCCTCCGCTAAGGGGCCTTGCTACAACCCTTGGTGGTTGGGCTGTGCCCACCTGAGTATCCTGTATAGTGGCTGCTAGAGAGAGTGCCGATATCGTGCTGGGCTCATCTTCCTGCTCACAGTCCTGTGGAAAATTAAAAATGGGATACAGCTGGCAAGGGTTAGCGTTAGTACATTTATCAATTACTTTCCTATCCTGTACCAATGCATCATTGCTTGTAGCCAATTTCTCCCCATCAACATATGGTGGTGGTGGTGCGGTCGCCATTGTTTTCCCGCTAGGTTTAGAACCTGCTGTGCGAGCCAGTTCCCTCTGCGCATCCCCCTCTTGCTGCCACAAGTTTAAACAATCTGTATGTCTAATCCTTTGTTTTCTGGATTTTATCAGACAAATCCTAATCCTTATGTTCTGTAATATCTCCGGCTCAAAGCTGCCCACCCTAGGGAATGATACCCTATCTTCTGCAGTCATACGTACCCATTCAGAACAAAAAGTCTCCACATGTGGACCATATTTCCCACACATAATAAACCTCGCTGACCCCTTGGGCTGCGGCTCTTCAGCCTGAACCCTGGCTACCATACGTCCACCGCTTGTGCAATTGGATCCCATCGCGGACTTTTTCCTTTTTCGCAATCCCCAATGCACGACACGAATAGACGGTGAAAGTTCTTAGAGCGCTTTCACCCACTCCTTCTCCGCTGATGTACCACGACTCACTCCAATAATGACCACCGCGTACCCAGTGAGGTCACGGTTTCTATTGACTGGAAGTGTTAGGAGTGACTTACCTTTTCCAGTTAATATCCACTATTGGAGATTTTCCTGAGAGAGACCAGCGAAAACTCCCTATGCACTTATACACAAATCACGCTTGCGTATGCTCTACATGGTGCTAATGATACCGCGGTTTTACGCAAAAGGTTGTAAAGGGGTATCAAGTTACGCTACGTATCGCACCCACAAACATGCGGTCCAATCGCACAGCGTATAGGTACTTGTTACCTATGCGCCTTACGACCACTAGAATCGACTCACAAGCTGCGAAACCTCAGCCAGAGCGTAATACAAAACTTTTAAACTTCACAATGCACAATTCCCTATTACGCTCCTCTGCAAATCTCCTCACGATTTGCGTACCTTATTATCTATACTAACGTGAGTCAGCCGCCTCACGCCGCCAAGCCTCCACTCACTTGGTGTACCAAACGACGGGATCCCGAATTCCAGGGTTCAAACCCACTCACTCCTGCTTTCAGCTCACACAAATACACAGTGTTTTTCTGTACAGAAAATTTCCACTCATTCTGATCGGCAGCTTTTACCCCAGAGGCAATACAGTTTAAACAAACGTCTTATACTAATCTGCTTTTGAAATCGGATAGTTATGTGCTATTGTGTTTAAGGTATACTACCCCACCTTTCAATTGAACTAACTATCGTGTAATTTGTACTTAGCATCCGCACTCTTACGCACTTTGCGTAAACACGTGACCGTGCGTGCCTTTTACGCTGCGTGCGCGGTCCTGTACTTTGTCTGAGCCACGTGTACCGATGTGCATACGCAATAAAACAAATCACACAACTTCGATAAATGTGAGCAATAAAAAACTACTATTGTCCACTAGACACAACCCACACTTGTTCTGTGTAACCCTTTATGACTGGGCCAGACCTGCATTCTGTGTCTTTATAATTATTCCCTTAACACACAATTCAAATGTATCTATATAGCAACAAATATATCCGATTTCACACAGATTTAACCTGGCCTAGCAATCTATACCTTGCGGCAACAATATGTGAGAGGGTATGCGAAGTATCGGTGCCCTTTGTGTACGCTTTTGGTGCCAAAACAAATTACACAGATTTTTAAATAGCTCTTTTCCTGTTTACCTACGGGTTCTATCAACACCTCTGCAGACCAGACAGAGCAGACACAATCTAACAGCACACAAATAGGGTTTTCAGACGATCCACCAACCGGGAAAAGGTTTGACGTAGATATCTTTCCACCCTTTGCTGATAGATTAAAGTCTGCTATGACCTGCTAGCCTGTGAGCATGTGAAAACTGGATCGAGCCCCAATTGTAAACGTTGATTTACTTACAGGATTAAAAGCAATACTTTAAACACACTTAAAACACTTTAAATGGAGCCGCTGCGGCCGCTATAATCAATCCTTAGCTTACGTACTTTTTACCCAGTTTGCGTACAAAGCCCCGTACCGTGTACGCACTTTGCATACAAACGCCGCGATAGTCGTATAAAGTACACACAGTGCGTACACACACAAAGACACGCCGTGAGCACTTTGCAGCTACACGTGTGACTAGATTACACTTATATAACAATAGCAGGGAAAGAGAGACACGACACCAATTTGTATTTCAAAGACTATGTTGGGATCTGACCCACCAACGGTTCTTTACTAGCAGGGGGTTACAATAACAACAATACAATACAATAAGAAAATGGCTACAGTCAATGGTACATATGTTTTGTTTCGCCTGCGCTTCCCGGTCCGGTCCTCAGTCATCGAGGGTGATGACCTTCAGAGATTGAGAGAGTGACCTTGCCTGCAGCTGGCTATTTATACATTTGTCCAAAACCTAACACAATGGAACCTGTAATCCCTTTGTCCATTGGACACAGGGATGGTCATTTACAGTACAGGAGAGGTCATAGGTCGGTTTGAATAGGTGGGCGATGTCTGATTCAGGTGCAGTTGCAGATGTTCTCCTCTGGGTTCCCGACGCATATCAAGTGTACAGTAAATACAGTTACAACACAATTGCATATATTAACAATATTAAGGTTAATTTAAACACAAGGGGGGGTCATTCCGAGTTGATCGCTAGCTGCTTTCGTTCGCAGCGCAGCGATCAGGTCAAAAAATGGCAATTCTGTGCATGCGTATGGGACGCACTGCGTACGCGCATCGTACTTTCACGAAATCTGATGTAGTTTTACACAAGCTCTAGCGACGCTTTTCAGTCGCACTGCTGATCGTTGTGATTAACAGGAAATGGGCGTTTCTGGGTGGTAACTGAGCGTTTTCGGTGAGTGTGCTGAAAAACGCAGGCGTGACAGATAAAAACGCAGGAGTGGCTGGGGAAACGGGGGAGTGGCTGGCCGAACGCAGGGCGTGTTTGTGACATCAAAACAGGAAAAAAATAGTCTGAAGTGATCGCAAGGTAGGAGTAAGTCTCGAGCTACTCTGAAACTGCACAATTATTTTTTTTAGCAGTGCTGCGAACCTTTCGGTCGCACTTCTGCTAAGCTAAGATACACTCCCAGAGGGTGGCGGCTTAGCGTTTGCACGGTTGCTAAAAGCAGCTAGTGAGCGAACAACTCGGAATGACGGCCTTTGTGCAGTTTCTGAGTTGCCCAGAACTTATTCAGCCGCTACGATGACTTCAGACTGTCCGGGTCCGGAATTGACGTGAGACACCTGCCCTGCAAACGCTTGGACACGCCTGCATTTTTCCAACCACTCCCTGAAAATGGTTAGTTGCCACCCACAAACGCCTTCTTCTTGCAATTGGCTGTGTGAATGGATTCTTCGTAAAACCCATCGCACAGCAATGATCTGCTTTGTAGCCGTGCGACGTGCCTGCACATTGTGGTGCATACGCAAGCGCAGTTCTGACCTGATCGCAGCGTTGCAAAAAACGCAAGCAAGCGATCAGGTCTGAATGACCCCCATAGAGTCTGACCTTGCAATTTGTTACTCTGCTAAGTAGTCTCTACTTTTTAACAACTTATTGAAAAGGTTTATGGACATGTAGACAAACGTGACTCCTCCCATTTATCTGCCATCATTTTACATGACATTTGAGGAAGTAACAAACTCAGGGACATTTTTAAACTCATGTATATAAGGGTTTCCTCCATGAAGTATTTTTTGCAGCTTTGATGCATGAGTGCATGATTTACAATACTAGTGATGCTTACTTCAGCGTCGTCTCAGTGTGCTGGATTCATTTGTGCAGGCAGGTAGGGCTGTTCTTCACTTAGCCGCGATCGTATCACCGCCTCCCCCTCATCGTACATCTAGTCCCCGGCTGGCAGTGGCACTCAAGAGGCAGAGAGGAGGAGCCGGGGAGTGGTAACAGGGGAGGTCCCCATTGCCTCTCCTCCTGACCTCCGTGGCTCCGTCCTCCTAACCCAGGGTCCACTCCTATCACGGGCGGCTGACAGAGCGGCAACCGCAGCGTAATGAAATCTGACTGTCATTGACCAGCGCAAGCTCCGCCACTAGGCGTGCGGGTGTGCGGCTCATTTTGGTGTCACCCCATTGAACGGTGACACCCGGGTGCGGACCGCACCCCCCTCTTGACGCCACTGATCATTTTTATTGTAAATCATCTCCTCTCCTGCATCTGCTCTACCAGTGTAGCCGCTGGAGGGAGTCCCGCTCTGTCCCCAGATTTATTAAAATGCTGATAAGGATCTTTACATGCAGGGTCCCGCTTCACCACATTATCGTGGTGAAGCAGGACCTCTTTTGCGGTGCATTTATTAAGGCTGCTTTGTTTATTATGGGAACGCGGTATCTCACCCCTCTGGTGATACGCGTCTTCCCATAACGGCTGTTATGCTCGGCTGCATTATTACATCCGCGCCTGCGCCGTCCCGTAACTCCCAGCCTTCCGTTCAGGAGTTATGAGGGCGCATGCGTGGTTTGAACGCGAATATTAAAACTATAAAGTTTATTGAGAGAAAATATAAAAATAAAAAAAGAGTAACTGGAGACTGGCAACGCCGAATCTTAGAGGCGAAGAGGAACAGGGTAGGAAAGACTAACGTTCGGGCACACCGAACGTTCATAAGTGAGCAAGCTTATCGGTGCTCTGTCTAACAGATAGAGGTGCCAATAAGGCAGTGGGCACATACCGCCCCTGCTTACAATAGCGCTTCGATGGGATAATACATCAGGGGATGCGCTATCTGCGGCACAGAACGTGTGCAGATAGTGCATTACCCCTTAAAGAAGGATAATAAATCTACCCCTCAGTTACTGCTCACACTCACACACACACATCCTGCTGCCTCCTGAGACCCCAATAATATTTGTGAAGGCAAACATGGCCCCAGGGACCCCTGTGACCTGATGCCACCACAGACATCAGGTCCACCCCTCCCCACCCTGCTCCCCTTCCCACCTACTGTACTTCATAATGCCGCCAGATTCAAACATATTCTGGTGAGAACACTGTCATTGTCACTCACAGTCTCTCCACAGTCACCCACTACCTTTCCCCAGTCGCCCGCTGCCTCTCCCTATCATCCTTTGCCTCTCACTGTCACCCCTCCGCTGTCACCGTCTGCCTTCCCCTGTCACCCTATGCCACTCCCTGTCACCCTCTGCTTCCCGAAGTCACCCACTGCCTTTCCCTTGTCACCCACTGCCTCTTCCTTTCATCTCTACCTGTTACTACCTACCTCTTCATCACACACAGACTCTCTCGCTGTTACCCTCTGCCTCCCACCTTCCTCTTCCTCTCACCTACTGACTACCCAGTCACCCACTGCCTCTGCCTGTCTGCAACTCCCATCATCCACTGACTCTCTGTCACCTTCTCCCTGTCACCCTCTACCTCTTTGTCACCTATTGACTCCTCAGTCACCACCTGCTTCCATCGTTACTATTGTGCAGCATAACATGTATAAGGGGTACTACTGTGTGATGTAACGTGTATAAGTGACACCATGTGCAGTGTAATGTGAATAAGATTGTGCTACCGCGTACTGTAATTTGAATTGGGGGTACTATTGTGTGGTCATGCCCCTTCCTTGGGAAACCAAGGATATAAAGGTATAATGTTAATTTTGTTAGCTGTTTTATGTCACTGCTATTGCAATTGCATTCAGTGATATACAGGAATTATGGGGATCAGTAAGAGATCCCTGCGATCAAGAGACCGACGCCGGGAGCTCAACAGCCGGGATCCCGGCGTCGAGCGCAGCATGTCCCCTCGCGAGCTCGCTGTGCTCACCGTGCTTTGGGCCTTCCCCCTCAGGTGGTTACGTGGACCACCACCCAAGTGGGGAAACCAGCCGGTATTGCAGCGGTTGACGGGATTCCGCCATCGGTATATTGACCGCTGGGATCCTGTCCGACAGTCAATTGACTGCCTCCTGAATTATGACATTAATAAGGATTCCATGTGGTGTGATACGGGAGGAGGTCCATGGGGGGTGACACCATGAGTTACCACACTGGGTGACACCAACCCTAGTGACGCCTCTGCCTATAGGGGATGTTCCTGCCGGAGGGAACGAGGGATCACAGCAGGTATCGGAGATACTGTATCTACTGTGGTCCCTCAGCGATTTTGGGGAAAGTAATTATTTGCAGATAACCCCTGATCACGTGCAGAGCCAGATTAAGGTGGGTAAGGGGATAAGTACCCCGGGCCCGCCTTTCTAAAAGGGCCCCCCACAGACCACCACAGATCGGATTCTGACCTGGGTAGAGGTGCCTGGGGCTCTCTCTTGGGGTTCAGCCTTCAATCCACCCCCAGCAGCGAGGCCCTCACACCGACCGCCGCAGCCCACATCCGGCTGCAAGGATTGGGGCTATCACTGTCTACACCCGGCAGCACCCAGGAGAGAGACCCCCGTGCCACACCAACTGCCGCTCCTTGCCTGCACTCGGCAGCACCATGGCCGCAATCCAGTGAGGCCCTGCACTGACCTCCATGTCCTGCAGCCATGCTCCTCTGGCTGCTGACTACCCAGCACGCTGCCGCAGCACCAGCCCCGGAATCATGCGATCCAGGGGTCCCATCTCCTGTCTCCTGCCCAGGAGGTATAGTAGGACTTGCGCTGTTGCAGACTGGGGTGGGGGGGCTTCCTGTGTTATGTGCCCCCCAAAGGCATAATTTGGCCCCGATCATGTGTATTTTCAGGATTTAGCTGCAAGTTTTCAATAATTAATGGGCCCCTTAATCAACTAATACTCACTAACTATTGTCACTTTATTTCGACTGTGGTGCTTTTTTCCGGGTGTAGTATGTTATGCTAGCGGTGGGGCTCCGGGCGGCTAGCATACCGGCGCCGGAATCCCGACCGCCGGCATACCGACAGCTGGGAGAGCGCGTGCATGTGTAGATGTCGATTTGAGACATGTGCAAGCAGGCAGAAGGGGGGAGGGATTCCATGGATTCCTCTCCCAAAAAATTCTGTGGAATGTAGCCCATAGACTATAACATATGGAGGGGCCATTTATCAAGCCCCGTTTACTGCAAAACTAGTGTGCAAGCACTGTGTCTATAGGGGTTCGGTATGTATTACCAGCGGAAGGGATGCTGGCTGTCCATATCAGAATGCCGGCAGAGGGATGAGCGCTAAAAATCTCCTTGCGGACTAGCTGCGCTCGCCACGCTGCGGGCTCCGTGGCTCACTGCACTTAGCACAGGATCTAATCCCACTCTATGGGTGTTGTGGGCACCCACAAATGGTAATAGCCCTGGTGCACCAGGATTCTGGCTGGCGGCATTGTTGGCTGTCAGGATTTCAGAGTCTGTACTCAATGCAAATTGAGTTTTCATTCTATAATTATATTGTCTAGTTATGGAAGGTGTAATATAGTGTACATCCCACAAGTATTGTCACTGGTTGCCAGACTCATTAAAAATTACACCTTTCAATTAATTTCCAGATCCTAATTTTCTGGATTTAGAATTGCGTAATATTATTGCACTGTTCTGCCACTGTGCTTTGTCACAACCAGCATTCCACGTTTTTCAGTAACCGCTAAAATGATAGGACAATGCTGGCCTCACATCAGGGCGCTGGGCATTAGGGGGGCTGGCTGTGGGCTGCATGGACTTTCTTCATTAGGTAAATAACCCCGATTCTTAGAACTGTAGAGCTAATTACATTATTCAGATCTGGGATAATAATATTAGTTAAACATAAACACAAATCCTCCTGCTTAATTCATAATGTACTGAAGTTAGGAAATGAAGAGAGAACAGTCACAGATTGGAGGAAATTTACTAAACAATGAGGCTGCTCCTGGTTTGAATCTGCCAGTGAGGCAAGTTTGATTAGTTTAATACATTCCTCCCACCATTTGTAGCTGGTAATGCGGGACTCCCAGACCGAAAAGAGGGCATGGCCTATGGAAATGCGTATGTGGCTGTGCAGGAGTGCCACGATCACAAGCCAGCCCTTGTTTTCGATACTGAGGGGGCATGCTCAGCACACTGTTAGCTGCTGGCATGCCCCCAGTCCCTCTGTCTCTCGTGAATAGATGCTCTGCGTGTAAGCACCTGAGTTGACTGTATCCGTTAGACGGTTCTCACCAACTGCCACCTTTGAGCCGACACTCCAAACTCCGGAACCAGTAAGCAAGAACAGGCACTTACAAAAATAAGACACAACAAACTAGCATCAACACGTGCTTCCTCCTCACACACTGGAGGACGCCACATCCCGTCACAGGTGACTGCAGTTTTCACCGGTTAGGTGAAAATCATCATGGACCCAAAGGACTCAGCCACCCAATCGTCACCTATCAGCACTCACGCACAAAGGTGAGATTGGACCTCACAAGGTATTGAGAGGTCCACTAGACCGGCACTTAGTAAGGGGGACACACAGATACTAAGTACTACTTACACCGCCACTCTTGTCACTTTGCTGGGATACTTTCTCTGCTCCTATAAAGAGAGCACAACATCTTATCTATTCTACTCCCAGGCTACTCTGAACTCAAAAGGGCCAAACAACTAAACTAGGCCCAAACTTGTTACCTGCTAACTCTGTATAGACAGTATGATAAACAACATCTAGGACATCATCAACGCTCTATTCTTATTATAACATCAATCATAATAATGAAACACAACACAGAATAAAAGCAAAACAACAATGACAATTGTAACCAGCATGATGTGAACACCTAGTGATACTCTCCCCCTACTTATGGCAGTGGTTGCCCGGCCTCAATACTCATCCATCTGTAGGATCAGAACAGGTGCCACCCAGAAACCCCCTACCATGAATAGCTGTTCATGGCTAAGATCACAATGGCATGTGGAACTGGTCCGCTACTCCACACACAAGTAGTAGGCGGCCTAGTGCCTGCCTACTGTGCCCCACAGGCCTGTGGCCTGACTGTGCCCTCAGGCCTAATGCCTGGCTACACTGGTGGTCTAGGGAGGAGCCTATATGTAGGTTGTGGTGTCCTAAGGCCGCCTATCAGTACCGGAGGGAGGGGCGGAGGGGCTGCAGTGGGGAACTTTGTCAGCTCTTTCTCTATCGTCCTAGTGGATGCTGGGGTTCCTGAAAGGACCATGGGGAATAGCGGCTCCGCAGGAGACAGGGCACAAAAAGTAAAGCTTTAGGATCAGGTGGTGTGCACTGGCTCCTCCCCCTATGACCCTCCTCCAAGCCTCAGTTAGATTTTTGTGCCCGGCCGAGAAGGGTGCAATCTAGGTGGCTCTCCTAAAGAGCTGCTTAGAAAAGTTTAGCTTAGGTTTTTTATTTTACAGTGAGTCCTGCTGGCAACAGGATCACTGCAACGAGGGACTTAGGGGAGAAGAAGTGAACTCACCTGCGTGCAGGATGGATTGGCTTCTTTGGCTACTGGACATTAGCTCCAGAGGGACGATCACAGGTACAGCCTGGATGGTCACCGGAGCCTCGCCGCCGGCCCCCTTGCAGATGCTGAAAAGAGAAGAAGGTCCAGAATCGGCGGCAGAAGACTCCTCAGTCTTCTTAAGGTAGCGCACAGCACTGCAGCTGTGCGCCATTGCTCTCAGCACACTTCACACGGCAGTCACTGAGGGTGCAGGGCGCTGGGAGGGGGGCGCCCTGGGAGGCAATGTAAACCTATTTTTTGGCAAAAAATACCTCACATATAGCCTCCGGGGGCTATATGGAGATATTTAACCCCTGCCAGAATCCGTTGAAGAGCGGGAGACGAGCCCGCCGAAAAGGGGGCGGGGCCTATCTCCTCAGCACACAGCGCCATTTTCCCTCACAGAAAGGCTGGAGGGAAGGCTCCCAGGCTCTCCCCTGCACTGCACTACAGAAACAGGGTTAAAACAGAGAGGGGGGGCACTAATTTGGCGTTAGAAATATATAAAAAGATGCTATAAGGGAAAACACTTATATAAGGTTGTCCCTATATAATTATAGCGTTTTTTGGTGTGTGCTGGCAAACTCTCCCTCTGTCTCTCCAAAGGGCTAGTGGGTCCTGTCCTCTATCAGAGCATTCCCTGTGTGTGTGCTGTGTGTCGGTACGTGTGTGTCGACATGTATGAGGACGATGTTGGTGAGGAGGCGGAGCAATTGCCTGTAATGGTGATGTCACTCTCTAGGGAGTCGACACCGGAATGGATGGCTTATTTAGGGAATTACGTGATAATGTCAACACGCTGCAAGGTCGGTTGACGACATGAGACGGCCGACAAACAATTAGTACCGGTCCAGACGTCTCAAAAACACCGTCAGGGGTTTTAAAACGCCCGTTTACCTTAGTCGGTCGACACAGACACAGACACGGACACTGAATCCAGTGTCGACGGTGAATAAACAAACGTATTCCTTATTAGGGCCACACGTTAAGGGCAATGAAGGAGGTGTTACATATTTCTGATACTACAAGTACCACAAAAGAGGGTATTATGTGGGATGTGAAAAAACTACCTGTAGTTTTTCCTGAATCAGATAAATTAAATGAAGTGTGTGATGATGCGTGGGTTCCCCCCGATAGAAAATTATTGGCGGTATACCCTTTCCCGCCAGAAGTTAGGGCGCGTTGGGAAACACCCCTTAGGGTGGATAAGGCGCTCACACGCTTATCAAAACAAGTGGCGGTACCGTCTATAGATAGGGCCGTCCTCAAGGAGCCAGCTGACAGGAGGCTGGAAAATATCATATAAAAGTATATACACACATACTGGTGTTATACTGCGACCAGCGATCGCCTCAGCCTGGATGTGCAGAGCTGGGGTGGCTTGGTCGGATTCCCTGACTAAAAATATTGATACCCTTGACAGGGACAGTATTTTATTGACTATAGAGCATTTAAAGGATGCATTTCTATATATGCGAGATGCACAGAGGGATATTTGCACTCTGGCATCAAGAGTAAGTGCGATGGCCATATCTGCCAGAAGATGTTTATGGACACGACAGTGGTCAGGTGATGCAGATTCCAAACGGCACAAAGGTGTATTGCCGTATAAAGGAAGAGGAGTTATTTGGGGTCGGTCCATCGGACCTGGTGGCCACGGCAACTGCTGGAAAATCCACCGTTTTTACCCTAAGTCACATCTCTGCAGAAAAAGACACCGTCTTTTCAGCCTCAGTCCTTTCGTCCCTATAAGAGTCATATTTGCCCAGGGATAGAGGAAAGGGAAGAAGACTGCAGCAGGCAGCCCATTCCCAGGAACAGAAGCCTTCCACCGCTTCTGCCAAGCTCTCAGCATGACGCTGGGACCGTACAGGACCCCTGGATCCTACAAGTAGTATCCCAGGGGTACAGATTGGAATGTCGAAACGTTTCCCCCTCGCAGGCTCTTGAAGTCTGCTTTACCAAGGTATCCCTCCGACAAGGAGGCAATATGGGAAAAAATTCACAAGCTGTATTCCCAGCAGGTGATAATCAAATTACCCCTCCTACAACAAGGAAAGGGGTATTATTCCACACTATATTGTGGTACTGAAGCCAGAAGGCTAGGTGAGACCTATTCTAAATCTAAAAAAATTTGAACACTTACAAAGGTTCAAATCAAGATGGAGTCACTCAGAGCAGTGATAACGAACCAGGAAGAAGGGGACTATATAGTGTCCCGGGACATCAGGGATGCTTACCTCCATGTCCCAAATTTGCCCTTCTCACTAAGGGTACCTCAGGTTCGTGGTATAGAACTGTCACTGTCAGTTTCAGACGCTGCCGTTTGGATTGTCCACGGCACCCCGGGTCTTTACCAAGGTAATGGCCGAAATGATGATTCTTCTTCGAAGAAAAGGCGTCTTAATTACCCCTTACTTGGACGATCTCCTGATAAGGGCAAAGTCCAGGGAACAGTTGGAGGTCGGAGTAGCACTATCTCGGATACTGCTACAACAGCACGGATGGATTCTAAATATTCCAAAATCGCAGCTGATCCTGACGACACGTCTGCTGTGCCTAGGGATGATTCTGGACACAGTCCAGAAAAAGGTGTTTCTCCCGGAAGAGAAAGCCAGGGAGTTATCCGAGCTAGTCAAGAACCTCCTAAAACCAGGAAAAGTGTCAGTGCATCATTGCACAAGGGTCCTGGTAAAAATGGTGGCTTCCTACGAAGCAATTCCATTCGGCAGATTTCACGCAAGAACTTTTCAGTGGGATCTGCTGGACAAATGGTCCGGATCGCATCTTCAGATGCATCAGCGGATAACCCTATATCCAAGGACAAGGGTGTCTTTCCTGTGGTGGTTACAGAGTGCTCATCTTCTAGAGGGCCGCAGATTCGGCATTCAGGATTGGATGCTGGTGACCACGGAGGCCAGCCCGAGAGGCTGGGGAGCAGTCACACAAGGAAAAAATTTCCAGGGAGTGTGATCAAGTCTGGGGACTTTTCTCCACATAAATATACTGGAGCTAAGGGTAAATTTATAATGCTCTAAGCTTAGCAAGACCTCTGCTTCAAGGTCAGCCGGTATTGATCCAGTGGGAAAAACATCACGGCAGTCGCCCACGTAAACAGACAGGGCGGCACAAGAAGCAGGAGGGCAATGGCAAAAACTGCAAGGACTTTTCGCTGGGCGGAAAATCATGTGATAGCACTGTCAGCAGTGTTTCATTCCGGGAGTGGAAACTGGGAAGCAGACTTCCTCAGCAGGCACGACCTCCACCCGGGAGAGTGGAAACTTCATCGGGAAGTTTTTCCACATGATTGTGAACCGTTGGGAAATACCAAAGGTGGACATGATGGCGTCCCGTCTGAACAAAAAACGGGACAGGTATTGCGCCAGGTCAAGAGACCCTCAGGCAATAGCTGTGGACGTTCTGGTAACACCGTGGGTGTACCAGTCGGTGTATGTGTTCCCTCCTCTGCTTCTCATACCTAAGGTACTGAAAATTATAAGACGTAGAGGAGTAAGAACTATACTCATGGCTCCGGATTGGCCAAGAAGGACTTGGTACCCGGAACTTCAAGAGATGCTCACAGAGGACTTATGGCCTCTGCCGCTAAGAAGGGACTTGCTTCAGCAAGTACCATGTCTGTTCCAAGACTTACCGCAGCTGCGTTTGACGGCATGGCGGTGGAACGCCGGATCCTAAGGGAAAAAGGCATTCCGGAAGAGGTCATTCCTACCCTGGTCAAAGCCAGGAAGGAGGTGACCGCACAACATTATCACCACATGTGGCGAAAATATGTTGCGTGGTGTGAGGCCAGGAAGGCCCCACGAAGAAATTTCAACTCGGTCGATTCCTGCATTTCCTGCAAACAGGAGTGTCTAGGGGCCTCAAATTGGGGCCCATTAAGGTTCAAATTTCGGCCCTGTCGATTTTCTTCCAGAAAGAATTGGCTTCAGTTCCTGAAGTCCAGAAGTTTGTCAAGGGAGTATTGCATATACAACCCCCTTTTGTGCCTCCAGTGGCACTGTGGGATCTCAACGTAGTTCTGGGATTCCTCAAATCACATTGGTTTAAAACCAGTCAAATCTGTGGATTTGAAGCATCTCACATGAAAAGTGACCATGCTCTTGGCTCTGGCCTGGGCCAGGCGAGTGTCAAATTGGTGGGTTTTTTCTCAAAAAAGCCCATATCTATTTGTCCATTCGGACAGGGCAGAGCTGCGGACTCGTCCCCAGTTCTCTCCCTAAGGTGGTGTCAGTGTTTCACCTGAACCAGCTTATTGTGGTGCCTTGCGCCTACTAGGGACTTGGAGGACTCCAAGTTGCTGGATGTTGTCAGGGCCCTGAAAGTATAGGTTCCAGGACGGCTGGAGTCAGGAAAACTGACTTGCTGTTATCCTGTATGCACCCAACAAACTGGGTGCTCTTGCTTCTAAGCAGACTATTGCTAGTTGGATGTGTAATACAATTCAGCTTGCACATTCTGTGGCAGGCCTGCCACAGCCAAAATATGTAAATGCCCATTCCACAAGGAAGGTGGGCTCATCTTGGGCGGCTGCCCGAGGGGTCTCGGCTTTACAACTTTGCCGAGCGGCTATTTAGTCAGGGGCAAACACGTTTGTAAAATCCTACAAATTTGATACCCTGGCTAAGGAGGACCTGGAGTTCTCTCATTCGGTGCTGCAGAGTCATCCGCACTCTCCCGCCCGTTTGGGAGCTTTGGTATAATCCCCATGGTCCTTTCAGGAACCCCAGCATCCACTAGGACGATAGAGAAAATAAGAATTTACTTACCGATAATTCTATTTCTCGGAGTCCGTAGTGGATGCTGGGCGCCCATCCCAAGTGCGGATTATCTGCATTACTTGTACATAGTTACAAAAATCGGGTTATTATTGTTGTGAGCCATCTTTTCAGAGGCTCCGCTGTTATCATACTGTTAACTGGGTTCAGATCACAGGTTGTACAGTGTGATTGGTGTGGCTGGTATGAGTCTTACCCGGGATTCAAAATCCTTCCTTATTGTGTACGCTCGTCCGGGCACAGTATCCTAACTGAGGCTTGGAGGAGGGTCATAGGGGGAGGAGCCAGTGCACACCACCTGATCCTAAAGCTTTACTTTTTGTGCCCTGTCTCCTGCGGAGCCGCTATTCCCCATGGTCCTTTCAGGAACCCCAGCATCCACTACGGACTCCGAGAAATAGAATTATCGGTAAGTAAATTCTTATTTTTTCTTCCCTTGCACTGCAGCTCTCTCAGCTCCTTTTACTTCGGGGTTTCTTCCCGCCATTGGCTGCCGTCCTCTTAGCTCTGCCGGGTCTTCCTCCGCTGCTGCCGCCAGTTCTCTTCTTCCGCCGAATCTTCTTTCTTCTACAGGAGGTCTTCTCTCCGTCGCTGGCGCCTGAATGATCTCTCCTGCTCCGCAGCGTCTAATATAAGTTGCTGGGGGTGGAGCTATGATGCAGCAAGCTCTGACTGGCTCGCTGTGATGGCTCCCCATTGGCTGCCAACTTGTGAGCCCGGATTGGCTCGATATTGGTGCCAAATTCAAACTGTTGCACACTGATTGGAGGAACTTGAATACTTGCAGATGCAAGTTCCTCCATAGCCACGCCCTGCCGCTGCTTCACCACCCAAATGCATCCCGGAGAATACGGCCATGTGATCGGGTACATAGCCCCGCACATGCCGTGCTCCGAGTGCCCCATCACATGCGCATGCATACAGCATATATTCATCGCTGCTCTAGCAGTGAGTGACAAGAGGCCATTCAACTGCCTCCTCACCACGGGACTCTGTGGCCCACGGGTGGGATGGCAGCACAAAAAACAGGACTGTCCCTCGAAAATCGGGACAGTTGGGAGGTATAGTTTAATCTGGCTGCGAGGGGGGGGGCAAAGGAAACATGGGCGCCACAAGGTCTAGAACCGGCCCTGAGTTTGATCTATACAATCATTGGTTTAGTAACATTCACTGAGGGTTTTTTAGATGTACATTCCCCTCTTGAGCTGCCAAATCAGCCCCAAATACCAATGTAATATTATATAGAATAGGATTTTTATGCAAAGATAATTGTGCAAAACTTCACATCCAGCATGTGTTGCTAGTAGTGGATAAAGGTGGTCATTCCGAGTTGTTCGCTCGCTAGCAGTTTTTAGCAGCTGTGCAAACGCTATGCCGCCTCCCACTGGGTGTGTATTTTAGTTTAGCAGAAGTGCGAACGAAAGGATCGCAGAGCGGCGGCAAACTTTTTTTGTGCAGTTTTAGAGTTGCTCAATACCTACTCAGCGCTTGCGATCACTTCAGACTGTTCAGTTCCTGTTTTGACGTCACGAACACGCCCTGCGTTCGCCCAGCCACGCCTGCGTTTTTCCTGGCACGCCTGCATTTTTCCAAACACTCCCTGAAAACGGTCAGTTGACACCCAGAAACCCCCTCTTCCTGTCAATCACTCTGCGGCCAGCAGTGCGACTGAAAAGCTTTGCTAGACCTTGTGTGAAACTACATCGTTCGTTGCAATAGTATGACGCACGTGCACATTGCGCCGCATACACATGCGCAGAAGTGCCGTTTTTTTGCCTGATCACTGCACAGCGAACGAATGCAGCTAGCGATCAACTCGGCATGACCACCCAAATCAATAAAACCACCGTCCTTGCTGTGTCTCTTTCTATTAAAATGACACTCACTTTAAATAAGCAGGTACCGTTCACTGAAAGGTATCTTTAAGCCGTGCACTCCCGTCCTGCACCCTCAGTTTGACCCACAGCACTGATCTAAGCCGTGACTCATTCTCAAATAGCCATAAATAGATACCAGAAGAATAAAGATAAAAGAATCCTGTCAGGGAACTTATTGACAAAAGTTAAAAAGATAGATTCACAGATCGACAGGACCCGTACCCCTTCCTGAATTTTATTGATTTGATCCACTACTAGCAACACATGCTGGATGTGAAGTTTTGCACAATTATCTGTGCATAAAAATCCTATTCTATATAATATTACATTGGTATTTGGGGCTGATTTGGCAGCTCAAGAGGGGAATGTACATCTAAAAAACCCTCAGTGAATGTTACTAAACCAGTGATTGTATAGATCAAACCCCATATATATATATAGTACTAAGCCTGGTATTTTAGGATATAAATTTTATTTGATAGCATTCAGCGTTGTATACTCCACTCTTTCTTTCTATATTCTGTGTGTGACTGCGGCTGTATCTGCATACGAAATGCTACGTTACAGTGTATTCCTGGAAATCACTGTAACTTAGCATTTTGTATGCAGATACAGCCACAGTTGTACACAGAATATAGGCATGCCGCATATTGTTTTAATTAGCAGAAGCTGCTTGTGCATCCATGCCATATAGCAATGTAAATAAGATGCATTTTCAGCAAAAAAATGCACCTGACTTTTCAGCAAAAAAGGCATCTCCTGCTGCATGGCGTATTGAGGCATGATGTACTGTATGAGGACACATCTGCATCTAAGCAGAGGCAGAGGTCACAATATTAGCGGCTGTGTGAGTGCTGTTTGCGGGTGGGTTGGTTGTGCAGTAGTGTTTGGCATATGTATAAGCGGGGGCATTATGTGTGTCATTATGTGTATAAGGGCATTAATAATGTGCGCCATATGTGTAAGGGACAGTATGTGTGTCATTATGTGTATAAGGGCATTAATAATGTGCGGCATATGTGTAAGTGCCATTATTTGTGTCATTATGTGTATAAGTGCATTAATAATGTGCGGCATATGTGTAAGGGGTACTATGTGTGTCATTATGTGTATAAGGGCATTAATAATGTGCGGCATATGTGTAAGGGGCATTATGTGTGTCATTATCTATATAAGAGCATTAATAATGTGCAGAATATGTATAAGGAGTATTAATAATGCATGCCATATGTATAAGGGGCACTATGTGTCATTATATGTATAAGGGCATTAATAATGTGCAGCATATGTGTAAGGGACATTATGTGTATAAGGGCATTAATAAAGGTTGGCACAATGTGTAAGGCGCATTATGTTTATTAGGACATTAATAATGTGTGTCATATGTGTAAGGGGCATTACTGTGTGGTATTATGGGGGTCATTCCGAGTTGTTCGCTCGTTATTTTTTTCTCGCAACGGAGCGATTAGTCGCTAATGCGCATGCGCAATGTCCGCAGTGCGACTGCGCCAAGTAAATTTGCTATGCAGTTAGGTATTTTACTCACGGCATTACAAGGTTTTTTCTTCGTTCTGGTGATCGTAATGTGATTGACAGGAAGTGGGTGTTTCTGGGCGGAAACTGGCCGTTTTATGGGTGTGTGCGAAAACACGCTACCGTTTCTGGGAAAAACGCGGGAGTGGCTGGAGAAACGGAGGAGTGTCTGAGCGAACGCTGGGTGTGTTTGTGACGTCAAACCAGGAACGACAAGCACTGAACTGATCGCACTGGCAGAGTAAGTCTCGAGCTACTCAGAAACTGCACAGAGAAGTCTTTTCGCAATATTGTGAATCTTTCGTTCGCAATTTTGATAAGCTAAGATTCACTCCCAGTAGGCGGCGGCTTAGCGTGTGCAAAGCTGCTAAAAGCAGCTTGCGAGCGAACAACTCGGAATGAGGGCCAATGTGTATAAATGCATGACTAATGTGTGGCATTATGTGTGTAAGGTACTCTATTGTGTGGTGTAATGTATAGAAAGGGCACTACTGTGTGGTCTAATGTGAATTAGGAGCAATATGGTGTGAAGCAATTCAGTGTGATGTAATGTGAATAAGGGGCACTACTGTGAGGAGTAACGTATATAAGGTAAAGTGGTATTACTGACATTTACTGTGTGATGTAACGTGAATAAGGGACACTATCGCATAATAAAATGTGAATAAAGTTGCACTACTGTGTGGCCTTATTTGAATTGGGGGTACTATTGTGTGGCTATGCCCCTTCCCAGAAAGAGTATGCCCCTTTTTGGGCTGTGTGCTGAATGTGCGCACTGTTCCTATTTAAAATATAGGGGGTAGAAGCACAAAAATGAGGACTGCTATGGGTGAGGGTGATGGTGCTGGGAAAGGGGTGCAGGGTCAGAGGTGGTACTAGCAGCGGTGCTAGGGGGCACCAGCCAAAAACTTGCCTAGGGCATTATATATGTTAGGGTCGGCTCTGAGTGCAGGGCAGCGGAGAGGTCCGGACGGTGGGCGGCTGGCTGTGCAGCATGACCTCTGTGTCAGGAATCTGCATTCTCCATCGCATCACTACTGTGGAACTACAGGTTCCAGCAGTTCAGTACCAGTTTTCAGTCTACTGCAGCCTGGAGTACACAGTGCTTCAGCTAACTCACAGCTGATCTGAACACCCAATCCAGCGGGGTGTGTTCTCACAGAGATGCAACATCCAATCATCACAGACCAAGGGGTATAAACTCCAGTTCCTGGCTCAGTCTCATCGCCTTGGACAACGCGTCACATCCTTTGAACAGGCGTCTCCTGTCTTCAGTCCTCTGTCTGCAGAGATTCCCCAGTGTATTGGACCTGTGGAACTACAGGTTCTAGCAGTTTCATTACAGTTCCGTTTCCAGTTCCAGTCTGCAATCCCCTGTTTCCAGCGATCTCCTATTTCTGGCATTTCCAAGTTGTTTCCCTGTTCCAGTGTTCTGTGGAACTACAAGTACCAGCATCCATTCCAGCTTTCCTACGAGTCACATTCGGTGTACAAGTTCTCCTGGTTCCTGTGTTCCTGTTTCCAGTGGTTTCCTTGTCATTCTTCAGTTTGCCATGAACTCCAGCCACAGTTTGCCACAACAACTTGCAGTAAGAGACTTTCTTCAGGTGTTCTTCCATTACTCAGCCTGTGCACCTGATTACCAGCATCTAGCATTGGCCCTCATTCCGAGTTGTTCGCTCGCTAGCTGCTTTTAGCAGCATTGCACACGCTAAGCCGCTGCCTACTGGGAGTGAATCTTAGCTTAGCAGAATTGCGAACGAAAGTTTCGCATAATTGCGAATAGAAATTTCTTTGCAGTTTCTGAGTAGCTCGGGACTTACTCTGCCACTGCGATCAGTTCAGTCAGTTTCGTTCCTGGTTTGATGTCACAAACACACCCAGCGTTCGCCCAGACACTCCCCCATTTCTCCAGCCACTCCCGCGTTTTTCCCAGAAACGGCAGCGTTTTTCCGCACACACCCATAAAACGGCCAGTTTCCACCCAGAAACACCCACTTCCTGTCAATCACAGTACGATCACCAGAACGATAAAAAATCCTCGTTATGCCGTGTGTAAAATACCTAACTTTTTAGCAAATTTACCTGGCGCAGACGCACTGCGAACATTGCGCATGCGCAGTAAGCGACTAATCGCAATATAGAGAAAATCGGCAACGAGCGAACAACTCGGAATGAGGGCCATTGTGCATTGCATTCAGCACTTAACAACTTGCTGTGTTAGAACTGTCTCCTGGTAGGGCCTTGCTTGGCTTAAAGACGTGTGCTTCTACAGAGACTGTGTGCTTTGATTGCTATTTGTTATATATCGGAGTTTCATTTGCGGCATCTGATTTCATTATTGCCTTATTATTTATATCAAGTTACAAGTTCATCTTCATTGCTCATTTGTTACCAGTGACTTTTGAAATATTCATTTATCTGATTAAGTTATTATTCATTGTTCCTGTAATCCGTTATCCCTGTGTGATAATAAATATCAAGCGCACATGCGCTGAACTTTTCGTCAGTCTCCCCGTTTCCTCTATCACTCCCACACTGACCCACTAGTGCCCCCTTCGGGGACAGACAAAGTTACAGAATCCTGACACTCTGACTTCATATCATGCTGCGCAGTGTGCACAGCCGGGGGCAGGGGGAGCTGAACAGGAGGGACGGGCAGCGCATGAGCCTCTTGATGATGCTCAACGCTGCCCAGCATAGAAAAAAACAAGGCAGTGGCCAATCTCTAAATCCTTGGGTGTGATTTGTGAATGAGGACTAGGACTTGTCACTGGGTCTGGTCTTGAGCATTGTGACAGAACTGAGCAGGCTTAATGAATGATCTTCTCATACAGGTGTGGCAGTTTTGCTAGAGAAGTAGGAGAGATGGAAACCAGCTATACGAGAATTGGAACACTGGTAGAATGGACCACCAGTGCAATAGGTAGCTGAAATATTACTAGTAATGGAAGTCTTTGTGAAGGCAAGAGGTAATGTTAGAATGCTGGTTGGGGCCAGCAAGCAGTGTTCAGAATGTTGCGTGAATCCAAAAACGTAGGGTTTTCGGAAGCTGAAAAGGCTTGACCAGCAGGACCGGTCCCCAGGGATACTGGGTGAACTGGCTCAGCGAGGCAGGGTATCCGGAATGCTGGATAGAACTTAACCTTCCAATCAGGAATGCTGGATTGGACTATACCAGCAAAGCAGGTTCACAGGAATGCCGGGTAGGATTTAACCAGCAAGACAGGTTCTCAGGAATGCTGTCTAGGACTTAACCAGCAAGGCAGGTTCTCAGGATTGCTGGATAGGATTTAGCCAGCAAGGCAGGTTCATAGGAATGCTGGGTAGGACTTAACCAGCAAGGCAGGATCTCAGGAACGTTGTGTAGGACTTAACCAGCAAGACAAGTTTCAGGAATGCTAGCTAGGACTTAACCAGCAAGGCAGGTTTTCAGGAATGCTGTCTAGGACTTAACCAGCAAGGCATAGATGCCGCAAGATGCACAGGGCAGTCCCTCTGGAACACTGGGTGGACACACCAGTGAGTCAGGATGTGATGCGGTGTTACTGCAGTAGTAGCCCTTTAAGATCTTCCAGGGAGTCAGGTAGTGTGGGAGATGGATACTGCACTTGTTTATACCAGCAGGACATACAAGAGCTCATACAGGCTGAGAGACAACAAAGAATTGACAGCTTACCAGTGCTGGGACGTGGAACTATACCCCCTGCTCACTGCTGACTGGATGAGGAATTCACATGATGCGGTAGTGATTCCAGATTGGCCACTTGAAGGTCAGCTGACCAGGACTGTCATGGTGCTGTGAATTGGGAGATACTGACGGGAACGCTAGTATGGTGTGGCCATGGAAGTCCGTTGTAGCCGCCGGTTCTGTGAGCGCTGTCATGGAACTTCAGCACAGTGGCTGAGTGTGCAGGGTGCCAGGAGACAGCGTGGATGACGGCCAGTGCCCGGGCTTGCGGCAGATGTAAGACAGAGCGTAGCTTGGAAGCGCTGTAAGCCTCCGTTTTGTGACACCGGGATTAGAAGCTCCAATCCCAGGACTGAATCCCAGCCAATTTAAGGCCCGGAATCCTGCCGATCCCAATCCCGGGATTGGCCACCATAACTGAGAGCATGATGCAGCATGTGACACTGTGCCACCTACTGCAATGTCATTTAAGGGAGAGGAGAGCGCAATTTCTGACGGAGAGGGATAATTCTTGACATCAGTATTTGTGCAGGAGCTGAGCCCTGATTTCATCGACCATGGCAACCATACTGAAGATCTG
The DNA here is from genome assembly GCF_028390025.1 of Pseudophryne corroboree. NCBI lineage: Eukaryota > Metazoa > Chordata > Amphibia > Anura > Myobatrachidae > Pseudophryne > Pseudophryne corroboree. The sequence goes on along the minus strand of NC_086447.1, from coordinate 628,649,492 downwards.
CACTGCAAAACAATTGAGGATGTGGGACAGAGGGGGTTATTCATAGTTGGTTGCAGATTTTGCTATCACAGCAAATTCTGTGACCATACTAATCACAGGCTGGGGGTTGCCCAGCACAGGGCAATGCTGCCCAGCATGTGTGGCTCCACCCTGCATTACAATTGCCATTTCAATTGCAATCACATTGAATAGAGGTAGACCCCTGCCTACGCAGCCATGCTGCATATGCGTGCGGTCTGGCGCCATTTTCCACTTGCAGGGAAAGCAGTCAACATCATCGGCCATGACTGCCCATCGCCTTTCAGTCACCATGCGATCGCATCCTTCTGGGATGTGATCGCATGGTGAAGGGTCATGCACGCGCACTGTGGCTACTGCACATGTGCAGACCCGCTGACTGCAGTCACTGCGTGCAAATGCAGTTTGTGTAAAAGTTATAAGGCCCAGAGACCGCAGGCACAGAGAGGCTTTCGTGACTACTATGCAAGCCTTTCAGGATGAGCAGTGGATGACCCACTTCAGGATGTCACATATATATTTTAGTTTATACTGGACCTACTCACCCCAGCACTGACCATGCAGATGACCAATTTCCAAAAGTCCATTGAGCCAAAAAGGATACTAGCCATTGCTCTCTGGTAGTATGTTACCATTGTCAAAGTCAGAAAAATGTCTCTATGCACGTTGCCATATTTGCACCGCACACTGGTCCGCGCTGCGCATGCGTACGCTCTCCCGTGAAGGCGCATACCCGCGATAGCGTGCACTCGCAGGCGCGGTATGCGTATTTACGGTAGAGTTTATGTAGTCGTAGCGTGCGACTCATTCGTTACAAATGTTCACAATTAATGTAGTTTATAGATCATGGTCCCTTTGATAGATTCTGAAAGTTTGGTTAAAATAGAATGTCCCTGAGCTGAGGAATCCCTCTTTGCATCGTACGAAGGGTCTAACAGGAATCATACAGCAGTGTTTGGTACCCATCGGAAGAGTATTTAATTAGCAATATTCCGGTGTTGGTTTGGAGCGTATTAATCGCTCGTGCGAATAGTTATGGACATAAGAAGTTATGTCCATTTATTTATTATTATTTGTTCTTACTTAGTCATGCATCTGAACAGTTGGAGACAGGCATCAGTGGGTCTCAAATGTCTCTTTGACCTCAGAGATCCCCCAAACAATAGTTTGCATGTTAAGAGGGCCTCATATCTACACATGCATAAGGTAAACACAGGAATAGTAATTGAAGATCAATTGTACTCCAAATCAGTATCTTTCCCGCAGACGGAGTACAATAGCCTTTAATTACACTGAGCTTTTGAGACTCAATAAGGAGGGCCAACACCTGTGTTTACAAATGGGGCTGGATTTGTATACAGGAGAATGAGGGCTGAGATGTCATTGTCTCAACTGAAAGTGGACATCATGAATATAGAACAAAACCCAGACAGGATTCTGTTTTGTATTCGCCAAACAATCGCTCTCCAGAAGACAGGAATGTGTTAGTCATCACCCATTATTTTGCATAACCAGGGCCACTGATATGAATCAACTTATGACTTTTTGTTATGATGCAGGGCCGAATTCCTTCGGCCAATGAACAATGGGATTGTAGGGACTATGAGATTGCATTGTGTGTGGGGCATAAATAGGCAGGCCGACCACATCCAGCTCACTCTCTCATCAACGGTTATCTGCTGATAGCCGGGAGCTGGATATCGAGGCGCAGGCGATCAAACCCTTTGTGCGTAAGTTTCTCTCCGTAATCATTGTCTTTCTGTGAGCCAATTTCTCTCTCTCTCTCTATCTCTCTCTCTCCTCTTTTCTCTTATATCTCTCATAGTATTATAGTATTGTACTGTATTGCATTTAGGTCAGTGTAGTATTGTCTTTTTGTATTTATTGTTTAGTTCTGTGGTTAGGAAGTCCTTGTTATATTGTAGTGTATCATTTGTACTGTTATCCCCTTTTACAAGTATATTAGATATAATACAGTTAATAGGCTTTGGAACCTAAACCAGTATCTGTGTATTTTCTATAGTGTTAAGTGTTCACTTGAGCGTCGGTGACGCTCAAGCAGCTTTGTAGTTAGTCAGGTTACACAAGGTTGCACTTACACCCTGTACTCACATTAAGGTATTCAGTGTATTTCATTGGTATAAGGTTTTAACATAAAGGTATAGTGTTGTGAGCGTCTGCATCGCTGGTGACCTCCTCGTGGTCTCGAGCGTAAGCTACGCCATAGCGAATCATTACCCTAGACATAACCAATAACGTGTCCTGTGATCGCTGGGCCGCGAGCGAACGTGACGCTTGAGCGTCTCGCCTACGGCCGAGCGATCGTTACGCCAACAGCGTACCATTACGGTACTTCTTAAGTAAACAGCGTACAGTGTTCTTAGCTTCATAAAGGGTTGTTTATACGACAAAGGAATTTAGCATTGTCAATTGGGAACTCGTCCTATACTTCTCACATCTGCACTAGGTAGATCAGCAGACATTATCCCCCAGCAAAGGGTGGGAGATTGTCTCATAGTGCTGGCGGGATAAGCGTCTGCTTCGCTTAGATAAAGAGTGCTGAAGGAACCCGGTAACCGGAAGTAAGAACAAAACGCTTGTGTCTTTTTAAAACTGTTTATTTTTCTTTTGTCTTGCGTACGCACGCATATATCTGCATTTCTGTTTCATTTTCGTATATCACTATTCCTGTTTGCCAATTTTATAGTTGATAGAAAGTGCTAAAAAGAGATTTGCTGTTATTTCATAGTAGAGGTAATAGTTAAAGTATAGAACAAACACACGGTTTGTCTGAGATACAAGGCAGTCAGTGTGGATTGCGGTAGATGATCAGGGATCATTTACATTGATAAAAATATATTGTGTTACGGTGGATCTTTGCATTGCGTACACGTGTCGCTAACAAAGACTAGCGTACGCAATCCAAAGGCAGACGCAACGTAGCGTCCGGTTACGCCCACGTAGCTCAAGTTGTGATAAAGTGAAGTAACGCAAAGGCGATAAGTAACGCACAGCGGTAGATAACGCGACGCGGAAAATAACGCAAGTCTATTTTTGGAGAATCTGAAATTTAGTTTAACAGATCCTGCTCCTAATTGGTAACACTGTTGGGCTAAAGACAAATTTCTGCGCAGAAATAGATATAGAAACAAAAGTGTACATGTGTTGAGTGAGTGTGTTTTGTATACAAAAGTTTATATAACTGTAAGGTGGAACCAAAAGGAAAGCCGGGTACTCGTCAAGGGACATACGTGTAAGTGACATATACGGTGGCTAGGGAGGCATCCCTGGTTAAATAATATTTGAGCATTAGAGTATAGCGGACCATAAGGTAACAGACCAGGAGGTCATAAGGTAACAGACCAGGAGGTCATAAGGTAACAGGTAAAATAGACAAAGAGGTCCGCTATAAAAGTCCAGTGGCACAACGCCTGGGGTGTTGGTGCAGAACCCATATAGGCCATAAGCTCTTGCTGAAGGAATCGCGGCCGGAAACATCGATTCCATTGATCTCTCAGTACATAACAAGTAGTGCTTGTGTACTGAACGATTGGACCACACGTAATTGTGTGCAGTAGTTAGTAATCTGACCTAATACCATTAGAGTAAAGTGGTCACAAACGCTATTTGTACATTCTGACGTGATTTGTGTAATTTTTTATTTTTGGAAGGGAAGTTCGCTGGTCACTCAGGAACTATCCAACAACCGATACTTGCTGGGGAACGCGCCCCAGTAAATAAAGGTTCACAGGGGCCCTGGGTTGGGTACCGCAGCTCTGGATACAGTGATTGCAGCACAGGCCAACGTGGGCGAGAAGTAAGTGGGGTACTTGGTAAACCGCCACCGCCGGCCTGCCCAGGACTTCTTGGTTTGTTTGTAAGGGTTCGCTGAAAGCCTTGATATTCAAGGAGGAATAAGCAACGCCTGCAGATTATGGGGGCCAGTTGTTCAGGTAGGGGGCGATCAACCTCGGTTCGGGTTGATTCAGAGAACCGATCAATTGGGTCGGCAAGGTACATCATGTGTGAAAAATACGGAAGTCACACAGAAATTTTATGTGATGAATGGGAGAGAATGACTGTACAAGACAGGGACAAATTCCCAAGAATAGGTAGCTTCAGTCCAGTAGTGTTACAAAATTTAAGGAGGAGGATAAGTCTCATTGAACCAACGAAGAGACAAAATAAACATTATGAATATTTACAGTTATGGCAACAGGAAAGTGAATTACAAAAAGAGTCTATTGACTTTTCTGACTCTTATCTTGAGAGGAGAGACAGTGGCATCAGGAGAGGGGTTGATTGCGGAGAGAAAGACACAAGGGTGAACAATAAAAACGCTCTTAGCAACTGTAATATAGATTATAAGAATAAGTGTAATAAATGTAACAATGATTATTGTAATACTGTTGAATGTACAACTATTAACCTGTGCAAGCTGCACCCCATGTCAAACCTCCCTCAGGAATACAAACAAGAAAGTGAGCCCAGAACGATGTCAGCACCTCTTCCAGCAACCATCACAAAAGCCATCCAGGTGGACGCGACAAAATTGGTAAAGGCAATAATCGAACCCCCTAACGGAGGGTCAGGTGAGGTCGTGTCCACAGGTACGTACAATGTTTCATATCACGCACAAACAGATGTACCCCATATTGTAAGACCAACACAAGATGATGTAACTGAGCTCGATCTGGCCAGGGTGATCTCAGTCCCCAATGGGAAGACTGACGATCAGGGAATCATTCCCGTCAAGGACAGTGCAATGCGCTGTCTCTTGTCCCGGACCGAATTGAGATCAATTATGTCTGAATTTCCTGATCCGAGGAAAAATCTAGCCAAATGTCAAAGGTTTATTAAAGAACTAGGAAACGCCACAGAACCCACCAACAAAGAGTGGCGGACAGTGCTGAGGGCATGTTTGCCCTCCAGTGTTGACCCTGAAAAATTCATTGCTGATTGTAAATTAAACACGGAGGTACCCTGTATGGAGGAACACAATCAGGAATGTATTAGGCAAATTAACCGACAGTTAGGAATATATTTCCCAACCACTGTCAAGTGGAATGAAATTTTCTCCATAAGGCAAAACGAAAAGGAAAATGTTTCTAATTATTTCAATCGAGCACTGCAAATAATGGCTAGAAACACTGGGATCGCAGACATCAAGACAAATGCACAACATAAAGGAATAGCGGTTAAGGTATTAATGAATGGTTTAAAGGATGAATTAAAAACAAGGGTACAGACCACCAACCCAAACTGGAGAGAGATCTCGGTGGCCGCACTAAGAGAGGCCGTCATTAATCATGACCAGAATATCACCAGGTACAGAGAGTCACTAAGAGATAAGTTAATGGCAGCAAATATACAGGCCCAAACCACAAGACCACCCCAACAAAAGCCACACACCCCTGCGAGAAATCCAGATATGGAAATCTGTTACAATTGTCATAAAAAGGGACACATTGCAAGAGATTGTAGATCAAGAGAAAGACAACACCATAATCATAAAATCCAAGGAATCAGGGAAGTACAGGGGAAACGATTGATGATGATGAGCATCCGAGCGTTTGAGGAGGCATCAAATCAACCAAAACCTCAGGTCATGGACACGTGGAGGAAGCCCAGGATTTGTTATCAGTGTAGGAGAGAAGGGCATTGTGCTAGCAACTGTAATAACCCACATAAAGTTAGACCCCCTAGACCAAGAAATGAGCAAAATTACAATACACACCATTATAATCAAGGATCACATAGGCAGGAAAGGTGATTATTAGGAATGGAGGCAAGCCTGAAGTAACGGTTAATGAAGTGGGAGGTCATTCACTAAAGACACAGGAATGACCAGGTGAAAAGTTGTAAATGTATTTGTGAAAAATGTTTTTCTCTCCCTCTCTCTATCCCCATCTCTGACTAGTAGTGGTAAGAATTCACACATTGCATATCCACTTGGTCCTTGCAGAAGTCTACCAAACCCCAGCATGACCTCCGCCACAATGTATTTCTGGCCAGATACAGACAGTGGAGTAATGCAGGTGCTGGTGGGAAGGGACTGCTCAGGGAGACCATTAGACACATAGATATGACAGCCTAATAAGTCTGACAATGTTTTTCTAATGCTAACAATGTTTTCTTACAATGTTTAAAAATGCTTTGTTTCTCTTTTCTTATTGATGGTTATTGTCGAGTTATGTAATGTATATATGCACATGAATTGTTCTCTATCTCTTTTGTTTTTTTATTTTCTCTCTCTTCTCACTCATGTTTCCATGGTTTAAAGATGGTATGTCACCCCTCAGTTGGACCAATGGTAATGCCAGATTTTTGCTCCTTACAGAAAGATCGTCGGTTAGGAAGGAATATTGCATCACCAGAATGATCGTTTTTGAAGACTGAGAGACAGCACCTTTGAGAGGACAGCAGAACAAGAAGAACAACAAGACGAGAGAACTTATTATCGTAACGAGTTCTCCCCCCCCCCTCAAACTGTTTTCTTATACCCCCTTTACAAATTTCGTCTTTTCTCCTCCTGTAAGATGGACTTGCCCCAAGAGACTGCGATATGGATTTTCCCGTTAACCATGATGTTGACCAGAGCAGTCTGTTTCGGTGAGAGTACCAGTGAGGTCGAGAAAGGATCCAGAAAGGCTCTAATGACTGAGACGGAGGTGTAAATTTCCAATAGCAACCCAATCACCAAGCAAAGGCGAGTACCGGGCACGATCTAACAACCATGTTATCTGTAAACATTTTCTTTGAAGGATTGTTAGCTCAAAAAAGAAAATGTATCAGTAGGCTCGGTAACAATAATGCCAATCCAGTTTTAATAACCATAGGGACCGGCATCCATTGAGTGACTATCACTCCTTAGTGGGTAGCGTGTTAAATGAGACAGATTTTTGGGTATGTTCTCAAGTACCTCAAGGGCATAGCAAATCAGGGCTAGTACCATTTCCTTTAACGTTAGGGGAGGTACTTGAGCTAAGTGGTGGGAGACCGGTGGACCGGAGGTTTAACATCTCCAGCCCTCCTAGTTTGAAGCTCCACCAATACCATGTGGATAGGTCCCTCATATGTTTTAATATCTCCAATCCCCGTAAGCCGGGAAATTGGGAAGTGTCATGGAGCAACCTTACCATGACCTTTTCACACAGAGCAGATAGAATGCCTACAGATACAGAGCTGGTACGCCACATAGCCAGTAGAGGAAAATCTCTCCGGTATCGATATACCTTAGGAAATAGGATTACTAGAGTTGGAGAGGTATCACCAGGATACTGTGCACATATCATACAAACTGATACGTGCATTAAGCAGATGGAAGAATTAGGGTCAGGAGATTTCACCTGGAAGGTTTGTAACATGGTCATGTCCTTCTCCGTCCCCTATGTTCTCCCCGATGACGCATATTTCATATGTGGGAGAAAGGCGTACAAGTGGCTTGCCCCAAACTCTGAAGGATTGTGTTATATTGGAAAAGTATTGCCTGAAGTGATGACTGTTACACATGACAAAATGAAGGACATACACCGTGGTGCCCAAGCTCCTTATACTCACACTCATTACGAGCACCAAGTTAAAAGACAACTGTCAGAAAGGTTAGAGCATCCGGCCTCTGATCTTATCCATGAATCCACCGGGATTCAGGTTCTGGTAGCGTTAGATTTCACTCGCACCGCTCGAGGTGTGATGAATTATAGATACATTTCCGCACTCGCCAATTTGTTAGATAATATCACTGAAATGTATGATGACACGTTTAGATACACTGGAAGAGAACTTCAAGCTTATAAAACAGAACTAGTTCAGCATAGGATGGTTCTTAATTATCTTACAGCAGTAACAGGCGGATATTGTGTTACATTGGCAACACAGTACGGCATAAAGTGTTGCACGTACATCACAAATAGCACCGAGGATCCGGTAGAGGTCATAGACCAAAAGATGGATGATATTCTCCAATTGAAGTGGGAATTTCGTCGAAAACACAATCTCACCCTTGCTGCTGTAGGTAATGAGCTGACTAGTTGGGTGTCATGGTTGAACCCGCAAAATTGGTTCTCCGGTTTAGGAGACTGGGCTCAAGGAGTCATAATGGATGTTGGAAAGTTTCTACTATGTATCTTGGGTGTCGTTATATCGATTGGATTGATATTTAGATGCGGGCAGGCTTTAATGAGGTGCAAACAAAGTACAAAAGTGATGAGCTTGAGGAGTGAGGAAACCGTAATTAACCTGGATTTGATTTATGACCCAATGATAGAAACCAGAATGTGATGAAAATGCGATTATACGGTCCGTTTCTTTCACCTGTTTTTCTGCTTTTCTCCAAGATACAAAGACCCCCTTGGACGAGGAAGTTGACGAGACGCTATACAGACAACAGACAAGCACCAAAGAAGAAGATTTGACAACTTTAAATATGGACACTTGATGAACTTTGCCATGGATCCCCAGTTTCCCTAGTATTTTTAAACTCACGCTAGCCCAACATTTTTGTAAATCTGATGGCTCAGACAAAGCTATTTGCTCATGCCCAAGGAGCAATACAGCGCAAAGAAGACGACTCTCAACAGATACCGAACACAACTTCAACAACAGATGTACATTTCCCTGACATAGAATATCATTGCATTTTTCGTAAGTGTTCTTTATCTTCATCTCTACAACCCTCAGGTAACGACACACATAGACGATAGGGAATACAGGCACAGATATCAGCAACCACATACCTCCCCCATTCATGTATCATCAACTAAAATGTGCATCCCCATTTTGTTACAACCACAGCCGAAATGAGCTCGGTAGAGTTTGACAGCCCATCCACAGACCTGTACCACAGGATAAGAAGGAATTCAAATGTATACTTCGCAATACCTCGAAGCTTGATTTACCACACGTACGGCACGATGATACATGACCCTCCAAACATGGACTCATACACACATGCTTCTGCTTTCTCACTAGGTCATACCCTTTTCACACCTACTCCTCTCTTCTTCCTTACCCCACCATGGAAATCAATTAACCCCTGACTTACATTTTTCTCCTTAAACGTTTTGTGGCAGTTATTATTGACTGCCAAAGGGTGGACTGTCAAAGTCAGAAAAATGTCTCTATGCACGTTGCCATATTTGCACCGCACACTGGTCCGCGCTGCGCATGCGTACGCTCTCCCGTGAAGGCGCATACCCGCGATAGCGTGCACTCGCAGGCGCGGTATGCGTATTTACGGTAGAGTTTATGTAGTCGTAGCGTGCGACTCATTCGTTACAAATGTTCACAATTAATGTAGTTTATAGATCATGGTCCCTTTGATAGATTCTGAAAGTTTGGTTAAAATAGAATGTCCCTGAGCTGAGGAATCCCTCTTTGCATCGTACGAAGGGTCTAACAGGAATCATACAGCAGTGTTTGGTACCCATCGGAAGAGTATTTAATTAGCAATATTCCGGTGTTGGTTTGGAGCGTATTAATCGCTCGTGCGAATAGTTATGGACATAAGAAGTTATGTCCATTTATTTATTATTATTTGTTCTTACTTAGTCATGCATCTGAACAGTTGGAGACAGGCATCAGTGGGTCTCAAATGTCTCTTTGACCTCAGAGATCCCCCAAACAATAGTTTGCATGTTAAGAGGGCCTCATATCTACACATGCATAAGGTAAACACAGGAATAGTAATTGAAGATCAATTGTACTCCAAATCAGTATCTTTCCCGCAGACGGAGTACAATAGCCTTTAATTACACTGAGCTTTTGAGACTCAATAAGGAGGGCCAACACCTGTGTTTACAAATGGGGCTGGATTTGTATACAGGAGAATGAGGGCTGAGATGTCATTGTCTCAACTGAAAGTGGACATCATGAATATAGAACAAAACCCAGACAGGATTCTGTTTTGTATTCGCCAAACAATCGCTCTCCAGAAGACAGGAATGTGTTAGTCATCACCCATTATTTTGCATAACCAGGGCCACTGATATGAATCAACTTATGACCTTTTGTTATGATGCAGGGCCGAATTCCTTCGGCCAATGAACAATGGGATTGTAGGGACTATGAGATTGCATTGTGTGTGGGGCATAAATAGGCAGGCCGACCACATCCAGCTCACTCTCTCATCAACGGTTATCTGCTGATAGCCGGGAGCTGGATATCGAGGCGCAGGCGATCAAACCCTTTGTGCGTAAGTTTCTCTCCGTAATCATTGTCTTTCTGTGAGCCAATTTCTCTCTCTCTCTCTATCTCTCTCTCTCCTCTTTTCTCTTATATCTCTCATAGTATTATAGTATTGTACTGTATTGCATTTAGGTCAGTGTAGTATTGTCTTTTTGTATTTATTGTTTAGTTCTGTGGTTAGGAAGTCCTTGTTATATTGTAGTGTATCATTTGTACTGTTATCCCCTTTTACAAGTATATTAGATATAATACAGTTAATAGGCTTTGGAACCTAAACCAGTATCTGTGTATTTTCTATAGTGTTAAGTGTTCACTTGAGCGTCGGTGACGCTCAAGCAGCTTTGTAGTTAGTCAGGTTACACAAGGTTGCACTTACACCCTGTACTCACATTAAGGTATTCAGTGTATTTCATTGGTATAAGGTTTTAACATAAAGGTATAGTGTTGTGAGCGTCTGCATCGCTGGTGACCTCCTCGTGGTCTCGAGCGTAAGCTACGCCATAGCGAATCATTACCCTAGACATAACCAATAACGTGTCCTGTGATCGCTGGGCCGCGAGCGAACGTGACGCTTGAGCGTCTCGCCTACGGCCGAGCGATCGTTACGCCAACAGCGTACCATTACGGTACTTCTTAAGTAAACAGCGTACAGTGTTCTTAGCTTCATAAAGGGTTGTTTATACGACAAAGGAATTTAGCATTGTCACCATATGGGAGTACTGTACAATTTCCTGCTTGTTTGGAGTTGGCATCAGCTCTGTGAGCAAGATTGTGTACCAGGTCACGCAGGCAATACGGGATAACATCTACCACTGCTTCATCTACATGCCTGAAGGTTAACACCTAGATGCCACCATCCAAGGCTTCTTGGTTATCCCCAGTGTGCTGATGCCATCAACGGGACTCATATCACTATTATTTTTATGTTGTGGTATACATAATCTGATAAATATTATTTTTTATCTTCAAAGATGTTTTTGTGAAATGGCTTGGGTGCGCGAGTTCATGATGCGCTGGTTCAGGCTAACTCTGATCTCGAAAAAACTTTTTAGGAGCGCTGAAAAAATGTCGTTCAATTACGTAATAATAATTTTATTTAAATACATTCATAAGACAAGTTAAAAATACTTGAAAATTGTGCAATATAATTCAAGCCCATGTCCATATCTCCTTAAAAAGCCATCTCATAAGGCTATATATATATCAGTCCAACTAGCTGTTTGTAACAGACTTGTGCCTCAATGCTCCAATGGGCACCCAGTCGCTTTATGTAACAGTTCTTTTATAGTCTCTGTGGTACCACTTAAAGTTTGTATCCAAACACGGGGGAGAGCGCTGTGGCTGCCTAATTAACCACAGCGGTATGCTACGACCCCTTAGTATTTTGCAGCCGTAATGTGGAGAGCTTATTACTCACGGCTGTCCCGGCTGCTTACGGCTGTCACGGCTTTAACTTCTCTTACAAGGGGAGCGCACCTCCTTAGCCAGGCACCGCTTCAGCTGTATCCCCAGTCAGAACGGCTCGTCGGCCCGCCGTGCAGTCACAAAGAAGATAGTTGGACTATGTGCAGCAGAATCCCCAAAAAGATGCCCTTCTTACGCGTTTCTCCGCCGTTAGGGCAAGCGGTTTCGTCAGAGGAATGATCTCTATAGACTCACAGAGGAGAAGCAGGATGGCTTCCTAAGGAGGCAAGGATATCTGGTCCTTGTTCTAATTTTCATAGCTGTACTTTATGTTTATTTAAATTGTTGTTTGGAATGTGAAAAATTATGGAAGACTACAAATGCAAATCATTTTTGTTGTACATTACTGTAGATTATTGTAGTAAGAATGTACTATAGTAGGCAAAGTGTGTCCAGCTCACTTTCATTTTTTTTACCCTGTGTGTAAATGTGGCAGTATGGTTGGTGTGATGGTCAGCATTACTCAAATTTACCACTTTAGATTTTTATTGTTACTGCAAGTCAGCCTGCAAATTTATCAGTTTGAACATAATCACTGTGACATCCAGCCCAAAGCAGTTTTAGGTGCGGGTAAGCAGGGCAGCTGCCCGGGGCACTGTGGCCTGTGGGTGCACCCGCAGTCACCCTGCAGGTGCCTGCCTGCACCGTGGCTTCAGCAGCTACCATGAGATGCATGAGCACTTGCTGCTGCTGACACCAAGGAGGGAGACAGACGCTAGAGGTCCTACTTGACTACTAGCATCTGGAGGAGAGCAGGGAGACAGACACTAGAGGTCAAGTAGGACCTCTAGTGTCGGAAAGCTCTGGAAACGCTGGCAGCGGAAGAAGATGCAGAAATGCATCTTCACCTATATAAACCACTTGCATCGAGCATGAGACCCCAGGCAATGAGCATGAAACCCTTGGCAACGGGCAGGAAACCCAGAGCATGAAACTCCTAACATTGAGCATGAAACCTTTGGCAATGAGCAGGAAACCACTGGCAACGAGCATGGAACCCAGAGCAGGAAACCCTTGGCAAATAGCATGAGATCCCTGACAACACGCATTAGACGCCTGGCAATGAGCAGGTAATTTAAAAGTAATTAGAAGCCTTTCTTTGAGGCATAATTTGTAAGGGACATTTTTGTGTGTGGAGCATAAAATGGTGTATGGGGCATAACTGTGTGGCATAATGTGTAATAGGCATTGCAATGTATGGCATAGTGTGTGGCATTACAGTGTGTGCTATAATATGTAATTGGCATTACAGTACAGTATGTGGCATACGTTGTAATAGGCATTACAGTGTTTGGCATAACGTAATGGGCATTACGGTGTGTGGCATAAGTTATATCAGGTATTATGGTGTGTAGCATAATGGGTAATGGGCATTATGTGAAATTTGGAAATGTAATTTTGTTTTTTTCTGTGTTGTATAAGGGGCTCTACCTAACATAATGTGTATAAGGGGTACTACTGTGTAGTAATGTATAATGTGACTGATGGACACTACTGTGCTGTGTAATATGAATTGGTACTATTCTGTGGCCCCTTCCCCATGAAGCCATGCTTTTGGTACATACTAACCTTGTTTTAGATGAAGTGGGTGTTGGCGCCAAAGGAAACTGTTGCCCTGGGCGCCACACGATCTAGAACCTGATCTTCATCCAGTGTTCATTCCGTCAATTGTAATCAGCGGCGCATGCTGCCCCTGGGCTGCAGTGCCGTCAAAAGTGTGCAGGGGGGAGCTCGATGGGACATATGAACCATGTGAAGTTGTATGTAACATATGACCTGGCTTCCTTTCCCAGTGTCACAATCCTGACTGTAGGTTTTATATTTGGTGACTTACCCCTGCCATCTGTCCTGGATCCTGTGTCTTTTCACTCACGGAGTTAAACAGCTTGTCAGTTTTCCTGAGTTCTCTGCCTGAGAGGTAATAGGTAATCAGCTCCACCTGTGGTGATCTCCTGTATGAGGCTGAATTCAGTAATCTAAAAGCAAGCATCCTGTGTTTTGCAGAAGTCCAGGCTTCAGTGTTCTCTTGGCCTGCTAGGCCTCATTCTACATCACAGCCTTGGCTAGAGTAGTCACATGACAGTGACATCACCTAATCCTGCCCACCAATCATCAAGGACCAGGAAGTATAAATCAGGAGGCTGAGTTGGAATCTGGGCCAGTTCCTTGTGTCACATACAGCTTTGTGTGGGTCTTAAGCTGAGCTCCCTAAAGGTAACCTTTGTACCTAAGTTCCTGTGGAAACTCTGTTCCCTTGTTACCGTTTGGTTTATTTGTGTGTTGCCATTTGATTTCACCATTTCCCTGAGTCTCAATGTAAAGGTACAGCTGCAATGTTTCGTCTTAAAGGCACAGTACTGAATTCCGTGTTCTCCATTGAAAACCACAACTGTCGTGTTTCAGTTTTACTACTGTTGTAGTTGGGATCTCCATGCCTCAGCACCTCAGTGCCTCAGCATCTCCGTGCCTCAGTGCCTCAGTACCTCCGTGCTTCCAGCACCTCCGTGCCACAGCACCTCCGTGCCACAGCATCTCCGTGCCTCAGCACCTCAGTGCCTCAGCATCTCCGTGGCTCAGTGCCTCAGTACCTCCGTGCTTCCAGCACCTCCGTGCCACAGCACCTCCGTGCCACAGCACCTCCGTGCCACAGCATCTCCGTGCCTCAGCACCTCAGTGCCTCAGCATCTCCGTGCCTCAGTACCTCCGTGCTTCCAGCACCTCCGTGCCACAGCACCTCCGTGCCACAGCATCTCCGTGCCTCAGCACCTCAGTGCCTCAGCATCTCCGTGCCTCAGTGCCTCAGTACCCCCGTGCTTCCAGCACCTCCGTGCCACAGCACCTCCGTGCCACAGCACCTCCGTGCCTCAGTACCTCCATGCCACAGCATCTCCGTGCTTCCAGCACCTCCGTGCCTCAGCACCCCTACGCACCCCAGTGTCTCTACGCACCCCAGTGTCTCTACGCACCTCAGTGCCTCCACGCACCTCAGTGCCTCCACGCACCTCAGTGCCTCCAAGCACCTCAGTGTCTCCAAGCACCTCAGTGTCTCCAAGCACCTCAGTGTCTCCAAGCACCTCAGTGTCCGCAAGCACCTCAGTGTCCGCAAGCACCTCAGTGTCTCCAAGCACCCCGTGCCCTTTAGCACAATTATACCTGGTATTCTTCACTGATTCATCAGTGCCTTTCCAGTTCTGTCTTTCAGGAGACCTTCAGCATGCCTCCTGTCTGCCGACCTAATCCTGCATGAGGAGAACCTAGATTCGGCCATCTCTGCTGCGGTTCCTCTTCCCAATCACCGGAGGAAACCCAGAGTCCACAGCATTTCCAAACCAGGTCAGTGGTAGTATTCACATAATCCTCCAGTCGCCCGCACAGACTTCACTACACCGGGTTCACAAAAACCTCAGTCATGACACCCAGGAATCAGCTGCCGCCGCAGGATGGAGTACACTGCTCAGCCTGTCAATCGTCATTTAGCCCACCCCTGGACTCGTGTGAAAGCAGCCAAAAGGGGACCGGCTGCGGGCTAAATGACGATTGACAGGCTAAGCAGTGTGTCCCATGCTGCAGCGGCTACTGATTTCTGGAGAAAGAAGCCAAGACATATGTTACAAACAGCTGCACATATATGTTCATATGCCCTGGCTAGCAGCTACTGCTTGTAATCCTAACTTAGTAAATACAGCTATGTGAAATAATATTCCACCACTTCTGCCAATAAGTGTTACTCCTTTCTATTTCTTTACAGAAATCTAAGATTGTGGATGGGGTGGAGCTCCTAGTATAACTGATTGGGGATACTGCATACCCTTTGAGTTGATGACTTATTCATTCACCGGGTCCACTTGTCTCCAGAGAAAATTATTTTTACCCACACCCCCAGTTCTGCCAGGATGGTTGTGGAAAATGCCTTTGGGCATTTAAGTTGATGTTGGCGCTGCTTGAGGAAGCGTAACGATATGGACTTAAAACAAATGTTGTAGCTGCTTGCTGTATTCTCCATAAAATCTGTGAGATACAGAAGGAGCATTTTCTCCCTGAGTGGACTGTGCAGGACACTGCAGAGCACTACACTGCACCTGATTCTGTGGTCTATGAGGAGGGACACAGCAGAAATAATATGGTGGCAAACAGTACTGCCATCAGAGATTGTGGGGCCCGGGACTGACAAAATAGGCAGTGCCCCCCCCCCCTAAACAAAAAAAAATATATATAAAAAGGATAGATGTTTTCCTGGATGCTGCCCGCGCCTTTGATTCTGTAGAATGGGTGTAACTCTGGGAGGTTCTTGTAAGATTTGGGATAGGCCCGAACTTCCTGTCCTGGGTTAAGCTCCTGTATTCCTGACAAGCTGCGAGGGTTATAGTTAACAGCTTCACCGCTGAATCTTTCCTGCTGGGGAGGGGAACTCGACAGGGATGCCCTCTGTCCCCACTACATTTTGCTCTTGCCATAGAGCTCTTGGCTTGCGCTGTTAGGGCTGCTGTGTATATCACAGGGCTTCGTGTTGTGGGTCAAGAAGAAAAAATTGGTTTATACGCAGACGATATGATATTATTTTTGAAGGATATATCCATTTCATTGCCTGCCCTTCTTGACTTGGTAAAGGTGTTTGGCTCCTTCTCAGGTATCTACATTAATTGGGGCAAATCAGTGGTGTTTCTGTTAAGTCCCTCCACGTCGCCTCCCCCTCCTACGATCTCCCCCTTAAATGGTGTACCAAGTTTAAGTATCTCGGCATTCAAATTTCTCATTCTCCTAAAGATTTTTCCACCTTGAATTTGACCCCCCAGATTGATAATTTACAGATAAAGATGCAAATTTGGGAGAAACTCCCTTTAACTGTTATGGGCCGTGTGAATATTGTCAAAATGATCATCCAACCCAAATTTCTTTATATACTGCAGAATGCACCGGTTTATATCCCTGCCTCACAATTTTTGTTGATTTCCCAATATATTGCCTCTTTTATTTGGGGTGATAAACGGACCCGTATTGCATATAAAACACTTAGCAGACCCAGAGCAGAAGGTGGTCTGGCATTGCCGGATATGCGTCTGTATTATTTAGCTGCCCAGCTGGTACAACTCTGTGAGTGGGTTACCCCGGGGGACTATGGGAACCTCCCTGTGGCTCTTTTGGATAACGCTGGCCTATTGTTTTCTCTGTTACAGTTTCTACTTGCACATACTTCATTGTCCTCTCTTCCCCCGTTATTACAACAGGCGCTCGTAGAGTCTGGCTGGCAGCTGAGAAATTAATGGGGGATTCCACAGTGGACCCCTGTTCTCCACTCTGGAACAATATGTATTTTTCTGAACTTTATGGTTTGGAGAGCAGCTCTGGCTGGACCTCTTTCGGGGTGTCTGCCTTGGTGCACCTTTATCAGAATGGAGTGCTCCATAGTTTTGATTATTTATCTGATACATACGCCATCCCTAGACATTATTTTTTTCGGTATTTGCAACTTCGGCATGCATTGACAGTGCAGTGGCGGGGCTCTGCTCCACGACTCTCTGAATCCCCTGTTCATACAATAATCCGTACGTTGCCTTCTCGTGGAAGGGTCTCGGTTCTCTACTCCTCCCTTCCTCTCCTTCTCTGGTTCGGATGGGCTGAGCGCCCTCCGAGCTCAATGGACAGAGCCGGCCATAGGCATAGGCAAACTAGGCAATTGCCTAGGGCATTTGATATGCCTAGGTGCATCAACAGCTTCTGCTGATTAAAATGATATGCAGCATGCCTAAATTCTGTGTGTAGCCACAGTCACACACAGAATATAGACATGCTGCATATCATTTTAATCAGCAGAATATGCTTGTGCATCCTAGCCACATAGCAATGCAAATAAGATGCATTTTCATAAAAAAAAAGTGCCCGACGTTAGCATTGATGCAAGATTTGTGAGGACACATCTGTATCCAAGCAGAGGCAGAGGTCACAGTGTTGTGGCAGTGTGAGTGCTGTGTGCATGTGAGTGGGTTGGTTGTGCAGTAGTGTTTGGAATATGTGTAAGGAGCATTATGTGTGTCATGTAAAAATGCATTAATAATGTGCAAAATATGTGTAAGGGGCACTGTGTGTGTCAATATGTTTATAAAGGCATTAATAATGTGCAGTATATGTGTAACAGGGTACTACTGTATGTGTGTCATTATGTGTATAGGGACACTAATAATGTGCAGCAAATGTGTAGGGGGCACTATGTGTGTCATTATGTGTATAAGGGCATTAATAATGTGCGGCATATATGTAAGGGACATTATGTGTAAAAGGGCATTAAGAAAGGTTGTCATAATCTGTAAGGCGCATTATGTTTATAAGGACATTAATAATGTGTAAGGGGCATTACTGTGTGGAATTATGTGTAGAAATGCATTACTAATGTGTGGCATTATGTGTATAAGGTGCTCTACTATGTGGCGTTGCGTATAGAAAGGGCACTACTGTCATCTAATATGAATAAAGAGCAATAGGGTGTGGTGTAATGTGAATAAGGAGCAATTCAGTGTGATGTAATGTGAATAAGGGGCTCTACTGTGAGGAGTAATGTTTATAAGGTAAAGTAATACTACTGTGGGATGTAATATGAATTATAGACACCATCGCATGATCAAATGTGAATAAAGTTGCAGTACTGTGTGGCGTAATTGGACTTGGGGTTACTATTGTGTGGCCATGCCCCTTGCCAGCAAAAACACACCCTTTTTGGGCTGTGCGCCAAATGTGCGAACTGTTCCTATTTAAAATATAGGGGGTACGAACACCAAAATAAGGACTGCTATGGGTGAAGGGTAATGGTGCTGGGAAAGAGGTGCAAGGTCAGAGGTGGAACCAGCGGTGGTGCTAGGGGGCACCAGCCAAAATCTTGCCTAGGGCATCATATTGGTTAGGGCCGGCTCTGTCAATGGATACTAGATTTGGGTGCAATTGATGATGATGACGATTGGGACCATACCCTGGCCTCCTCGCGTGTGGCATCGGCAAGTGCTAGATTCCAGCAGATACAGCTGTGCAGGGTCTACTGTACTCCCAGTGGTTTGTTTAAGTTTGGAGGCTCGGCTTCTGATAACTGCTCAAAATGTTCTGCTCCGGCTGTTGGGTTCTGGCACTTGCTTTGGCAATGACCACAGGTGTATGCCTTCTGGGAAGATGTCACGGCCTCTGTGAGTCACACGGGTATACGGATTCCATTGATGACTCCGCGTATTTGTATATTTGGCCTTGATTTACAGGAATCCCTCCCGCTTCCTTCTCGTCTTTATGTTAACACTGCTTTAACATTGGCCAGAGTGTGTATAGCCCGCAACTGGATGGCTCATGCCCCTCCGTCGTCTGCTGAGCGGATTGCCTTGGTGAATACTAATGTCTCTCATGAGCGTTTTATGTACACTAAACATAACTGTCCGCAGACATTTGATACGATATGGGGCTCTTGGAGGAACTCTCAGCACTTTATTGATCCTCCGTCTTAAATATTGTGTGACTGTGTTGTGTACAGTGCTGAGTTGTCCCCGGCGCGGTCCATTCTACCTCCCACGCATCTCAGCATGTAACTTATCTTGATTCTCCCTTTCTCCTCTATATTCTCTCTAACTATTCTGATGTATGGTACTGATGTATCTCTATTATTTACTGAGGATATAGCATTTTTATTGTACCATTGCTGGCTGTTTCAAACCCTTTATACTCTATGTTTACAGATTGTATTGCTACTAGACAGTCATGCACCTGATATATGTATGTGCCTCTTTACCATACGTTATAGCTACTTTTTAGTCGAGATATATGAAGAGCACAAATACGGTTTTGCAACTGTTTAATTGACTGTTTTGTATTGTTTTATGATGTACTGTTTTTGAAAAGCGATAAAAAAAAACTTGATTAAAAAAAATATATACATAAAGAATAAAGAAAATAAATAAATATATATTTAAAAAATAAATAAATCTTGTGCACATACGGAGCAAAACTATATTAATGCCCCTTGCACCATATTAATGCCCCCAGTAGCGGTGCTGCTTATACACATAGTTCCCCCCAATAGCGGTGCTGCTTACACACAAACTGCCCCCAGTAGCGATGGCGCTAAAACACAAACTGCCCCCTGTGGCGATGCCGCTTATACATGACCACACACGCAGATACACACACACATACACACACACCCATACGTACACACACACACACTTTCTCTCTCTTAGGGTGTGTACACACGGTGAGATAATTTCTTTCGATTTTGACTATATAGTCAAAATCGCAAGAAAAGTTAGTGCAGATCGCAAGGTGAAAGTCACCTTGCAATCCCGATTTGATCCCGATGCGCGGTCCCGCCAGGTCAGCATCGCAAAAAAAGATAGACTGTGCAGGCAAGTCATCCTTGCTAGATCGGTGTACTATCTAGTTCACCTCAAATGTCAATGACATCTCACATAAGACAAAATCTCACATAAGCCAAAATCGTAAGCACACATAGTCCATATCTCAAGAAAAATAAGAATTTACTCACCGGTAATTCTATTTCTCGTAGTCCGTAGTGGATGCTGGGACTCCGTAAGAACCATGGGGAATAGCGGCTCCGCAGGAGACTGGGCACAACTAAAAGAAAGCTTTTGGTCTAACTTGTGTGCACTGGCTCCTCCCTCTATGACCCTCCTCCAGACTTCAGTTAGGATACTGTGCCCGGAAGAGCTGACACAATAAGGAAGGATTTTGAATCTCGGGTAAGACTCATACCAGCCACACCAATCACACCGTATAACTCGTGATACAATACCCAGTTAACAGTATGACAACAACTGAGCCTCTCAACAGATGGCTCAACAATAACCCTTTAGTTAAACAATAACTATATACAAGTATTGCAGACAATCCGCACTTGGGATGGGCGCCCAGCATCCACTACGGACTACGAGAAATAGAATTACCGGTGAGTAAATTCTTATTTTCTCTGACGTCCTAAGTGGATGCTGGGACTCCGTAAGGACCATGGGGATTATACCAAAGCTCCCAAACGGGCGGGAGAGTGCCCATGACTCTGCAGCACCGAATGGGCAAACTCTAGGTCCTCCTCAGCCAGGGTGTCAAACTTGTAGAATTTAGCAAATGTGTTTGACCCCGACCAAGTAGCTGCTCGGCAAAGTTGTAGAGCTGAGACCCCTCGGGCAGCCGCCCAAGAAGAGCCCACCTTCCTCGTGGAATGGGCTTTCACTGATTTAGGATGCGGCAGTCCAGCCGCAGAAAGTTCAAGCTGAATCGTACTACAGATCCAGCGAGCAATAGTCTGCTTTGAAGCAGGTGCACCCAACTTGTTGGGCGCATACAGGATAAATAGCGAGTCAGTCTTTCTGACTCCAGCTGTCCTGGAAACATAAATTTTCAGGGCCCTGACTACGTCCAACAACTTGGAAGCCTCCAAGTCTTTAGTAGCCGCAGGCACCACGATAGATTGGTTCAGATGAAAGGCTGATACCACCTTAGGGAGAAATTGGGGACGAGTCCTCAATTCTGCCCTATCCATATGAAAATCAGATAAGGGCTTTTACATGACAACGCCGCCAATTCTGACACACGCCTGGCCGAAGCCAAGGCCAACAACATGACCACTTTCCACGTGAGATATTTAAATTCCACGGTTTTAAGTGGCTCAAACCAATGTGACTTTAGGAAATCCAACACCACGTTGAGATCCCAAGGTGCCACTGGAGGCACAAAAGGGGGCTGAATATGCAGCACTCCCTTAACAAAAGTCTGAACTTCAGGTAGTGAAGCCAGTTCTCTCTGGAAGAAAATCGATAGAGCCGAAATCTGGACCTTAATGGAACCCAATTTGAGGCCCATAGTCACCCCTGACTGTAGGAAGTGCAGAAAACGTCCCAGCTGAAATTCCTCCATTGGGGCCTTCCTGGCCTCACACCACGCAACATATTTTCGCCAAATGCGGTGATAATGGTTTGCGGTCACTTCTTTCCTAGCTTTAATCAGCGTAGGAATGACTTCCTCCGGAATGCCCTTTTCCTTCAGGATCCGGTGTTCAACCGCCATGCCGTCAAACGCAGCCGCGGTAAGTCTTGGAACAGACAGGGCCCCTGCTGCAGCAGGTCCTGTCTGAGCGGCAGAGGCCATGGGTCCTCTGAGATCATTTCTTGAAGTTCCGGGTACCAAGCTCTTCTTGGCCAATCCGGAACAATGAGTATAGTTCTTACTCCTCTTCTAATTATTATCCTCAGTACCTTTGGTATGAGAGGAAGAGGAGGGAACACATAAACCGACCGGTACACCCACGGTGTCACTAGAGCGACCACAGCTATCGCCTGAGGGTCTCTTGACCTGGCGCAATATCTTTCTAGCTTTTTGTTTAGGCGGGACGCCATCATGTCCACCTGTGGCCTTTCCCAACGGTTTACAATCAGTTCGAAGACTTCTGGATGAAGTCCCCACTCTCCCGGGTGGAGGTCGTTCCTGCTGAGGAAGTCTGCTTCCCAGTTGTCCACTCCCGGAATAAACACTGCTGACAGTGCTAACACGTGATTTTCTGCCCATCAGAGAATCCTTGTGGCTTCTGCCATCGCCGTCCTGCTTCTCGTGCCGCCCTGTCGGTTTACATGGGCGACTGCCGTGATGTTGTCTGACTGGATCAGTACCGGCTGGTTTTGAAGCAGGGGTTTTGCCTTACTTAGGGCATTGAAAATGGCCCTCAGTTCCAGAATATTTATGTGTAGGGAAGTCTCCTGACTTGACCATAGTCCTTGGAAGTTTCTTCCCTGTGTGACTGCCCCCCAGCCTCGAAGGCTGGCATCCGTGGTCACCAGGACCCAGTCCTGAATGCCGAATCTGCGGCCCTCTTGAAGATGAGCACTTTGCAGCCACCAGAGCAGAGACACCCTGGTCCTTGGAGACAGGGTTATCAGCCGATGCATCTGAAGATGCGATCCGGACCACTTGTCCAACAGGTCCCACTGAAAGGTTCTTGCATGGAACCTGCCGAATGGAATTGCTTCGTAGGAAGCTACCATCTTTCCCAGGATCCGCGTGCAGTGATGCACCGACACCTGTTTTGGTTTTAGGAGGCCTCTGACTAGAGATGACAGCTCCTTGGCCTTCTCCTCAGGGAGAAACACTTTTTTCTGTTCTGTGTCCAGAACCATCCCCAGGAACAGTAGACGTGTTGTAGGGACCAGCTGTGACTTTGGAATATTTAGAATCCAGCCGTGCTGTTGTAGCACCTCCCAAGATAGTGCTACCCCGACCAACAACTGCTCCCTGGACCTCACCTTTATCAGGAGATCGTCCAAGTACGGGATAATTAAAACTCCCTTCTTTCGAAGGAGTATCATCATTTCGGCCATTACCTTGGTAAAGACCCTCGGAGCCGTAGATAGACCAAACGGCAACGTCTGGAATTGGTAATGACAATCCTGTACCACAAATCTGAGGTACTCCTGGTGAGGATGGTAAATGGGGACATGCAGGTAAGCATCCTTGATGTCCAGTGATACCATGTAATCCCCCTCGTCCAGGCTTGCAATAACCGCCCTGAGCGATTCCATCTTGAACTTGAATTTTTTTATATATGTGTTCAAGGATTTCAAAGTTAAAATGGGTCTCACCGAACCGTCCGGTTTCGGTACCACAAACATTGTGGAATAGTAACCCCGTCCTTGTTGAAGTAGGGGCACCTTGACTATCACCTGCTGGGAATACAGCTTGTGAATTGCCTCTAGCACTGCCTCCCTGCCTGAGGGAGTTGTTGGCAAGGCAGATTTGAGGAAACGGCGGGGGGGGGAGACGTCTCGAATTCCAGCTTGTACCCCTGAGATACTACTTGAAGGATCCAGGGATCCACCCGTGAGCGAGCCCACTGATTGCTGAAATTTTTGAGACGGGCCCCCACCGTACCTGGCTCCGCCTGTGGAGCCCCAGCGTCATGCGGTGGACTTGGAGGAAGCGGGGGAGGACTTTTGCTCCTGGGAACTGGCTGTATGCTGCAGCTTTTTCCCTCTACCTCTGCCTCTGGGCAGAAAGGACGCGCCTTTAACCCGCTTGCCCTTATGGGGCCGAAAGGACTGTACCTGATAATACGGTGCTTTCTTTCGCTGTGAGGGAACATGGGGTAAAAATGCAGACTTCCCAGCTGTTGCTGTGGAAACGAGGTCCGAGAGACCATCCCCGAACAAATCCTCACCCTTATAAGGCAAAACTTCCATGTGCCTTTTAGAATCTTGTGGTACCTGGGGTAACATCAGAAATGTGCAACACATTTTTCATAGCCTCAATCATGTAAAGTGTGGCCCTATTGGAAGTTACATTAGTCTCATCGTCGTCGACACTGGAGTCAGTATCCGTGTCGACATTTGTGTCTGCCATCTGAGGTAGCGGGCATTTTAGAGCCCCTGATGGCTTTTGAGACGCCTGGGCAGGCACAGACTGAGAAGCCGACTGTCCCATATTTGGTATGTCGTCAAACCTATTATGTAAGGAGTCGACACTGTCACGTAATTCCTTCCACATAACCGTCCACTCAGGTGTCGGCTCCACAGGGGTGACATCACATTTATAGACATCTGCTCCGCCTCCACATAAGCCTCCTCATCAAACATGTCGACACAGCCGTACCGACATACCGCACACACACCGGGAATGCTCTGACAGAGGACAGGACCCCACAAAGCCCTTTGGGGAGACAGAGAGAGTATGCCAGCACACACCAGAGCGCTATATAACACAGGGATTAACACTATAACTGAGTGTTTTCCCTTATAGCTGCTTATATATATATATTGCTGCGCCTAAATTTAGTGCCCCCCCTCTCTTTTTTACCCTTTTGTAGCTTGAAACTGCATGGGAGAGCCAGGGAGCGATCCTTCCAGCGGAGCTGTGAGGGAAAAATGGCGCCAGTGTGCTGAGGGAGATAGCCCCGCCCCTTTTTCGGCTGACTTTTCTCCCGCTTTTTTTATGGATTCTGGCAGGGGTATTTATCACATATATAGCCTCTGGGTCTATATATTGTGATTTTTTGCCAGCCAAGGTATTAATATTGCTGCTCAGGGCGCCCCCCCCCCCCCCCAGCGCCCTGCACCCATCAGTGACCGGAGTGTGAGGTGTGCATGAGGAGCAATGGCACACAGCTGCAGTGCTGTGCGCTACCTTGTTGAAGACCGAAGTCTTCTGCCGCCGATTTTCCGGACCATCTTCATGCTTCTGGCTCTGTAAGGGGGACGGCGGCGCGGCTCCGGCACCGGACGATCGAGGTCGGGTCCTGTGTTCGATCCCTCTGGAGCTAATGGTGTCCAGTAGCCTAAGAAGCCCAAGCTAGCTGCAAGCAGGTAGGTTTGCTTCTTCTCCCCTTAGTCCCTCGTAGCAGTGAGTCTGTTGCCAGCAGATCTCACTGAAAATAAAAAACCTAAAATATACTTTCTTTTCTAGGAGCTCAGGAGAGCCCCTAGTGTGCATCCAGCTCAGCCGGGCACAAGATTCTAACTGGGGTCTGGAGGAGGGTCATAGAGGGAGGAGCCAGTGCACACCAGTTAGACCAAAAGCTTTCTTTTAGTTGTGCCCAGTCTCCTGCGGAGCCGCTATTCCCCATGGTCCTTACGGAGTCCTAGCATCCACTTAGGACGTCAGAGAAAGTTAGTCAAAATCTGTGCTATCTGGGCTCCCGGGGAGTTCAAGGGAAATTGCAAGTGAAAATCGGGCATAGCAAGGATCTCACCATGTGTACACACCCTTACTCTCCCTCAACTTACCTATCACATGATGGCAGGAGCTGTTGCAGATTCTCCTGTGGTAGCAGCCAGCCTGGTCCCATGTAGCCCTGCCCGCTTCATTCCTGTAGCTTTGCACCCTTTTCATTAGAGATGAGCGGGTTCGGTTTCTCTGAATCCGAACCCGCACGAACTTCATGTTTTTTTTCACGGGTCCGAGCGACTCGGATCTTCCCGCCTTGCTCGGTTAACCCGAGCGCGCCCGAACGTCATCATGACGCTGTCGGATTCTCGCGAGACTCGGATTCTATATAAGGAGCCGCGCGTCGCCGCCATTTTCACACGTGCATTGAGATTGATAGGGAGAGGACGTGGCTGGCGTCCTCTCCATTTAGATTAGAAGAGAGAGAGAGAGAGATTGACCTGATTTACTGGAGCTTAGGAGTACTGTAGAACTGTAGAGAGTGCAGAGTTTACTAGTGACTGACCACAGTGACCACCAGACAGTGCAGTTTTATTTAATATATCCGTTCTCTGCCTGAAAAAAACGATACACAGTGACTCAGTCACATACCATATCTGTGTGCACTGCTCAGCCCAGTGTGCTGCATCATCTATGTATATATCTGACTGTGCTCAGCTCACACATCTTATAATTGTGGGGGAGACTGGGGAGCACTGCAGTGCCAGTTATAGGTTATAGCAGGAGCCAGGAGTACATATTATTATTAAAATTAAACAGTGCACACTTTTGCTGCAGGAGTGCCACTGCCAGTGTGACTGACCAGTGACCACCTGACCACACTGACCACCAGTATAGTTAGTAGTATAGTATACTATATTGTGATTGCCTGAAAAAGTTAAACACTCGTCGTGTGACTTCACTTGTGTGGTGTTTTTTTTTTTATTCTATAAAAAACTCATTCTGCTGACAGACAGTGTCCAGCAGGTCCGTCATTATATAATATATACCTGTCCGGCTGCAGTAGTGATATATATATATTTTTTATATCATTATTTATCATCCAGTCGCAGCAGACACAGTACGGTAGTTCACGGCTGTAGCTACCTCTGTGTCGGCACTCGGCAGTCCGTCCATAATTGTATACCACCTACCCGTGGTTTTTTTTTCTTTCTTCTTTATACATACATACTACTACTACATCTCTTTATCAACCAGTCTATATTAGCAGCAGACACAGTACAGTACGGTAGTCCACGGCTGTAGCTACCTCTGTGTCGGCACTCGGCAGTCCGTCCATAATTGTATACCACCTACCCGTGGTTTTTTTTTCTTTCTTCTTTATACATACATACATACTACTACTACTACATCTCTTTATCAACCAGTCTATATTAGCAGCAGACACAGTACAGTACGGTAGTCCACGGCTGTAGCTACCTCTGTGTCGGCACTGGGCAGTCCGTCCATAATTGTATACCACCTACCCGTGGTTTTTTTTTCTTTCTTCTTTATACATACATACTACTACTACATCTCTTTATCAACCAGTCTATATTAGCAGCAGACACAGTACAGTACGGTAGTCCACGGCTGTAGCTACCTCTGTGTTGGCACTGGGCAGTCCGTCCATAATTGTATACCACCTACCCGTGGTTTTTTTTTCTTTCTTCTTTATACATACATACTACTACTACATCTCTTTATCAACCAGTCTATATTAGCAGCAGACACAGTACAGTACGGTAGTCCACGGCTGTAGCTACCTCTGTGTCGGCACTGGGCAGTCCGTCCATAATTGTATACCACCTACCCGTGGTTTTTTTTTCTTTCTTCTTTATACATACATACTACTACTACATCTCTTTATCAACCAGTCTATATTAGCAGCAGACACAGTACAGTACGGTAGTCCACGGCTGTAGCTACCTCTGTGTCGGCACTGGGCAGTCCGTCCATAATTGTATACCACCTACCCGTGGTTTTTTTTTCTTTCTTCTTTATACATACATACTACTACTACATCTCTTTATCAACCAGTCTATATTAGCAGCAGACACAGTACAGTAAGGTAGTCCACGGCTGTAGCTACCTCTGTGTCGGCACTCGGCAGTCCGTCCATAATTGTATACCACCTACCCGTGGTTTTTTTTTCTTTCTTCTTTATACATACATACTACTACTACATCTCTTTATCAACCAGTCTATATTAGCAGCAGACACAGTACAGTACGGTAGTCCACGGCTGTAGCTACCTCTGTGTCGGCACTGGGCAGTCCGTCCATAATTGTATACCACCTACCCGTGGTTTTTTTTTCTTTCTTCTTTATACATACATACTACTACTACATCTCTTTATCAACCAGTCTAGATTAGCAGCAGACACAGTACAGTACGGTAGTCCACGGCTGTAGCTACCTCTGTGTCGGCACTCGGCAGTCCGTCCATAATTGTATACCACCTACCCGTGGTTTTTTTTTCTTTCTTCTTTATACATACATACATACTACTACTACATCTCTTTATCAACCAGTCTATATTAGCAGCAGACACAGTACAGTACGGTAGTCCACGGCTGTAGCTACCTCTGTGTCGGCACTCGGCAGTCCATCCATAATTGTATACTAGTATCCATCCATCTCCATTGTTTACCTGAGGTGCCTTTTAGTTGTGCCTATTAAAATATGGAGAACAAAAATGTTGAGGTTCCAAAATTAGGGAAAGATCAAGATCCACTTCCACCTCGTGCTGAAGCTGCTGCCACTAGTCATGGCCGAGACGATGAAATGCCAGCAACGTCGTCTGCCAAGGCCGATGCCCAATGTCATAGTACAGAGCATGTCAAATCCAAAACACCAAATATCAGTAAAAAAAAGGACTCCAAAACCTAAAATAAAATTGTCGGAGGAGAAGCGTAAACTTGCCAATATGCCATTTACCACACGGAGTGGCAAGGAACGGCTGAGGCCCTGGCCTATGTTCATGGCTAGTGGTTCAGCTTCACATGAGGATGGAGGCACTCAGCCTCTCGCTAGAAAAATGAAAAGACTCAAGCTGGCAAAAGCAGTAGCACCGCAAAGAACTGTGCGTTCTTCGAAATCCCAAATCCACAAGGAGAGTCCAATTGTGTCGGTTGCGATGCCTGACCTTCCCAACACTGGACGTGAAGAGCATGCGCCTTCCACCATTTGCACGCCCCCTGCAAGTGCTGGAAGGAGCACCCGCAGTCCAGTTCCTGATAGTCAGATTGAAGATGTCAGTGTTGAAGTACACCAGGATGAGGAGGATATGGGTGTTGCTGGCGCTGGGGAGGAAATTGACCAGGAGGATTCTGATGGTGAGGTGGTTTGTTTAAGTCAGGCACCCGGGGAGACACCTGTTGTCCGTGGGAGGAATAGGGCCGTTGACATGCCTGGTGAAAATACCAAAAAAATCAGCTCTTCGGTGTGGAAGTATTTCACCAGAAATGCGGACAACAGGTGTCAAGCCGTGTGTTCCCTTTGTCAAGCTGTAATAAGTAGGGGTAAGGACGTTAACCACCTCGGAACATCCTCCCTTATACGTCACCTGCAGCGCATTCATAATAAGTCAGTGACAAGTTCAAAAACTTGGGCCGACAGCGGAAGCAGTCCACTGACCAGTAAATCCCTTCCTCTTGTAACCAAGCTCACGCAAACCACCCCACCAACTCCCTCAGTGTCAATTTCCTCCTTCCCCAGGAATGCCAATAGTCCTGCAGGCCATGTCACTGGCAATTCTGACGAGTCCTCTCCTGCCTGGGATTCCTCCGATGCATCCTTGCGTGTAACGCCTACTGCTGCTGGCGCTGCTGTTGTTGCTGCTGGGAGTCGATGGTCATCCCAGAGGGGAAGTCGTAAGCCCACTTGTACTACTTCCAGTAAGCAATTGACTGTCCAACAGTCCTTTGCGAGGAAGATGAAATATCACAGCAGTCATCCTGTTGCAAAGCGGATAACTGAGTCCTTGACAACTATGTTGGTGTTAGACGTGCGTCCGGTATCCGCCGTTAGTTCACAGGGAACTAGACAATTTATTGAGGCAGTGTGCCCCCGTTACCAAATACCATCTAGGTTCCACTTCTGTAGGCAGGCGATACCGAGAATGTACACGGACGTCAGAAAAAGACTCACCAGTGTCCTAAAAAATGCAGTTGTACCCAATGTCCACTTAACCACGGACATGTGGACAAGTGGAGCAGGGCAGGGTCAGGACTATATGACTGTGACAGCCCACTGGGTAGATGTATGGACTCCCGCCGCAAGAACAGCAGCGGCGGCACCAGTAGCAGCATCTCGCAAACGCCAACTCTTTCCTAGGCAGGCTACGCTTTGTATCACCGCTTTCCAGAATACGCACACAGCTGAAAACCTCTTACGGCAACTGAGGAAGATCATCGCAGAATGGCTTACCCCAATTGGACTCTCCTGTGGATTTGTGGCATCGGACAACGCCAGCAATATTGTGTGTGCATTAAATATGGGCAAATTCCAGCACGTCCCATGTTTTGCACATACCTTGAATTTGGTGGTGCAGAATTTTTTAAAAAACGACAGGGGCGTGCAAGAGATGCTGTCGGTGGCCAGAAGAATTGCGGGACACTTTCGGCGTACAGGCACCACGTACAGAAGACTGGAGCACCACCAAAAACTACTGAACCTGCCCTGCCATCATCTGAAGCAAGAAGTGGTAACGAGGTGGAATTCAACCCTCTATATGCTTCAGAGGTTGGAGGAGCAGCAAAAGGCCATTCAAGCCTATACAATTGAGCACGATATAGGAGGTGGAATGCACCTGTCTCAAGTGCAGTGGAGAATGATTTCAACGTTGTGCAAGGTTCTGATGCCCTTTGAACTTGCCACACGTGAAGTCAGTTCAGACACTGCCAGCCTGAGTCAGGTCATTCCCCTCATCAGGCTTTTGCAGAAGAAGCTGGAGGCATTGAAGAAGGAGCTAAAAGGGAGCGATTCCGCTAGGCATGTGGGACTTGTGGATGCAGCCCTTAATTCGCTTAACAAGGATTCACGGGTGGTCAATCTGTTGAAATCAGAGCACTACATTTTGGCCACCGTGCTCGATCCTAGATTTAAAACCTACCTTGGATCTCTCTTTCCGGCAGACACAAGTCTGCTGGGGTGCAAAGACCTGCTGGTGACAAAATTGTCAAGTCAAGTGGAACGCGACCTGTCAACATCTCCTCCTTCACATTCTCCCGCAACTGGGGGTGCGAGGAAAAGGCTCAGAATTCCGAGCCCACCCGCTGGCGGTGATGCAGGGCAGTCTGGAGCGACTGCTGATGCTGACATCTGGTCCGGACTGAAGGACCTGACAACGATTACGGACATGTCGTCTACTGTCACTGCATATGATTCTCTCAACATTGAAAGAATGGTGGAGGATTATATGAGTGACCGCATCCAAGTAGGCACGTCACACAGTCCGTACTTATACTGGCAGGAAAAAGAGGCAATTTGGAGGCCCTTGCACAAACTGGCTTTATTCTACCTAAGTTGCCCTCCCACAAGTGTGTACTCCGAAAGAGTGTTTAGTGCCGCCGCTCACCTTGTCAGCAATCGGCGTACGAGGTTACATCCAGAAAATGTGGAGAAGATGATGTTCATTAAAATGAATTATAATCAATTCCTCCGCGGAGACCAGCAGCAATTGCCTCCACAAAGTACACAGGGAGCTGAGATGGTGGATTCCAGTGGGGACGAATTGATAATCTGTGAGGAGGGGGATGTACACGGTGATATATCGGAGGATGATGATGAGGTGGACATCTTGCCTCTGTAGAGCCAGTTTGTGCAAGGAGAGATTAATTGCTTCTTTTTTGGTGGGGGTCCAAACCAACCCGTCATATCAGTCACAGTCGTGTGGCAGACCCTGTCACTGAAATGATGGGTTGGTTAAAGTGTGCATGTCCTGTTTATACAACATAAGGGTGGGTGGGCCCAAGGACAATTCCATCTTGCACCTCTTTTTTCTTTTATTTTTCTTTGCGTCATGTGCTGTTTGGGGAGGGTTTTTTGGAACGGACATCCTGCGTGACACTGCAGTGCCACTCCTAGATGGGCCCGGTGTTTGTGTCGGCCACTAGGGTCGCTAATCTTACTCACACAGCTACCTCATTGCGCCTCTTTTTTTCTTTGCGTCATGTGCTGTTTGGGGAGGGTTTTTTGGAAGGGCCATCCAGCGTGACACTGCAGTGCCACTCCTAGATGGGCCAGGTGTTTGTGTCGGCCACTAGGGTCGCTTAGCTTAGTCATCCAGCGACCTCGGTGCAAATTTTAGGACTAAAAATAATATTGTGAGGTGTGAGGTATTCAGAATAGACTGAAAATGAGTGGAAATTATGGTTTTTGAGGTTAATAATAATATGGGATCAAAATGACCCCCAAATTCTATGATTTAAGCTGTTTTTTAGGTTTTTTTGAAAAAAACACCCGAATCCAAAACACACCCGAATCCGACAAAAAAAATTCGGTGAGGTTTTGCCAAAACGCGGTCGAACCCAAAACACGGCCGCGGAACCGAACCCAAAACCAAAACCCGAAAAATTTCAGGCGCTCATCTCTACTTTTCATACCCGAATTCTGACACTGTCACAAGAGGGGAGAGGATGCTGCAAGCTTCAATTAAAAATGTCCCTCCCAAAATGACTGCCACCTCAGAGGAGGCAATTATTAAAGATACTAGAGGAGCCTCCTTAATAACTGTCTCCAATGAGGCGGTGGCCATTTTGGGAGGGACGTTTTCAATTGAAGCTTACAGCGTCCTCTCCCCTCTTGTGACAGAGTCAGATCTCGGCACGAAAATGGGACGGAGCAGGGCGGCGGGCGGATGGAAGCATGAGCGGCCCGTGCCCTCTCCTCTTTGTTAGAGAGGCCAGGCCCGGAAATACTGTGCCCGCAGCACCCCTCTTATGGCGGGCCTGGTGGCAAACATTCCCTCAATGTTGTAGACACAAACAACTTCTTTCTTCAACAAAAAGAAATTGTTTTATTTGTTTAAAAAAAAACGTGGCTGTTTCAACGAGAATGTTTGGCTAAAATATTTAAAACACACACAAACATTTTTCACAAAGTTAACTCACACACAAGTGTACATGAATTTTAGGCCCTCTCTCTGCCCAGCTTGTCTGTGTGTGCACATACAGTGCCTTGCTAAAGTATTCACCCCACTTTGCATTTTTCATGTTTTGTTGCCTCACAACCTGGAATTAAAATGGCTTGTTTGAAGGTATGTGTCATTTCATTCACAGAACATGCGTACAACTTTGAAGATTTTTTTTTTATTGTGAAGCAAACAACAAATAGGACAAAATAACAGAAAACTTCAGCATGCATAACTATTCACCCCCCTAAAGTCAGTACTTTGTATAGCCACCTTTTGCGGCAATTACAGCTGCAAATCTCTTTGGATAAGTCTCTATGAGCTAGACACATCTTGCCGCTGGGATTTTTGCCCATTCATCAAGGCAAAACTACTCCAGCTCCTTAATGTTGGATGGTTTCCGCTTGTGAACAGCAATCTTCAAGTCTGACCACAGATTCTCAATTGGATTGAGATCTGCGCTTTGACTAGGTCATTCCAACACATTTAAATGTTTTCCCTTAAACCACTCAAGTGTTGCTTTAGCAGTATGCTTCGGGTCATTGTCCTGCTGGAAGGTGAACCTCCGTCCCAGTCTCAAATCACAGGCAGACTGAAACAGGTTTTGCTCAAGAATATCCCTGTATTTAGCACCATCAATTTTTCCCTCGACTCAAAACAGTTTACCAGTCCCTGCTGCTGAAAAACATCCCCACAGCATGATGCTGCCACCACATTTCACTGTGGGGATGGTGTTCTTGAGGTGCTGGGATGTGTTGGGTTTGCACCACACATATCGTTTTCCTTGGTGGCCGAAAAGTTCAATTTTAGTCTCATCTGACCAGAGCACCTTCCTCCATACATTTGGGGAGTCGTCCACATGCCTTTTGGCAAAGTCAAAACGTGCCTTCTTATTTTTAACACTAAGTAATGGCTTTTTTCTGGCCCCTCTTCCATAAAGCCCAGCTCTATGGAGTGTATGGCTTATTGTGATCACATGCGCAAATGCACCAGTTTCTGCTGTGGAACTCTGCAGCTCCTTCAGGGTTGCCTTTGGTCTCTGTGCTGCCTCTCTAATTAATGCCCTCTTTGCCTGGTCTGTGAGTTTTGGTGGCCGGCCCTAACCTGGCAGGTTTGTTGTGGTACCATGTTCTTTCCATTTGAAGATGATGGATTTGATGGTGCTTCAGGGGATCATCAAAGATTTGGATATTTTTTTATTTGTACTTCTCAACAACTTTGTCCCTGACTTGTTTGAAGAGCTCCTTGGTCTTCATGTTGTTATGCCTCTTGCTTAGTGGTGTTGCTGCCTCTGGGGCCTTTCAGAAAAGGTGTGATTATACTGACAGATCATGTGACACTTACGTTGCACAAAGGTGGACTTCATTTCACTAATTATGTGACTTCTAAAGGTAATTGGTTGCACCAGAACTTTTAAGGGGCTTCATAGCAAAGGGGATGAATACATATGCACATGCCAATTTTCAAATTTTTATTTATAAAAATTATTTTTTATATAAATTTTTCTCATTTCACTTCACCAACTTAGACTATTTTGTGCAGATCCATCGCATAAAATTCAGATAAAAAAAAAAAAAGGATTTTAATACCTACTGGTAAATCCTTTTCTCTTAGTCCGTAGAGGATGCTGGGGACTCCAAAAGGACCATGGGTATAGACGGGATCCGCAGGAGACATGGGCACTTTAAGACTTTAAGTGGGCGTGAACTGGCTCCTCCCTCTATGCTCCTCCTCCAGACCTCAGTTATAGTAACTGTGCCCAGAGGAGACGGACATTTCGAGGAAAAGGATTTTGTTAAACTAAGGGTGAGATACATACCAGCTCACACCACAACACCCCGTACAACATGGCATTTAACTAAAACCAATTAACAGCATGAACCAAGGAGATCAGTAACAGGCTGACCTTTACCAAAACACAACCTTTGTGTAACCTAAGCAATAACTATTTACAATTACTGCAGATAGAGTCCGCACTGGGACGGGCGCCCAGCATCCTCTACGGACTAAGAGAAAAGGATTTACCGGTAGGTATTAAAATCCTATTTTCTCCTTCGTCCTAGAGGATGCTGGGGACTCCAAAAGGACCATGGGGTTTATACCAAAGCTCCAGACCAGACGGGAGAGTGCGGATGACTCTGCAGCACCGATTGAGCAAACATGAGGTCCTCATCAGCCATGGTATCTAACTTGTAGAATTTTGCAAAAGTGTTGAACCCGACCAAGTAGCCGCTCGGCAAAGCTGTAATGCCGAGACGCCTCGGGCAGCCGCCCAAGATGAGCCCACCTTTCTAGTAGAATGGGCTTTCACCGATTTTGGTAACGGCAATCCAGCCGTAGAATGAGCCTTAGGCAGAAATTGTTGACGAGTTCTCAATTCAGCTCTATCCACATGGAAAATCAGATAGGGGCTTTTGTGAGACAAAGCCGCCAATTCGGATACCCGCCTTGTGGACGCCAAGGCCAATAGCATGACTACTTTCCAAGTGAGAAATTTCAACTCAGCCTTTTGTAAAGGTTCAAACCAATGTGACGTAAGGAATTGCAACACCACGTTAAGGTCCCACGGTGCCACTGGGGGCACAAAGGGAGGTTGGATGTGCAGCACACCCTTCACAAAAGTCTGTACTTCCGGAAGTGAGGCCAATTCCCTTTGAAAGAAAATTGATAAGGCCGAAACCTGCACTTTAATGGAGCCTAACTTCAGGCACGCATCCACACCTGCTTGCAAAAAGTGGAGAAAACGACCCAGTTGAAATTCTTCCGTAGGAGCCTTCTTGGATTCACACCAAGATACATATTTTCTCCAAATACGGTGATAATGCTTCACCGTTACGTCCTTTCTAGCTTTAAGTAGAGTGGGGATGACTTCCCCGGGAATACCCATTTTAGCTAGGATTTGGCGTTCAACCGCCATGCTGTCAAACGCAACCACGGTAAGTCCTGGAACACGCACGGCCCCTGCTGTAACAGGTCCTCTCTTAGAGGAAGAGGCCAGGGATCTCCTGTGAGTAATTCCTGAAGATCCGTGGCAAATCTGGAACAACGAGTATCGCCTGAACCCTTGTTCTTCTTACAATCCTTATCACCTTTGAGATGAGTGGAAGTGGAGGGAACACATAGACCGACTGAAACACCCACGGCGTCACCAGTGCGTCCACTGTTATTGCTTGAGGGTCCCTCGACCTGGAACAATATGTCTGAAGCTTCTTGTTGAGGCGTGATGCCATCATGTCTTTTTGATGAAGTCCCTAACGACTTGTCACTTCTGCAAAGACCTCTTGATGAAGACCCCACTCTCCTGGATGGAGATCGTGTCTGCTGAGGAAGTCTGCTTCCCAGTTGTCCACTCCTGGAATGAAGACCGTTGACAGAGCGCTTGCATGTTTTCCGCCCAGCGAAGAATCTTGGTGGCCTCCGCCATCGCCGCTCTGCTCTTTGTCCCGCCTGGCGGTTTACGTGCGCCACGGCTGTAATGTTGTCCGACTGAATCAGGACGGGCAGATCGCGAAGAAGATGTTCCGCTTGTCGAAGGCTGTTGTAGATGGCCCTTATCTCCAGCACGTTTATGTGCAGACAAGCTTCCTGGCTTGACCATTTTCCCTGGAAATGTTGTCCCTGTGTGACTGCTCCCCAACCTCGGAGTCACCAGAACCCAATCCTGGATCCCGAACCTGCAACCCTCTAGAAGGTGAGAACTTTGGAGCCACCACAGGAGAGAAACCCTGGCCCTGGGGGACAGGCTTATCTTCCGATGCATGTGCAGATGGGACCCGGACCACTTGTCCAGCAGGTCCCACTGAAAAGTTCTTGCATGGAATCTGCCAAACGGAATGGCCTCGTAGGCCGCCACCATTTCCTCCAGCACTCGAGTGCAGTGATGAATCGACATTCTGGACGGTTTTAGAAGTTCCTTGACCATGTTCTGGAGTTCCTGAGCCTTTTCCAACGGGGGGAAGATCCTCTACCGCTCCGTGTCCAGAATCATGCCCAAAAACGACAGCCGAGTTGTTGGAATCAACTGTGACTTTGGTAAATTTAGGAGCCAGCCATGTTGTTGCAGCACCTTCAGGGAGAGCGCAACGCTTTTTAGTAACTGCTCCACTGATCTCGCCTTTATCAGGAGATAGTCCAAGGATGGGATAATTGTGACCCCTTGCTTGTGCTGGAGCACCATCATTTCCGCCATTACTTTGGTGAAAATCCTCGGGGCCGTGGAAAGACCAAACGGCAACGTCTGAAATTGGTAGTGACAATCCTGAACTGCGAACCTCAGGTACGCCTGATGAGGAGGATATATGGGGACATGTAGGTATGCATCCTTTATGTCGACTGACACCATAAAATCCCCCCATCCCCGTCCCCCCCTCCAGACTGGAGATCACAGTTCGGAGAGATTCCATCTTGGATTTTAATCTTTTTAAGTACAGGTTGAGGGATTTTAAGTATCGGTCTGACCGAGCCATCCGGCTTCGGGACCACGCACAGGGTTGAATAAAACCCCTTCCCCTGTTATAACGGAGGAACCGTGACAATGACTTGCTGTTGACACAGCTTTTGTATTGCCGCACACACTATCTCTCTCTCTGGGTGAGAAACTGGTAAGGCCGATTTGAAAAGTCGGTGTGGAGGCACGTCTTGGAACTCCAGTTTGTACCCTTGGGTCACAATTTCCAGTACCCAAGGATCCAGGCCTGAGCGAAGCCAGGCCTGACCAAAGAGCTGAAGATATGCCCCCACTGGTGCGGACTCCCGCAGAGGAGCCCCAGCGTCATGCGGTGGATTTGGCAGAAGCCGGGGAGGACTTCTGCTCCTGGGAGCTTGCCACAGCCGGTGATCTTTTTCCTCTTCCCTTACCTCTGACCGCGAGGAAGGAAGATCCACGCCCTTTCCTGAATTTATGAGATCGAAAGGACTGCATCTGGTATTGAGGCGCTTTCTTTTGCTGCGGAGGGACAAAAGGCAAAAAGGTAAGACTTACCTGCGGTAGCCGTAGAAACCAGGTCCACGAGGCCTTCACCAAACAACACTTCACCTTTGAAGGGCAGGGCCTCCATAGCCTTTTTAGAGTCAGCATCACCATTCCACTGATGAGTCCACAACGCTCTCCTAGCCGAGATTGCCATGGCATTGGCCCTTGATCCCAAGAGGCCAATATCTCTCGCCGCCTCCCTTAGATAAATCGCTGCGTCCCTGATATGACCCAGCATCAAAAGCACGTTATCCCTATCCAGGGTGTCTATGTCAGATGATAAGTTATCTGCCCACCTTTCAATAGCGCTACTCACCCATGCCGACGCCATGGCCGGCCTGAGCAGCGTACCCATAGTAACATAAATAGATTTTAAGGTAGTTTCCTGCTTACGATCCGCAGTATCCTTTAGGGCCACCGTGTCAGGGGACGGTAGCACCACCTTCGTGGACAAACGCGCCAGAGCTTTGTCCACCGTGGGTGAGGATTCCCACCGTAACCTATCCTGCGAGGGAAAAGGATACGCCATAGCAATCCTCCTGGGAATCTGCAGTCTCTTGTCAGGAGACTCCCAAGCTTTTTCAAAAAGAGCGTTCAGTTCATGAGAGGGAGGAAACATTACCTCAGGTTTCTTTCCCTTAAACATACAGACCCTTATGTCAGGGACGGTGGGGTCTTCTGTGATATGTAACACCTCTTTAATTGCCACAATCATGTACTGAATACTCTTGGCCACCTTAGGATGCAACTTAGCATCATCATAATCAACACTGGAGTCGGAATCCGTGTCGGTATCAGTGTCTGCTATCTGGGTAAATGAACGTTTCTGCGACCCTGAGGGGTCCTGAGATTGGGACAAAGCATCTCCCATGGATTGTCTCCATGCCTGGTTCTGAGACTCAGATTTGTCTAACCTTGTATGCAATAAAGCCACACTTGCATTTATAACACTCCACATATCTACCCAATCAGCAGTCGGCGGTGCCGATAGTCACTCCCACATTCTGTTCAGCCTCCACACCAGCCTCCGCCTGGGAAAAGCCTTCAACCTCAGACATGCCGACACACCCAAACACACTGGGCTATAGGGTCAGACCCACAATAAGGTCCTTCAGAGAGACAGAAAGGGAGTTTGCCAGCTCACACCCAACGCCCCACCGGTCTGAAGGAATTACACAATGCCCCAGACCTGTAAGCGCTTTAATATCCATAAACAACACCAACATTTTGTGCCCCCCCTTCTTTTTGTGCACCCTGTTACTTGTGTACAGCAGTGAAGGGCCAGGAGCAGCGTGTCTGCAGCAAGCTGTGGAGAAAATGTCGCTGGTTAGAGCTGAGGGAGAAAGCCCCGCCCCCTATCCGGCGCGCTTCGTTCCCAATTTTATTTATACTGGCGGGGGTCTGTATACATTGCCTATGCAATGTATACCTTC
Organism: Pseudophryne corroboree; assembly: GCF_028390025.1. Lineage (NCBI taxonomy): Eukaryota > Metazoa > Chordata > Amphibia > Anura > Myobatrachidae > Pseudophryne > Pseudophryne corroboree. The sequence goes on along the minus strand of NC_086447.1, from coordinate 628,610,621 downwards.
ATGCCAGTCCCCAAAAAGAGGATTTATTGCTGCCCAGGGCGCCCCCCCTGAGCCCTGCACCCATATAGAGCCGCTTGTGTGTGGGAGTAATGGCGCGCAGCGCAAGCTCTGCGCGGTACCTCAGGAAGATCTGAAGTCTTCAGCCGCCTTTGAAGGCTTCTTGCTTCTACTACTCACCAGGCTTCTTTCTTCAGGCTCTGTGAGGGGGATGACGGCGCGGCTTCGGGAATGAGCAGCTAGGCGCACCAAGTGATCAGACCCTCTGGAGCGAATGGTGTCCAGTAGCCTAAGAAGCAGAGCCTTTGAACTCACAGAAGTAGGTCTGCTTCTCTCCCCTCAGTCCCACGAAGCAGGGAGCCTGTTGCCAGCAGTGCTCCCTGAAAATAATAAACCTAACAAAAGTCTTTTTTAGAGAAACTCAGTAGAGCTCCCCTAGAGTGCACCCAGTCTCCTCTGGGCACAGAATCTAACTGAGGTCTGGAAAAGGGGCATAGAGGGAGAAGCCAGTTCACGCCCACTTAAAGTCTTAAAGTACCCATGTCTCCTGCGGATCCCGTCTATACCCATGGTCCTTTTGGAGTCCCCAGCATCCTCTAGGACGAAGGAGAAAATTAAATTACAGGTTGTAATGTAACAAAATAGGTAAAAAGCCTGGGGGACAAATACTTTAGCAAGGCACTTTAAACAGCCTCTCCCAGCATGGAAGCATCTTCTCTGACCTCTGGGTAATTACCTCAGCAGCCAGCGCCCTGAAGGGACCAATCAGCGGCTTTTGCAATTAACCGAGTCAAAAAACCCAGTTAAGAGTTGTTCCCACAGCAGTGTTATCTGGTTTTACCTGCTAAAACCCCTGCTCAGTACTAACCAAGGATTCTTTCCTTGGAGCTGTTTTCACTGAGCCATGTCTAGGGTAGACACAGCAATTACCCAGGTTTTTGTAGTTAGCAAAAAAGCGATATAAGTAAATTTACCCCCAACAGTTACAGTGGAGGACACAGGTCCCCACCAGTACAGAATAGTGATGTCATGAGGCTGCTTCTGGAGGATGAATGTTGTTTTAAATGCTTCTGTCTATGAAATAAAGTTCATATATCCACCATGTCTGTTTAATTTGGAACTGTAATTCAATTATTTTAAGAACTGATTAATAATGGGTTAGGCATAATAATAACCATAGAAGTTAGAATTATTAGCAGTAATTTATAAGGCGCTGACATATCACGCAGTGCTGTATATTGAAGGATTTATACCAAAAAACATATGATGACATGAAAAAGAAGGTACAGATGGGTCCACAGTTATCTTGACTAGTTTTCCAGGCACAACATTACTTATTAGCATAAACCCTTCATCTATTGTTCTCAACTGCAATACAATAGAGAGAACAATACAGCAGAGGATTAAGTCCGACTGGCCAGTCTCAGTTAATACTATTAAAGGTCAAGATAAATGTGGACCCATCTGTAGATACAGCATATGAAAGCCTTGAATGTGTGAAGCTACTGTTGGAGGCCACACCTCATTCTTTGCAAATGGTAATGGAGACTCACCAATGACTTGCAACAACAATGATTACAATTAGTATAATGTGATGTGTGTATTTAAAGTTTATTGTCACAGAAATGAGCAAAAACTTGATATATTGGGGGGAATGTAATAGGGTGTGAGAGTCAGGATGTGAGAGATTTTTTGTGAGAGTTTTCCTGTTTTTTTCAAAGTGGCAATAATTTACATGGCAAAATCAAATTGGTTTTACCATGTAAATGATGGCCACTTTAACCACTTGCCTGGCATGGTCGCACAGGTGCGACCATACCAGCAAGTGCTTTATCTGACCTGGCCGCACAGGATGCGACCAGTCAGATAGAGTGTGTTTACAGCGGCAGGGAAGATAAACTTCCCTCCACTGATGCTGTCAGAGGGACCTACACCCTCCCCCAGTGTTTGCTGTGCTGCTGATCACTGCTGATCCCCCAGCCCCAGCGGATGCAGTCAATAGCAGCTGCTGGGGAAGTGTAAATGACCCCACCCCCCCAAGCTCCCCCTGTGTACCCGGTGGCTGTACCGGCTTTCAAAATGAAAGCCGCAATGGTCGCAATGTTTCCGATGATCGTGATGTTCCGATGTTGACGACCGATGTTCCGACGTTTGGGGGAAAAACGATTTTCTTCAAGTATTAAACAAAAAAATATATATATATATTTTTATCTAAAATCATTTTGAATAAGGTTAAATACACATTCTACACCTAATTCACTCCATTAAAAAAAAAAAAAAAAAAATTCTGAGCGGTTTCTAAATAAATGAAAATAACTTCCTCTAGCTGGTCCTAGCCAGTATGATGTCCTAGGCAAGATTTTGGCTGGTGCCCCCTAGCACCATTGCTCATTCCTCATCTGACCCAGCACCCCTCTACCAGCAAAGCACCCATTACCAAGCAGCACAGATTACAACAGCAGCCAGCAACACCCATCACCCCTCATCCATAACAATCCTCATTTTGGTACCCTATGCCAACTATACCCTATGCATTGGTGGTATGCCCTATGCATTGCATTGGTGCCTCCACCCTCAAATTTAAAATAGGGACAATGCTTCACATTACACGACACCCTATTGCTCCTTATTCACATTACACTACACCGTATAACTCCTTATTCACATTACACCACACCATATTGCAACCTTATTTACATGACACCACACTGTATCGCTCCTTATTCACGTTACACCACATCTTATAACTATTTATTCACATTACGCCACACCAGATCGCAGAGCCGTAACTAAACTTTTTGGTGCCCTGTGCCAGAAATGTTTCCAATTTATACCAAAATTAATCCCAGAGAAAGCCCATGCTATAATGCCCTTTCCTATCTATCTATCTAGATATGTATATATATATTGTAAATGGTTGTATGGAGAGCGCTCTTAACGTGTAGTTGTGTCTCTTTAGCTGTTTTTTCTCTCTAGGACAGCCCTTCAGTTTTAGCTTTGATCACGAGAAGATGGATATTTCTGCAAAATACCCTCTCACCAGATTCACCCAGATAACAACATCACTCGTTAGTTTAAAACTTACATGAAATGTATTGTTAATAAAATCTTCTTATTTTAAAACAAATGAATGACTCTTACATTAAATTTAACATTCGTGGGATAAGGTCTCATTGGCACTGCTGTCTACCCCAGCCGGTGTGGAGCTCCTATGACAGCCCGTCCAACCCACAAATGTTAATTCACCCAACGCGTTTCATCTAACAGACTTCCTCAGGGGTGTTTTTTATATGTAAGAATGATGTCTTAATGAGAGAATAGATGGGACAAATACCATATAGTTTATCCCAAACAGATAGAAACACTATCCTCAAACATGATAGTCACCATCCACTACCACTGCGTGAGGGTTTACCCTACTCCCAGATGTTGAGAGTTCGAAGAATCACCAGTGATCCGAGCCAAACAGAGGCAGCCTTGGATGACATGATTCAGAAGTTTCAAGAAAGAGGTTATCCCCGTAAATTATTGGAGAAAATCAAATCGAAGGTTCTTCACATTCCTAGACATGACACCCTTCACCCTAAAACCAATGTGACCAGTAATACATCAGTATTACCTTGGGTCAACAGATTTAATACTAAGAGTAAAGAAACTAGGCGATTAGCCAAAACATTTTGGCCTATCATTAACACTGACAGTAATTTGCCTGCATTAAAGGATACTAGGTTGCTACCATGCTATACCCGTGGACGCAACCTGGGAGATCTCCTTGTAAAAAGAGATGTCATGAAGTTGAAAAAACAAACAGCAGCTACTCACTTTCTTAGTCAGAAATCCGGGTGTCACAGGTGTTTGGGCTGCACTACTTGCAGGTCCCTCATACCTGGAGATACCATAACACATCCATACTCCGGGAAAAAATATAAGATCAGACATTCCCTTACTTGTACCACTAAATTTGTTATCTATGTTCTGTCTTGCCCATGTGGTTTAAGTTACGTGGGCAAGACAGAAAGACAATTTAGGGATAGGATGGCGGGCCACAGATCGGCCATCAGAGCTGCCTTGGAATCAGGTACTAGTGAGCAGCCAGTGGCACGTCACTGTGCTGAAGCTAGACACAGTATAGCTAGTATTAGAACTAAGTTAATAGACCATGTTCCATTTAATATTAGAGGAGGAAATAGAAAGAAGCAATTACTCCAATTGGAAAGTAAATGGATCCATGTCTTGGGAACCTTGTCGCCAAGGGGCCTGAATGACTCCTTGGGGCTACAATGTTTCTTATAGCTCCACTTCACCGTAACAATATTTCATTTATTGGATTGGGTTTTGACATAATGATTTATCAGGTTAAATTTATAAGTAATTGCTGGCTATGTTCTGATTAATGTTCCTGTTTTTAATATGTTTTTATTCTTTAGGTTTGTGCATTAGTATTGCTGCCGGGTTGCCGCGGCAACGGGACGGGATGCATACTGATTGGCCCGGGGGAGTGGGCGCTTCTGGATGACGACTACACTGGGACGCGTTGGTGATGATGCGGTGATACTCGTGCAGGCTGGCGTCCGGAGCTCACACTCACCTGCGACTGATCAGGTAATTTAGTGTTTGTCTGTGTATGTATAAATGTCTTTTTCATGTAACACACAGTGTTTGCTATTTCCTGACGACGGGCGGAGGCCCGAAACGTTGAACATTAAAGCACGTTTATGCAGCTTCTTTAGTCTCTGAGTGCCGCCAACTTGCTTGCACATATTGGGACACTACACCCCTGGATGGCACCGGAGCATTACTCACCTACTCTGCTATACTAGTGCCGGATGTTTGCTACTATATATATATATATATATATATATATATATATATATATGTAAAAAATAGAAGTAATCAGCGCCTAATAATGCCTAGAAAATGCCGGTGGGGACATAGAATGATATTTAGTGAAAAAATGGGACAAGCACTTATCTCAGATAGGAATCTTCAGTCCTCAGACCAATATCATCACAGTAATATGTAAAAGAGAAAAAGAAACAACCAATAGTGTGTACCGTTTCAACCTATATGTACTTATAGCATTTTTCTACTTAGTGAGTGTTAATTGGAAATGCTCCCAGAATATCACACTCCACAATAGCGCAGTAGAAAGATATTTTTTCACATTTAATTAATTACATAAAATATATCCATGGTTAAAAACGAGCAGGTATCGCACGTACAAGAAACAGGAAGGCAGATAGGGCAATCTGCTACCGGGACCGTGATCGCCGTACGGTCTGTTGTCTCCCGGGTGCTCGGGTACGGCACATCGCGGACCGGGTAGATAGATTGTTGGGAGGGGCTGGGAAAGACCCGGCGGTCTTGGTGCACGTTGGCACCAATGACAAAGTTAGCGGAAGCTGGGATGTCCTTAAGAAAGACTATAGGGACTTAGGAAAGAAACTGAAGGCAAGGACATCTAAGGTAATATTCTCGGAATTATTACCCGTGCCACGCGCTAGTCCAGGGAGGCAGGGGGAGATTAGGGAGGTAAATGTGTGGCTTAGGGATTGGTGCAGGAAAGAGGGTTTTGTGTTCCTGGAACACTGGCGTGGACTTCTCAGTCAGGCGCCATCTCTTTTGTCGTGACGGATTGCACCTGACTGAGGAGCGGGCAGCGGTGCTGGGGGGGAAGGATGGTTAGAAGGTTGGAGGAGATTTTAAACTAGGAGCCTGGGGGGAGGGTTTAGCTAGAAACTACGGGTCATGCAGTGAGAATAGTGGGGATGGTGGTAGTAAACGAAATGGGGGAGAAGTGTGGGGGAGGGTAAGAGCAGGCGGTAAGGTTACTAACATGGGTACTAAAATAAGAATTTACTTACCGATAATTCTATTTCTCATAGTCCGTAGTGGATGCTGGGGACTCCGAAAGGACCATGGGGAATAGCGGCTCCGCAGGAGACTGGGCACAAAGTAAAAGCTTTAGGACTAGCTGGTGTGCACTGGCTCCTCCCCCTATGACCCTCCTCCAAGCCTCAGTTAGGATACTGTGCCCGGACGAGCGTACACAATAAGGAAGGATTTTGAATCCCGGGTAAGACTCATTACCAGCCACACCAATCACACCGTACAACTTGTGATCTGAACCCAGTTAACAGCATGATAACAGAAGGAGCCTCTGAAAAGATGGCTCACAACAACAATAACCCGATTTTTGTAACAATAACTATGTACAAGTAATGCAGACAATCTGCACTTGGGATGGGCGCCCAGCATCCACTACGGACTATGAGAAATAGAATTATCGGTAAGTAAATTCTTATATTCTCTAACGTCCTAGTGGATGCTGGGGACTCCGAAAGGACCATGGGGATTATACCAAAGCTCCCAAACGGGCGGGAGAGTGCGGATGACTCTGCAGCACCGAATGAGAGAACTCCAGGTCCTCCTCAGCCAGGGTATCAAATTTGTAGAATTTAGCAAACGTGTTTGCCCCTGACCAAGTAGCTGCTCGGCAAAGTTGTAAAGCCGAGACCCCTCGGGCAGCCGCCCAAGATGAGCCCACTTTCCGTGTGGAATGGGCTTTTACAGATTTTGGCTGTGGCAGGCCTGCCACAGAATGTGCAAGCTGAATTGTACTGCAATTCCAACGAGCAATCGTCTGCTTAGAAGCAGGAGCACCCAGCTTGTTGGGTGCATACAGGATAAACAGCGAGTCAGATTTTCTGACTCCAGCCGTCCTGGAAACATATATTTTCATGGCCCTGACTACGTCCAGCAACTTGGAATCCTCCAAGTCCCTAGTAGCCGCAGGCACCACAATAGGTTGGTTTAAGTGAAATGCTGAAAACACCTTAGGGAGAAATTGAGGACGAGTCCTCAATTCCGCCCTGTCCGAATGGAAAATCAGAAAAGGGCTTTTACAGGATAAAGCCGCCAATTCTGACACGCGCCTGGCCCAGGCCAGGGCCAACAGCATGACCACTTTCCATGTGAGATATTTTAACTCCACAGATTTAAGTGGTTCAAACCAATGTGACTTTTGGAATCGAAAAAAAAAAAAAACTACATTGAGATCCCAAGTGCCACTGGAGGCACAAAAGGAGGCTGTATATGCAGTACCCCTTTTACAAACGTCTGAACTTCAGGGACTGAAGCTAGTTCTTTTTGGAAGAAAATTGACAGGGCCGAAATTTGAACCTTAATGGACCCCAATTTCAGGCCCATAGACACTCCTGTTTGCAGGAAATGTAGGAATCGACCCAGTCGAATTTCCACCGTCGGGCCTTACTGGCCTCGCACCACGCAACATATTTTCGCCAATTGCGGTGATAATGTTTTTGCGGTTACATCCTTCCTGGCTTTGATCAGGATAGGGATGACTTCATCCGGAATGCCCTTTTTCCTTCAGGATCCGGCGTTCAACCGCCATGCCGTCAAACGCAGCCACGGTAAGTCTTGGAACAGACAGGGTCCTTGCTGGAGCAGGTCCCTTCTTAGAGGTAGAGGCCACGGATCCTCCGTGAGCATCTCTTGAAGTTCCGGTTACCAAGTCCTTCTTGGCCAATCCGGAGCCACGAATATAGTGCTTACTCCTCACCATCTTATCAATCTCAGTACCTTGGGTATGAGAGGCAGAGGAGGAAACACATACCCTGACTGGTACACCCACGGTGTTACCAGAGCGTCTACAGCTATTGCCTGAGGGTCCCTGGACCTGGCGCAATACCTGTCGAGTTTTTCCCAACGGTTTATAATCCTGTGGAAGAATTCTGGGTGAAGTCCCCACTCTCCCCGGTTGGAGGTCGTGCTGAGGAAGTCTGCTTCCCAGTTGTCCACTCCCGGAATGAATACTGCTGACAGTGCTATCCCATGATTTTCCGCCCAGCGAAGAATCCTTGCAGCTTCTGTCATTGCCCTTCTGCTTCTTGTGCCACCCTGTCTGTTTACGTGGGTGACTGCCGTGATGTTGTCCGACTGGATCAACACCGGCTGTCCTTGAAGCAAAGGTCTTGCTAAGCTTAGAGCATTGTAAATGTCCCTTAGCTTCAGGATATTTATGTGAAGTGATGTCTCCAGGCTTGACCATAAGTCCTGGATATTCCTTCCCTGTGTGACTGCTCCCCAGCCTCGCAGGCTGGCATCCGTGGTTACCAGGACCCAGTCCTGAATGCCGAATCTGCGGCCCTCTAGAAGATGAGCACTCTGCAACCACCACAGGAGGGACACCCTTGTCCTTGGTGACAGGGTTATCCGCTGATGCATCTGAAGATGCGACCCGGACCATTTGTCCAGCAGGTCCCACTGGAAAGTTCTTGCGTGGAATCTGCCAAATGGGATTTTACCCAGAACCCTTGTGCATTGATGCACTGAGACTTGGCTCGGTTTGAGGAGGTTCCTGACTAGCTCGGATAACTCCCTGGCTTTCTCCTCCGAGAGAAACACCTTTTTCTGGACTGTGTCCAGGATCATCCCTAGGAACAGAAGACACGTCGACGGAACCAGCTGCGATTTTGGAATATTGAGAATCCAATCGTGCTGCCGCAACACTATCTGAGATAGTGCTACACCGACCTCCAACTGTTCCCTGGATCTTACCCTTATCAGGGAATCGTCCAAGTAAGGGATAACTAAAATTCCCTTCCTTCGAAGGAACATCATCATTTCGGCCATTACCTTGGTAAAGACCCGGGGTGCCGTGGACCATCCCTACGGCAGCGTCTGAACTGATAGTGACAGTTCTGTACCATAAACCTGAGGTACCCTTGGTGAGAAGGGTAAATTTTGACATGAAGGTAAGCATCCTTGATGTCCCGAGACATCATGTAGTCCCCTTCTTCCAGGTTCGCAATCACTGCTCTGAGTGACTCAATCTTGAATTTGAACCTCTGTATGTAAGTGTTCAAAGATTTTAGAATCGGTCTCACCGAGCCGTCTGGCTTCGGTACCACAATAGTGTGGAATAATACCCCGTTCCCTGTTGCAGGAGGGGTACCTTGATTATCACCTGCTGGGAATACAGCTTGTGAATGGCTTCCAAAACTGCCTCCCTGTCCGAGGGAGACGTCGGTAAAGTCGACTTTTGGAAACGGCGAGGGGGAGACGTCTCGAATTCCAATATGTACCCCTGAGATATTACCTGAAGGATCCAGGGGTCTACTTGCGAGTGAGCCCACTGCGCACTGAAATTCATTGAGAACGGGCCCCCACCGTGCCTGAGCTTGTAAAGCCCTAGCGTCATACTGAGGGCTTGGCAGAGGCTGGAAAGGGTTTCTGTTCCTGGGAACTGGCTGATCTCTGCAGCCTTTTTCCTCTCCCTCTGTCACGAGCAGAAAAGAGGAACCTTTTGTCCGCTTGCCAACAAAGGACTGCGCCTGATAATACGGCGTCTTATTTTGAGAGGCGACCTGGGGTACAAACGTGGATTTCCCAGCTGTTGCCGTGGCCACCAGGTCTAAAAGACCGACCCCAAATGTCCCCTTTCAAAGGCAATACTTCCAAATGACGTTTGGAATCCGCATCACCTGACCATTTTACTGGTAGAATTGGACAACGCACTTATACTTGATGCCAGTCGGCAATTATTCCGCTGTGCATCATGCATATATAGAAATGCATCTTTTAAATGCTCTATAGGCAATAATATACTATCCTTATCTAGGATATCAATATTTCCAGTCAGGGAATCCGACCATGCCAACCCAGCACTGCACCTCCAGGCTGAGGCGATAGCTGGTCGCAGTATAACACCAGTATGTGTGTAAATACCTTTTTTTTTTGGATACCCTCCTGCTTTCTATCAGCAGGATCCTTAAGGGCGGCCATCTCATGAGAGGGTAGAGCCCTTGTTCTTACAAGCGTGTGAGCGCCTTATCCCCCCTAGGGGGTGTTTCCCAATGCATCCTAACCTCTGGCGGGAAAGGGTATGCAGCCAATACTTTTTAAGAAATTATTAATTGTTATCGGGGGGAAACCCACGCATCATCACACATTTTATTTCTCAGATTCAGGAAAACTACAGGTAGTTTTTCCCTCACCGAACATAATACCCCTTTTTTGGTGGTACTCGTATTATCAGAAATGTATAAAACATTTTCCATTGTCTCAATCATGTAACGTGTGGCCCTACTGGAAATCACGGTTGTCTCTTCACCGTCGACACAGGAGTCAGTATCCGTGTCGGCGTCTGTATCTGCCATCTGCCTGACGGCCTATGAGACGCCTGGACAGGCACAAGCTGAGTAGCCGGCTGTCTCATGTCAACCACTGTTTTTTTATATAGAGCTGACACTGTCACGTAATTTTCAACAGTACATCCACTCAGGTGTCGACCCCCTAGGGGGTGACATCACTGTTACAGACACTCTGCTCCGCCTCCACATCATTTTCCTCCTCATACATGTCGACACACACGTACCGACACCCAGCACACACACAGGGAATGCTCTGATAGAGGACAGGACCCACTTAGCCCTTTGGGGAGACAGAGGGAGAGTTTGCCAGCACACACCAGAGCGCTATATATGTATAGGGACAACCTTACAATAAGTGTCTATCCCTTATAGCTGCTTATATCTGTTATTTTGCCAAATAAGTGCCCCCCTCTCTTTTTTTACCCTGTTTCTGTAGTTGCAGGATGCAGGGGAGATTCTGGGAGCCTTCCTACCAGCGTAGCTGTGTGGGAAAAATGGCGCTGTGTGCTGAGGAGATAGGCCCCGCCCCCTTCACGGCGGGCTCTTCTCCCGCTTTTTACTGGAAAACTGGCAGGGGTTAAATACATCCATATAGCCCAGGAGCTATATGTGATGTATTTTTCGCCAACTAAGGTAAATTCATTGCTTCCCAGGACGCCCCCCCCCAGCGTCCTGCACCCTCAGTGACCGGAGTGTGAAGTGTGCTGAGAGCAATGGCGCACAGCTGCAGTGCTGTGCGCTACCTTATGAAGACAGGAAAGTCTTCTGCCGCCGATTTATGGACCTCTTCTTGCTTCAGCATCTGTAAGGGGGCCGGCGGCGCGGCTCCGGGACCCATCCATGGCTGGGCCTGTGATCGTCCCTCTGGAGCTAATGTCCAGTAGCCTAAGAAACCCAATCCACTCTGCACGCAGGTGAGTTCGTTTCTCTCCCCTAAGTCCCTCGATGCAGTGAGCCTGTTGCCAGCAGGTCTCACTGAAAATAAAAAACCTATTTAAACTTTTACTCTAAGCAGCTCAGGAGAGCCACCTAGATTGCACCCTTCTCGTTCGGGCACAAAATCTAACTGAGGCTTGGAGGAGGGTCATAGGGGGAGGAACCAGTGCACACCAGCTAGTCCTAAAGCTTTTACTTTGTGCCCAGTCTCCTGCGGAGTCGCTATTCCCCATGGTTCTTTCGGAGTCCCCAGCATCCACTAGGACGTTAGAGAAAAGAGATTTTACCAAAGCACTAACCAATGACGATTACAGGTCATCATTGCTACATAAGGTGAAAGATGTCCCTAACGCAAGGGAAAATACTTATATTAGTTGTATGTATGTAAACGCCAGAAGCATTACTGGTTAAAAGGGTGAACTAGAAATACTTGCAGCAAGCAAACAGTATGATATTATAGGCATTACTGAAACTTGGTGGGATGAATCTCATGATTGGACAGTCAATCTAGAGGGCTATACACTGTTTAGGAGAGACAGACTAAATAAAAAGGGTGGAGGGGTGTGTCGTTACGTAAAGCCGTTTTTAAAACCTGATATACGGGAAGATATTCAGGAGGGGACTGTAGACCCTGTCGAGACATTATGGGTAGAAATTGCATGCGGGGAAAAAGGAATAAAAAAGTTAGTATTGGGTGTATACTATTGGCCGCCTGGTATCAACGCATCTGATGAGGAATTGTTACTAAAGCAAATTGAAAGAGCAGCAGGAGTAGGAGACATAGTAGTGATGGGAGATTTTAACTATCCAGAGATAAACTGGAAAAACGATTCATGTGATACTGCTAGGGGCAATATGTTTTTAAACACACTTAATGATAACTACTTAGTCCAACTAATTGAGGAACCAACTAGGTACAATGCAATCTTAGACCTGGTATTAACAAACAATGGGAATTTGGTATCAGGTATGGGGAACCCATAGGAAACAGCGACCACAATATGGTCACATTCAATATCAGCTTCCATAAACAGCCCTATACTGGCTCAACTAGGACTCTAAACTTTAGCAAAGCAAATTTTGAAAAGATGAGGGTATTTTTCAGGGATATTGAATGGGAAGGTTTGTTTTTAGGAAAAAATACTACGGAGAAATGGGAGGTACTAAAATTCCTGCTAGCTAAAAATACACTCAAATGTATTCCTATGAGCAGCAAAAAAAGGAAGAAAAATCATAATCCCGATGTGGCTTAACAAAAAGATTAAGGAACTTATGGGCAAGAAAAGGCGAGCATTTAAAAAATACAAATCTGACGGGGAAGCAGAGTCATTTCAGCACTATAAGGAATGTAACAAAATTTGCAAAAATAAGATTTTACTTAACGGTAAATCTATTTCTCGTAGTCCGTAGAGGATGCTGGGGACTCCGTAAGGACCATGGGGATAGATGGGCTCCGCAGGAGACATGGGCACTTTAAGAAAGAATTTAGTTCATGTGCACTGGCTCCTCCCTCTATGCCCCTCCTCCAGACCTCAGTTAGAGAAACTGTGCCCAGAGGAGATGGACAGTACAAGGAAAGGATTTTGTTAATCCAAGGGCAAGATTCATACCAGCCACACCAATCACACCGTATAACTTGTGATAACTACCCAGTTAACAGTATGAAAACAACATATCATCAGTGCAAGACCGATGCAACTATAACGTAACCCTTATTGAAGCAATAACTATATACAAGTATTGCAGAAGAAGTCCGCACTTGGGACGGGCGCCCAGCATCCTCTACGGACTACGAGAAATAGATTTACCAGTAAGTAAAATCTTATATTCTCTAACGTCCTAGAGGATGCTGGGGACTCTGTAAGGACCATGGGGATTATACCAAAGCTCCAAAACGGGCGGGAGAGTGCGGATGACTCTGCAGCACCGATTGAGCAAACATGAGGTCCTCCTCAGCCAGGGTATCAAACCTATAGAATTTTGCAAAAGTGTTTGAACCCGACCAAGTAGCAGCTCGACACAGCTGTAGTGCCGAGACCCCCCGGCAGCCGCCCAAGAAGAGCCCACCTTCCTAGTGGAATGGGCCTTGACCGATTTTGGTAACGGCAATCCAGCCGTAGAATTCGCTTACTGAATCGTGTTTCAAATCCAGCGAGCAATAGTTTGCTTTGAAGCAGGGGCACCAATCTTGTTGGATGCATACAGGACAAACAGCGCTTCAGTTTTCCTGACTCTAGCCGTTCTGGCCACGTAAATTTTCAAAGCCCTGACCACATCAAGTAACTCGGAATCCTCCAAGTCACGTGTAGCCACAGGCACCACAATAGGTTGGTTCATATGAAAAGATGATACCACTTTCGGCAGAAATTGCGAACGGGTCCGCAATTCTGCTCTATCCATATGGAAAACCAGATAAGGGCTTTTATGTGACAAAGCCGCTAATTCTGACACACGTCTAGCCGAAGCCAAGGCTAATAACATGACCACCTTCCACGTGAGATATTTTAACTCCGCCGTTTTAAGTGGTTCAAACCAGTGTGACTTTAGGAAACTTAACACCACGTTAAGATCCCAAGGTGCCACCGGAGGCACAAAAGGAGGCTGAATATGCAGCACTCCTTTTACAAACGTCTGAACTTCTGGTAGAGAAGCCAACTCTTTTTGAAAGAAAATGGATAGGGCCGAAATCTGAACCTTAATGGAGCCTAAGTTTTAGGCCCAAATTCACTCCAGTTTGTAGGAAGTGAAGGAAACGGCCCAGATGGAATTCTTCCGTAGGAGCATTCTTGGCCTCACACCAAGAAACATATTTTCGCCATATACGGTGATAATGTTAAGATGTCACGTCCTTCCTAGCCTTTATCAGGCTACGAATGACCTCATCCGGAATGCCTTTTTCCGCTAGGATCCGGCGTTCAGCCGCCATGCCGTCAAACGCAGCCGCGGTAAGTCTTGGAACAGACATGGGCCCTGTTGCAACAGGTCCTGCCTTAGAGGAAGAGGCCACGGATTTTCTGTGAGCATTTCTAGCAGATCCGGATACCAGATCCTTCTTGGCCAATCTGGAACAATGAGGATTGTTCTCACTCCTCCTTTTTCTAATTATTCTCAACCTTTGGGTATGAGAGGAAGAGGAGGAAATACATAGACTGACTGGAACACCCACGGTGTCACTAGGGCGTCTACCGCTACTGCCTGAGGGTCTCTTGACCAGGCACAATAACTCTGCAGCTTTTTGTTGAGGCGGGACGCCATCCTGTCTATCTGTGGCAGTCCCCACCGAACTGCAATCTGTGCGAAGACTTCCTGATGAAGTCTCCACTCTCCAGGACGTATGTCTGGTGAGGAAGTCTGCTTCCCAGTTGTTCACTTCCGGAATGAACACTGTTGACAGTGCTCTTACATGATTGTCCGTCCAGCGAAGAATTCTGGTGGCTTTCGCCATCGCCACTCTGCTCCTTGTGCCGCCTTGGCGGTTTACATGAGCTACTGCGGTGACGTTGTCTGACTGGATCAGAACCGGTTGGTCACGAAGAAAGGTCTCCGCTTGACGTAGGGCGTTGTATATGGCCCTTAGTTCCAATATGTTGATGTGAAGACAAGTCTCTTGACTTGACCAAAGACCTTGGAAATTTCTTCCCTGTGTGACTGCTCCCCAGCCTCGGAGGCTCGCGTCCGTGGTCACCAGGATCTAGTCCTGAATGCCGAATCTGTGGCCCTCTAGAAGGTGAGCACTCTGCAGCCACCACAGGAGAGATACCCTGGCCCTGGGGGATAGGGTGATCAACTGATGAATCTGTAGATGTGACCCGGACCACTTGTCCAGTAGGTCCCATTGGAAAGTCCTCGCATGGAACCTTCTGAAGGGAATGTTTTTCCCAGGACTCGAGTGCAGTGATGCACTGACACCTGTCTTGGTTTCAATAGGTCCCTGACTAGAGTCATGAGTTCTTGGGCCTTCTCTATCTGAAGGTAAACCCATTTCTGGTCTGTATCCAGAATCATCCCCAAGAAGGGCAGACGAGTTATGGGAACCAACTGTGACCTCGGGAAATTGAGAATCCAGCCGTGTTGCTGTGACACCTTCAGCGAAAGTGACACGCTGTTTAACAACTGCTCTTTTGATCTCGCCCTTATTAGGAGATCGTCCAAGTATGGGACAACTGTGACTCCTTGCTTGCGTAGGAGCACCATTATTTCCGCCAATTACCCTGAAATTGGTAATGACAAACCTGTACCGCAATTGTCAGGTACGCCTGATGGGGTGGATAAATGGGAACATGAAGGTATGCAGCCTTGATGTTTAGATACACCATCAAATCCCCCCCTTCCAGGCTGGCGATGACCGCTCTGGGCGATTCCACTTTAAATTTGAACCTTTTCCCGTACAGGTTCAGAGATTTTAATTTTAAAAATAGGTCTGACCGAACCGTACGGTTTCGGGACTACAGCCAAAGTTGAGTCATATCGCCTTCCTTGTTGCAGGCGGGGAACCTTGAGCACCACCTGTTGGAGATACAATGTGTGAATTGTATTTAATATTATCTCCCTTCCTGGGGAAGAAGCCGGTAGGTCCGATAAGGAAAAACCGGCGAGGAGGCACCTTTTGAATTCCAGCTTGTAACCCTGAGAAACAATTTTTTATTGCCCCGGGAACCACCTGTGAGTGAACTCAGATGTGGCTGAAGAGTCGAAGACGTGCTCCCACTGGGGCGGACTCCCTTAGCGGAGCTCCAGCGTCATGCGTTGGATGTAGTAGAGGCCGGGGAGGACTTCTGTTCCTGGGAACTAGCTATGCCCTGTACCCTTACCTCTGGTAAGAAAGGACGCTCCTCGTACTTTCTTGTTATTCTGCGACCGAAAGGACTGCATTTGATAATGTCGTGCTTTCTTAGGCTGTGAGGGAATATAAGGCAAAAGATCAGAATTACCAGCTATAGCTGTGGAGACCAGGTCCGAGAGCCCTTCTCCACACAATTCCTCAGCCTTGTAAGATAAACCTTCCATATGCCTCTTTTAGTCGGCATCACCTGTCCATTGCATGTTCCACAGGACACTTCTAGCAGAAATCGACATAGCGTTGACTCTAGAACCCAGTAGACTAATGTCTCTTTGGGCATGTTTTATATACATATAAGACAGCATCTTTATATATATATATATATATATATATACATATACATCCATGTATTGCCGGCACTCACTTGATAAACAGCATGCCCTGGTGCAGCATAATCGAATTCACAACTCCATGTAAGAAATGGCACTCAGAGTCAGCATTAGTAAGCAAAAAGACGAATCTGTATTGAAGTTGAGTACTTTCGGGGACAGCACCCCGTCCTCAGAACCTTACAGCAGATAAGACAGATGCTGTAAGGTTCTGAGGACGGGGTGCTGTCCCCAAAAGTACTCAACTTCAATACAGATTCGTCTTTTTGCTTACTAATGCTGACTCTGAGTGCCATTTCTTACATGGAGTTATATATATATATATATATATATATATATACACACATATACTAGGGTCAATACCATGGTATCCTTATCTAGGGTTTCAATCTCCGCTGATAAGGTATCTGTCCACGCTGCTACAGCGCTATAAACCCATGCCGACACCATCGCCGGTCTGAGTAGTGTACCAGAATGTGTGTAAATGGACTTCAAAGAACTTTTACTGTAAGCTATCTGCAGGATCCCTGAGGATAGCTGTTAAGTCAGCGCTACCTTTTGGGTAAACGTGACAAAGCTTTGTCCACCCTAGGGGAAGATTCCCATCGTATCCTGGCTCTAGTAAGGAAAGAATACTCCCTGAGAATTCTTTTTGGGAAGCTGCAGCTTCTTGTCTGGAGATTCACGCTCTTTTTCTTCATGAGAGGAGG
Source organism: Pseudophryne corroboree (assembly GCF_028390025.1). Classification (NCBI taxonomy): domain Eukaryota; kingdom Metazoa; phylum Chordata; class Amphibia; order Anura; family Myobatrachidae; genus Pseudophryne; species Pseudophryne corroboree. Next base: position 628,593,634 of record NC_086447.1, on the reverse strand, counting down.
GAAATTTACCTCAGCTTTCTTCCCCTTAAACATGTGTACCCTTGTGTCAGGGACAGATGAGTCATCAGTGATATGCAAAACATCTTTTATTACAATAATCATATATTGAATACTTTTCTGCCAGTTTTGGCTGTAACTTTGCATTATCGTAGTCGACACTTGAGTCAGACTCCGTGTCGATATCAGTGTCTATTATTTTGGATAGTGAGCATTGTGAGACTCTGAAGGTCTCTGCGACATAGGGACAGACTTGTGTAGATTCACTGTCTGTTCTCTAATCTTTTGTGCAATAAATTTACCTCAGCACTTTATTTCACATATCCAATCAGGTGTCGGCGTCGTCGACGGAGACACCACTCACACACACATTTGCTCCATCTCCTCCTTAGGAGAGCCTTTTACCTCAGACATGTCGACACACACGTACCGACATACCACACACTCAGGGAATGCTCATCTGAAGATAATTCCCCCACAAGGCCCTTTGGAGAGACAGAGAGAGAGTATGCCAGCACACACCCCAGCGCTATATGACCCAGGAAAAAACACAGCCATTTAATGTTTACCCAGTAGCGCTGTTATTATCTGCGCCAAATTATGTGCCCCCCCTCTTCTTTAAAACCCTCTCTTCTACCGTGGTATAAGCAGGGGAGAGTCCGGGGAGCTTCCTCTCAGCGGTGCTGTGGAGAAAAACATGGCGCTGGTGAGTGCTGAGGGAGAAGCCCCGCCCCCTCGACGGCGGGCTTCTGTCCCGCTAAAAGTGTAAAATTGGCGGGGGCTCATGCATATATACAGTGTCCAGCTGTATATATGCTCCTTTTGCCAAATAAGAGGTTTATATTGCTGCCCAGGGCGCCCCCCCCCCCCGCACCCTTACAGTGACCGGAGTATGGGAGGTGTGTGGGAGCAATGGCGCACAGCTGCAGTGCTGTGCGTTACCTCAGTGAAGATCATGAAGTCCTCTGCCGCCTCTGAAGTCTTCTTTTCTTCTCATACTCAGCTGGCTTCTATCTTCCGGCTCTGCGAGGGGGACGGCGGCGCGGCTCCGGGACGGACGGCGAGGGTGAGATCCTGCGTACCGATCCCTCTGGAGCTAATGGTGTCCAGTAGCCTAAGAAGCAGGACCTAGCTTCAGAGAGTAGGGCTGCTTCTCTCCCCTCAGTCCCACGATGCAGGGAGTCTGTTGCCAGCAGAGCTCCCTGAAAATAAAAAAACCTAACAAAATACTTTCTATCAGTAAACTCAGAAAAGCTCACTGAAAAGCACCCAGCTCGTCTGGGCACAGTATCAAACTGAAGTCTGGAGGAGGGGCATAGAGGGAGGAGCCAGTGCACACCAGGAACTAAATTCTTTCTTAAAGTGCCCATGTCTCCTGCGGAGCCCGTCTATCCCCATGGTCCTTACGGAGTCCCCAGCATCCTCTAGGACGTTAGAGAAAAGAAAATAAGAGCGGCTAAAGTAGAAACTGAAAAACTAGTAGCAAAGGAAAGCAAAGCGAATCCCAAAAAATTCTTTAAATACATTAATAGCAAGAGATTAAAGAAGGAGAGTATAGGCCCTTTAAAAGACAAGTTGGGAGTCTTAAGCAAAAATGATAATGACATAGCGGACACACTAAATGAGTTTTTTTCAACAGTATTTACTAGAGAGGACCCAATTCATGGACAGACACACAATCTCAATAATGAGAATATCCCACTGATAGGTACTTATTTAAGCGAGGAAGTAGTCTGTGACCGATTAAAACATTTAAAGATTAATAAATCACCAGGGCCCGATGGTATTCACTAGAGATGAGCGGGTTCGGTTTCTTTGAATCCGAACCCGCACGAACTTCACTTTTTTTTTCACGGGTCCGAGCGACTCGGATCTTCCCGCCTTGCTCGGTTAACCCGAGCGCGCCCGAACGTCATCATGACGCTGTCGGATTCTCGCGAGGCTCGGATTCTATCGCGAGACTCGGATTCTATATAAGGAGCCGCGCGTCGCCGCCATTTTCACACGTGCATTGAGATTGATAGGGAGAGGACGTGGCTGGCGTCCTCTCCATTTAGATTAGATTTAGAAGAGAGAGAGAGAGAGAGATTGCTGTGATACTGTAGTTTAGAAGAGAGTGCAGACAGAGTTTAGTGACTGACGACCACAGTGACCAGTGACCACCAGAGACAGTGCAGTTGTTTGTTTTATTTAATATATCCGTTCTCTGCCTGAAAAAAACGATACACAGTCACACAGTGACTCAGTCTGTGTGCACTGCTCAGCCCAGTGTGCTGCACATCAATGTATTGTATATAAAGCTTATAATTGTGGGGGAGACTGGGGAGCACTGCAGGTTGTTATAGCAGGAGCCAGGAGTACATGATAAATAATATTATATTAAAATTAAACAGTGCACACTTTTGCTGCAGGAGTGCCACTGCCAGTGTGACTAGTGGTGACCAGTGCCTGACCACCAGTATATTAGTAGTATTGTATACTATCTCTTTATCAACCAGTCTATATTAGCAGCAGACACAGTACAGTGCGGTAGTTCACGGCTGTGGCTACCTCTGTGTCGGCACTCGGCAGGCAGTCCGTCCATCCATAATTGTATTATAATATATACCACCTAACCGTGGTTTTTTTTTCATTCTTTATACCGTCGTCATACTAGTTGTTACGAGTATACTACTATCTCTTTATCAACCAGTGTACAGTGCGGTAGTTCACGGCTGTGGCTACCTCTGTGTCGGCACTCGGCAGGCAGTCCGTCCATCCATAATTGTATTATAATATATACCACCTAACCGTGGTTTTTTTTTCATTCTTTATACCGTCGTCATACTAGTTGTTACGAGTATACTACTATCTCTTTATCAACCAGTGTACAGTGCGGTAGTTCACGGCTGTGGCTACCTCTGTGTCGGCACTCGGCAGGCAGTCCGTCCAACCATAATTGTATTATAATATATACCACCTAACCGTGGTTTTTTTTTCATTCTTTATACCGTCGTCATACTAGTTGTTACGAGTATACTACTATCTCTTTATCAACCAGTGTACAGTGCGGTAGTTCACGGCTGTGGCTACCTCTGTGTCGGCACTCGGCAGGCAGTCCGTCCAACCATAATTGTATTATAATATATACCACCTAACCGTGGTTTTTTTTTCATTCTTTATACCGTCGTCATACTAGTTGTTACGAGTATACTACTATCTCTTTATCAACCAGTGTACAGTGCGGTAGTTCACGGCTGTGGCTACCTCTGTGTCGGCACTCGGCAGGCAGTCCGTCCAACCATAATTGTATTATAATATATACCACCTAACCGTGGTTTTTTTTTCATTCTTTATACCGTCGTCATACTAGTTGTTACGAGTATACTACTATCTCTTTATCAACCAGTGTACAGTGCGGTAGTTCACGGCTGTGGCTACCTCTGTGTCGGCACTCGGCAGGCAGTCCGTCCAACCATAATTGTATTATAATATATACCACCTAACCGTGGTTTTTTTTTCATTCTTTATACCGTCGTCATACTAGTTGTTACGAGTATACTACTATCTCTTTATCAACCAGTGTACAGTGCGGTAGTTCACGGCTGTGGCTACCTCTGTGTCGGCACTCGGCAGGCAGTCCGTCCAACCATAATTGTATTATAATATATACCACCTAACCGTGGTTTTTTTTTCATTCTTTATACCGTCGTCATACTAGTTGTTACGAGTATACTACTATCTCTTTATCAACCAGTGTACAGTGCGGTAGTTCACGGCTGTGGCTACCTCTGTGTCGGCACTCGGCAGGCAGTCCGTCCATCCATAATTGTATTATATACCACCTAACCGTGGTTTTTTTATACCACCTAACCGTGGCAGTCCGTCCATAATTGTATACTAGTATCCAATCCATCCATCTCCATTGTTTACCTGAGGTGCCTTTTAGTTCTGCCTATAAAATATGGAGAACAAAAAAGTTGAGGTTCCAAAATTAGGGAAAGCTCAAGATCCACTTCCACCTCGTGCTGAAGCTGCTGCCACTAGTCATGGCCGAGACGATGAAATGCCAGCAACGTCGTCTGCCAAGGCCGATGCCCAATGTCATAGTACAGAGCATGTCAAATCCAAAACACCAAATATCAGAAAAAAAAGGACTCCAAAACCTAAAATAAAAATGTCGGAGGAGAAGCGTAAACTTGCCAATATGCCATTTACCACACGGAGTGGCAAGGAACGGCTGAGGCCCTGGCCTATGTTCATGGCTAGTGGTTCAGCTTCACATGAGGATGGAAGCACTCAGCCTCTCGCTAGAAAACTGAAAAGACTCAAGCTGGCAAAAGCACCGCAAAGAACTGTGCGTTCTTTGAAATCCCAAATCCACAAGGAGAGTCCAATTGTGTCGGTTGCGATGCCTGACCTTCCCAACACTGGACGTGAAGAGCATGCGCCTTCCACCATTTGCACGCCCCCTGCAAGTGCTGGAAGGAGCACCCGCAGTCCAGTTCCTGATAGTCAGATTGAAGATGTCAGTGTTGAAGTACACCAGGATGAGGAGGATATGGGTGTTGCTGGCGCTGGGGAGGAAATTGACCAGGAGGATTCTGATGGTGAGGTGGTTTGTTTAAGTCAGGCACCCGGGGAGACACCTGTTGTCCGTGGGAGGAATATGGCCGTTGACATGCCAGGTGAAAATACCAAAAAAATCAGCTCTTCGGTGTGGAGGTATTTCACCAGAAATGCGGACAACAGGTGTCAAGCCGTGTGTTCCCTTTGTCAAGCTGTAATAAGTAGGGGTAAGGACGTTAACCACCTCGGAACATCCTCCCTTATACGTCACCTGCAGCGCATTCATAATAAGTCAGTGACAAGTTCAAAAACTTTGGGTGACAGCGGAAGCAGTCCACTGACCAGTAAATCCCTTCCTCTTGTAACCAAGCTCACGCAAACCACCCCACCAACTCCCTCAGTGTCAATTTCCTCCTTCCCCAGGAATGCCAATAGTCCTGCAGGCCATGTCACTGGCAAGTCTGACGAGTCCTCTCCTGCCTGGGATTCCTCCGATGCATCCTTGCGTGTAACGCCTACTGCTGCTGGCGCTGCTGTTGTTGCCGCTGGGAGTCGATGGTCATCCCAGAGGGGAAGTCGTAAGCCCACTTGTACTACTTCCAGTAAGCAATTGACTGTTCAACAGTCCTTTGCGAGGAAGATGAAATATCACAGCAGTCATCCTACTGCAAAGCGGATAACTGAGTCCTTGACAACTATGTTGGTGTTAGACGTGCGTCCGGTATCCGCTGTTAGTTCACAGGGAACTAGACAATTTATTGAGGCAGTGTGCCCCCGTTACCAAATACCATCTAGGTTCCACTTCTCTAGGCAGGCGATACCGAGAATGTACACGGACGTCAGAAAAAGACTCACCAGTGTCCTAAAAAATGCAGTTGTACCCAATGTCCACTTAACCACGGACATGTGGACAAGTGGAGCAGGGCAGGGTCAGGACTATATGACTGTGACAGCCCACTGGGTAGATGTATGGACTCCCGCCGCAAGAACAGCAGCGGCGGCACCAGTAGCAGCATCTCGCAAACGCCAACTCTTTCCTAGGCAGGCTACGCTTTGTATCACCGCTTTCCAGAATACGCACACAGCTGAAAACCTCTTACGGCAACTGAGGAAGATCATCGCGGAATGGCTTACCCCAATTGGACTCTCCTGTGGATTTGTGGCATCGGACAACGCCAGCAATATTGTGTGTGCATTAAATATGGGCAAATTCCAGCACGTCCCATGTTTTGCACATACCTTGAATTTGGTGGTGCAGAATTTTTTAAAAAACGACAGGGGCGTGCAAGAGATGCTGTCGGTGGCCAGAAAAATTGCGGGACACTTTCGGCGTACAGGCACCACGTACAGAAGACTGGAGCACCACCAAAAACTACTGAACCTGCCCTGCCATCATCTGAAGCAAGAAGTGGTAACGAGGTGGAATTCAACCCTCTATATGCTTCAGAGGTTGGAGGAGCAGCAAAAGGCCATTCAAGCCTATACAATTGAGCACGATATAGGAGATGGAATGCACCTGTCTCAAGTGCAGTGGAGAATGATTTCAACGTTGTGCAAGGTTCTGATGCCCTTTGAACTTGCCACACGTGAAGTCAGTTCAGACACTGCCAGCCTGAGTCAGGTCATTCCCCTCATCAGGCTTTTGCAGAAGAAGCTGGAGGCATTGAAGAAGGAGCTAACACGGAGCGATTCCGCTAGGCATGTGGGACTTGTGGATGCAGCCCTTAATTCGCTTAACAAGGATTCACGGGTGGTCAATCTGTTGAAATCAGAGCACTACATTTTGGCCACCGTGCTCGATCCTAGATTTAAAGCCTACCTTGGATCTCTCTTTCCGGCAGACACAGGTCTGCTGGGGTTGAAAGACCTGCTGGTGACAAAATTGTCAAGTCAAGCGGAACGCGACCTGTCAACATCTCCTCCTTCACATTCTCCCGCAACTGGGGGTGCGAGGAAAAGGCTCAGAATTCCGAGCCCACCCGCTGGCGGTGATGCAGGGCAGTCTGGAGCGACTGCTGATGCTGACATCTGGTCCGGACTGAAGGACCTGACAACGATTACGGACATGTCGTCTACTGTCACTGCATATGATTCTCTCAACATTGATAGAATGGTGGAGGATTATATGAGTGACCGCATCCAAGTAGGCACGTCACACAGTCCGTACTTATACTGGCAGGAAAAAGAGGCAATTTGGAGGCCCTTGCACAAACTGGCTTTATTCTACCTAAGTTGCCCTCCCACAAGTGTGTACTCCGAAAGAGTGTTTAGTGCCGCCGCTCACTTTGTCAGCAATCGGCGTACGAGGTTACATCCAGAAAATGTGGAGAAGATGATGTTCATTAAAATGAATTATAATCAATTCCTCCGCGGAGACATTGACCAGCAGCAATTGCCTCCACAAAGTACACAGGGAGCTGAGATGGTGGATTCCAGTGGGGACGAATTGATAATCTGTGAGGAGGGGGATGTACACGGTGATATATCGGAGGGTGAAGATGAGGTGGACATCTTGCCTCTGTAGAGCCAGTTTGTGCAAGGAGAGATTAATTGCTTCTTTTTTGGGGGGGGTCCAAACCAACCCGTCATATCAGTCACAGTCGTGTGGCAGACCCTGTCACTGAAATGATGGGTTGGTTAAAGTGTGCATGTCCTGTTTTGTTTATACAACATAAGGGTGGGTGGAAGGGCCCAAGGATAATTCCATCTTGCACCTCTTTTTTCTTTTCTTTTTCTTTGCATCATGTGCTGATTGGGGAGGGTTTTTTGGAAGGGACATCCTGCGTGACACTGCAGTGCCACTCCTAGATGGGCCCGGTGTTTGTGTCGGCCACTAGGGTCGCTAATCTTACTCACACAGCTACCTCATTGCGCCTCTTTTTTTCTTTGCGTCATGTGCTGTTTGGGGAGGGTTTTTTGGAAGGGACATCCTGCGTGACACTGCAGTGCCACTCCTAGATGTGCCCGGTGTTTGTGTCGGCCACTAGGGTCGCTAATCTTACTCACACAGCTACCTCATTGCGCCTCTTTTTTTCTTTGCGTCATGTGCTGTTTGGGGAGGGTTTTTTGGAAGGGACATCCTGCGTGACACTGCAGTGCCACTCCTAGATGTGCCCGGTGTTTGTGTCGGCCACTAGGGTCGCTAATCTTACTCACACAGTCAGCTACCTCATTGCGCCTCTTTTTTTCTTTGCGTCATGTGCTGTTTGGGGAGGGTTTTTTGGAAGGGCCATCCTGCGTGACACTGCAGTGCCACTCCTAGATGGGCCCGGTGTTTGTGTCGGCCACTAGGGTCGCTAATCTTACTCACACAGCTACCTCATTGCGCCTCTTTTTTTCTTTGCGTCATGTGCTGTTTGGGGAGGGTTTTTTGGAAGGGACATCCTGCGTGACACTGCAGTGCCACTCCTAGATGGGCCCGGTGTTTGTGTCGGCCACTAGGGTCGCTTATCTTACTCACACAGCGACCTCGGTGCAAATTTTAGGACTAAAAATAATATTGTGAGGTGTGAGGTATTCAGAATAGACTGAAAATGAGTGTAAATTATGGTTTTTGAGGTTAATAATACTTTGGGATCAAAATGACCCCCAAATTCTATGATTTAAGCTGTTTTTTAGTGTTTTTGGAAAAAAACACCCGAATCCAAAACACACCCGAATCCGACAAAAATAATTCGGTGAGGTTTTGCCAAAACGCGTTCGAACCCAAAACACGGCCGCGGAACCGAACCCAAAACCAAAACACAAAACCCGAAAAATTTCAGGCGCTCATCTCTAGTATTCACCCAAGGGTTCTAATGGAGCTTCACTCTGAACTGGCAAAACCGCTATCTTTGATCTTTAAGGATTCAGTTATATCAGGTATGGTTCCCAAAGACTGGCGTATAGCGGAAGTAGTGCCTATATTCAAAAAGGGAAGTAAAGCTGAACCAGGTAATTATAGACCAGTTAGTCTTACATCTAGAGTGGGGAAAGTATTGGAAGGTATTCTAAGAGATAGTATTCAGAAGTTCCTTGAAGTCAATAAGGTCATTAAAAGGAATCAACATGGGTTTATGAAGGACAGATCCTGTCAAACCAACTTACTTGGCTTTTATGAAACAGTAAGCGCAAACCTAGATCAGGGTAAAGACGTGGATGTAATCTTTTTAGACTTTGCCAAAGCGTTCGATACTATACCACACATGAGACTTATCTACAAGCTACAAGAATCAGGGCTAGGAAGCACAATATGCACTTGGGTCAAAAACTGGTTAGATAATAGGGAGCAGCGCGTTGTGGTTAATGGACCTTTTTCAACTTGGACTGAAGTGCTAAGTGGTGTGCCGCAAGGCTCAGTATTAGGACCGCTATTGTTCAATATTTTCATTAACGATCTAACAGAAGGTCTAGAGAGCATGGCTTCAATTTTTGCAGATGATACCAAATTGTGTAAGGCTATAAATACAGAGGAGGATGCCGAGTCTCTTCAGAACGACTTAGTTAAATTAGAAGCATGGGCAGCCAAATGGAGAATGCGCTTCAACACAGACAAGTGTAAGTTAATGCACTGTGGTAACAAGAACAAAAATTACACCTACCTACTAAATGGGGTAAAATTAGGGGATTCTGTACTGGAAAAGGACTTAGGTGTCCTCATAGATAGCAAACAAAGCAGTAGTATCCAAAGTAGGACTGCAGCAAAGAAGGCTAATAAGATATTAGCATGCATAAAATGGGGTATTGATGCTAGGGACGAAAGTATTATACTCCCGTTATATAAATCACTAGTGAGGCCACACCTTGAATACTGTGTACAATTCTGGGCACCGTACTACAAAAAGGATATCCTGGAGCTAGAAAAGGTTCAGAGGAGGGTGACCAAACTAATTAAGGGCTTGGAGATGATGGAATACAAGGAAAGGCTTGAAAGACTAGGCATGTTTACATTGGAAAAGCGGAGACTAAGAGGGGATATGATCAACATCTACAAATATATAAGGGGACAATACACAGAGCTTGTGCGGGACCTGTTTTTGGTTAGATCAACACAGAGGACTCGTGGACACTCGCTCAGGTTAGAGGAGAGGAGATTCCGCACAATACGGTGTAAAGGCTTTTTAACGGTAAAGAAAATACGTGTTTGGAATTCCCTGCCTGAGGGAGTTGTAATGGCGGAATCTGTCAACACCTTTAAGAATGGGTTAGATAAATTCCTAATGGATAAGGATATCCAGGGGTATGGTGCATAGTCATGCATTATAGTTACTATAAATAGGGATAAAATGCAACGGCTGACATCAGCATCAGTCAGAAATTTTAGTCAAATCATCATGCATAGGAGACCACAAATAGGTTGAACTCGATGGACAATTGTCTTTTTTCAACCTCAGATACTATGTTACTATGTAAATGATATAGAAGCTTATCTGTCCATAAAAATAGGGTCCAGGATATCTCCCTTCACATTTACTTTAGTACATAAATTAAATCACGGTTTAAAACGAGCAGGTATCACACGTACAAGAAACAATAGATATAAAAGCTTATCTGTCCATCAAAAGAGGGTCCAGGGTAACTCCCGACGCGTTTCGTCCCAATGCAAAGGACTTCATCAAGGGGATAATGTCCCAGAGGCATTTAGATGTATTTATACCTCTGGCACTTAAGATGGTGGAGACATGTGGAACAAACAACATGACCTCACTTCCTGTCATCAGCTGACAGGACGTGATTAGGAATATGAAACAAACAACATGACCTCACCTCCTGTCATCAGCTGACAGGAAGTGATTAACAATGTGGAAAAACAACATGACCTCACCTCCTGTCATCAGCTGACAGGAAGTGATTAGCAATACATACAAAAACTCTAATTTGTAATGGAGAGAAGAGATAGATAGAAAACAGGGGGGTTATAGCTGAATTGCAAAATGTCAATCTAATGTTAAAAACTAGAGCAACTTTCTTAAAACACATTTGTGATATGTAGTTGACGTCACTTCCGGCCCCGGAAGCAGAGAATGTGTTAAAACCAATATAAGTGCAACAATAGAGTAACATATAAGTATATGGCTACTAGTGTCTTAACATATAAACAGGCTTTAGCTAAAAGGAAGTCTGCCAGGGATCACATTTCTGAGCGCTCCTGTGCGCTATACACTGCTGACCCGCACACCATGCTTCCTGTCAGCTCAATGGAACTCACTTCCTGTCGTGGAACGTGGAAGTGGGGCCGTGGAGCGCAAGAGGACTTCCTGGTCACGAAGAGTTAGTCGTTGTTGCGGACTCGGGATGTGTAGCAAATTAATTCAATATTATTTTGTATGCAAAGTTCATCTGTTAAGATGTCAGAAAAGTACTGGTCCAATCTTAAATAAGATTCATTGATCGTATAAATCCTTTGGTGGTCCATTAATTGAGGTAGTCCTGTATAAGTGATATATAAGCAGCTGAAGTGATGATTCCAATTGATTCCGTGATCTGTGCTAATATGGAAATCTCAATGAGTATTACATATGTGATAATCATAAAAAAGGTAAAATATATTAGGAATATATAGGAATATATAAAGTGACTGTGAATAAAGTGACATTAGTGCAAAAAGTAAAATATAAGTAAAAAAGGATAAATAAAATGCATGTAGACGGCCATTCTAATTCATAAAAGTTTCGTAGGAAATTCATAAGAAAGGTGCAATCTCAAAAGATTCATTAAAGCCCAAGGGGGAGAGGGTACCCAACTCAAAAATCCAAAACATCTCTCTTTTAGAAAGTTTCTTAAGGATGTCTCCTCCCTTCTCTCCTAATTTTACTAACTCTATAGCTTTAAATGAAAAATCGTCCAGGTTACAGTTATGGCTTTCAATGAAGTGTCTATATATGGCATGTGTGGTAATTTTATTTTTAATGTTTCGCACATGCTCCTGGATTCGCAATTTGAGGGTCCTTTTGGTCTTCCCCACATATTTCATCCTACATGTGCATTCCAGTATGTATATGACCAAATTTGAGTTGCAGTTTATAAAGTCTTTTATCTTATATTCTTTAGAATGGTCGTGGTTATCAAATAGTTTCCTTTTTGCATGTACGAACTTGCAGATATTACATCCACCACATTTATAGCATCCTTGACACTTAATTGTGTTTGTAGGTTTAGTTTTTTCTCTGAATAGGCTAAGTGCTAAAATATCCTTCAGACTTTTTGTCTTCCTATATACGATCTTTGGTTGGGGTGGAAGAAGATCCTTGAGTATGGGATCCATTAAAAGAATATTCCAGTTTCTCTTTAATGAATTTCTAATAATGTCCTCCTGACAACTGAAGGTGGTGACAAAAGGAACAAATGTATTTCCTGGATTGTGTTTCTTTGTAGCATCTACTTCTTTGTCTTTTTCCCACACGTCCACTTTGGCGATGGCATCACTGATAGTCTTATCGGGGTAATTCCTTTCCCTGAATCTCTCGGCATATCTTAGTATTTGCTGGTCTCCATCTTCTTTCATACTGCAATTCCTTTTGATCCTTGAGAATTGTGAAAAAGGTATATTGCTTTTCCAATGTTTGGCATGGCAACTGTTAAAGTGCAAGTAACTATTAGTGTCTACTGTCTTGATGTAATTTGAGGTAGTTATCTTGTTTCCTTCTCCTCTCAACACCAAGTCGAGATATTCCACCTTCTCGCTTTCAATCTTGTACGTAAATTTTAAATTAAAACTGTTATTTGAAATCAATTAAAAAAATTCCAGAAAAGATGCTTCGTCACCTTCCCAAATGATTATGATGTCGTCTATAGATCTCTTGTACAACTTCAGGTTTTTCCAGAATGGATTGTTGGCATAAATACAATCCTCTTCCTAACTACCCATCAGCAAGTTTGCGAAACTTGGGGCGAATATCGTCCCCATAGCAGTCCTGCAAATTTGTAAGAAAAAAGACTCAAAATTTAAAATAGTTGTGACTTAAAATAAATCTTATAAAATCACAGATTCCATTTTTATGTAAAAGCGACATCTCATTATCTCTATCTAGAAATTTCCGACAAGCTTCAATGCCTTTATCATGTTCAATGCAGGTGTATAGGCTTTGGACGTCGATCGTCACCCATAAGTAAGTGTCCTTCCATTCAATCTGTGTCACAAGTGCTAAGATACTGCTTGTGTCCTTTAGGTATGAGGGTAAGTTTCTCACATACTTGCTCAAAAAAATTTCGATGTACTCAGACAAGTTGGATGTTAGCGACCCAATCCCTGCTATAATGAGTCGTCCTGGAGGTTTTGTTAAGGACTTATGTATCTTAGGCAAAAAGTAAAAACACAGGGATAGTTGGAGTAGACACCATCAGGAATTGGAATTTGTCTTTACTTAGTACCTTATTGTGAAGATAATGTAGTAATAACGTCCTTAGTTCATCAATGAATGGATTCGTGGGGTCCTTTGCCATTCTCTTGTAGGAGGTGTCATCACTCAGGAGTCTATGGGCTGCTTCTTCATACGCTTCTCGATCCAAAATCACTACTCCTCGTCCCTTGTCAGCTTGTTTGAATACTATATCAACATTCTGTTGGAGATTTTTAAGGGCTTCCTTTTCAGCATTTTTTAGATTGGCTTTTCCAGTATGGTTCAACTCATGGTCGCAAAGGTCTTTTTTTTACGAGGTCATAAAACACATTAATGTGGTTGCCTTTTGACTCTAATGGATAATAGTTGGATTTCTTTTTTAGGCCAGATTTTGATGGTAGATCTTGCTGAACTTCAGTCGTCTTTTCTTTCTTATTGAAGTGTCTCTTTAGCGTCAAGGATCTTATGAATTTATTTAGGTCGATGAATAGCTCAAACCTATTCGTGTTGTTAGAAGGGGCAAATTTGAAACCTTTTCTAAGTAGTGATGCCTCCGCCGCCGTCAGCTGATGCTTTGATAAGTTGAATATTCCGTATAGAGTGAGTTCTAATTGTTCAGGAATTGGTTTTTGGGGATTGCTCCTCCCGCTGCCTCGAGTGCCTCTTCGTCTGGGTGGCTTCGTTTTTGAGGTGAAGTCTGTTTGAATCTCTCCCTGAAGAGGGATGTTCTCTGGGATTTTGCTGTCTCGATCACTGGGTCCGGCGATAAAATATCAGAGTCGATATTCGAATCTGCTCTTTGTAGAGCGGAAAACCTGTTTCTTGTCAAAAGCCTGTTTTTTGGAGATGGATTATAAATGTCTCTTTGTGGTCTCACGTATGTAAACTTTTCTTTATGTTGACTTGGTTTTGGAATCCATCTTTTCTGTTCCCCATATCTAGTGGGTTTCACTACTGGTCTAACGTTGTTTCTACTCCAATTTTTAACTTTATTGTTGAGGTAGTCTTGTTTGTCTCGTAGAAATTTCTTCTCCTTACCCTTTATCACCTCTTCTTCAATTCTCTCCAGTTTTTTGGTAAGAGTTAAATCATTAGCTTTAAAACTTTCTTTGTCTTTATGTAGTACGAGGATCTGCTCTTTTAATTTAAGCTCCTCTTCTATTTTGATCAGGGTTTTCTTTTTCTCGTCAATAATCAGCTTCATTAAGCTAATTGAACATTCATGTAGTATGTTGTCCCATTTATTAATAAAGTCTGTATCCTCTAGGCCAAATGTTTTTTTTTTTTAACTCTTAATCCCCTAGGTATCCTGTTTGCCATAATATAATGTTCAAGGCCCTTGATTTCCCACCATGCCTTTATTTCTTTAGTTAAGAGTCTCTCTGCCTCCCAAAATAGTGCATCCGTATCCTCAGCATCTATCTGGGGCGTCTGTATTGTATTGGACTCATTACCATAGATCCTATTACAGAGGTCATTTCTTTTCTCTATGCCTCTATTTCTAAACATCTTTAGAAAACAGAAAATAAACCACCGGCTGCACACTAAGAAGTAGAGAATATATCGTCAAAATGTATAAGTGTGCGCTCATGTGGATCAAATATAATCTGTAGTAAAATACTAAAATATTTTCTTATAATTAAAATATTTTCACATGCATTCCTCACAAACGTGGGTGGCAGCTGATAACAAATTATGGCGATTAGAATGTGTAAAAAATAGAAGTAATCAGCGCCTAATAATGCCTAGAAAATGATGGTGGGGACATAGAATGATATTTAGTGAAAAAATGGGACAAGCACTTATCTCAGATAGGAATCTTCGGTCCTCAGACCAATATCATCACAGTAATATGCAAAAGAGAAAAAGAAACAACCAATAGTGTGTACCGTTTCAACCTATATGTACTTATAGCATTTTTCTACTTAGTGAGTGTTAATTGGAAATGCTCCCAGAATATCACACTCCACAATAGCGCAGTAGAAAGATAATTTTTCACATTTAATTAAGTACATAAAATATATCCACGGTTTAAAACGAGCAGGTATCGCACGTACAAGAAACAAATGATATAGAAGCTTATATGTCCATAAAAATAGGGTCCAGGATATCTCCCTTCACATTTACTTTAGTACATAAATTAAACCACGGTTTAAAACGAGCAGGTATCACACGCACAAGAAACAATAGATATAAAAGCTTATCTGTCCATCAAAAGAGGTCCAGGGTAACTCCCGTCGAGTTTCGTCCCAATGCAAAGGACTTCATCAAGGGGATAATGTCCCAGAGGCATTTAGATGTATTTATACCTCTGGCACTTAAGATGGTGGAGACATGTGGAACAAACAACATGACCTCACTTCCTGTCATCAGCTGACATGAAGTGATTAGGAATATGAAACAAACAACATGACCTCACCTCCTGTCATCAGCTGACAGGAAGTGATTAGCACTGTGGAACAACATGACCTCACTTCCTGTCATCAGCTGACAGGAAGTGATTAAAAATGTGGAGCAAACAACATGACCTCACCTCCTGTCATCAGCTGACAGGAAGTGATTAACAATGTGGAAAAACAACATGACCTCACCTCCTGTCATCAGCTGACAGGAAGTGGTTACATATATATATTTATCTTACGTCCTAGAGGATGCTGGGGTCCACATTAGTACCATGGGGTATAGACGGGTCCTTTGGGAGCCACTGGCACTTTAAGAGTTTAATAGTGTGGGCTGGCTCCTCCCTCTATGCCCCTACTACCAGACTCAGTTTAGAAAATGTGCTCGGAAGAGCCACTCACAGCTAGGAGAGCTCCTAGGAGTTTTTCTAGTTTTATTTTTTTCTAAGAGTTGTTAGGTTACCGGAAGGCTGCTGGCAACAGCCTCCCTGCTTCGTGGGACTTATGGGGAGAGTAGGAACCAACTCTTGAAGTTAATGGTTCTCTATCTCCACTGACAGGACACTGAGCTCCTGAGGGTGCTGATCGCAAGTCCACGAGGCCACCATTCCCTAACAGAGCCAGAAGAAAGAAGAGTGGTGAGTACAGCGCCGGCGGCCCGGTTAGCGGGTCGCCGGCGGATATGGCGGCACAAGTTTGGGAGCGCAGCTCTGACAGGCTGCGCTCCATGAGGGCTCAGCAACATGCATATGTAGACGTGGCTGAGGGGCGTCTTGGGCCAGCGCGATCACCCTACAACTGGTAAATACAGCTAACAGAGGCTAATCCCACTGTTAGCATCAAAGACTTCAGACCAGTATAATCTATTTGTGCAGGAAGTTTCGCCCCATTACAGGGGGCGGGGCTTCTCCTCAGAGTGGATCCAGCACTCACCAGCGCCATTTTCTCCCTGCAGATCACTGAAACAGGATGCTAACAGGGAACACTGACTCCCAAGAAACTCCAGTTATCTTCTGCGGTACCAGGGCTTTATTAGACAGGGGGGAGAGTGTAGTTAGTACTATTTAACCTATTACGGTTGATTAGTCAGCGCCAGGCTTTTATCATAATAACTGCCCACAGGGGTGCTGTGTGGCTGACTCCTTATACTCTGGGACTCTCTGAAGGTACTCTGAGGAAAACTGTGTCTAACATTTTCCTGTATGTGTGTGTAAGTGTATATATCCACATTACCATGTCTAAAGGCTCTGTATCATGTGCTGCAGAGTGTGTATCTTCTCCTGGCGAGTCTATTCCATGTACTCAGGACTGCAATGTGTTTTCCCAGTTTTCTGAATCCGAACACCCCCTGGGTGGATTCTTTAAGGGGAATGATATCCCAGATTTCATCAAGGATGTCACATAATGAGAAAATCTGTAGAGGCGTTGCAGCATTCAGCTCCCACTACTTCCTCAAATATTATTTATTATTATTATCCTTTATTTATATGGTGCCACAAGGGTTCCGCAGCGCCCAATTACAGAGTACATAAACAAATAATCAAACAGGAAAACAGCAACTTACAGTTGACGACAATATAGGACAAGTACAGGGTAAATAAACATAGCTACATCAGCAGATGACACTGGAATAAGTATCAGGTGGCAGAAGACTGCTGGATTTGGTGCAGCTGAAGATTATTAAAGTAAGAAAAGGGTAAGCACATGAGGGAAGAGGGCCCTGCTCGTGAGAGCTTACATTCTAAAGGGGAGGGGTAGACAGACAGGAGTGAGACAGATGGGGTACATAGAGAGCGTGGAACAGAGGTTTAGGATGAGATTTGGCTGGGTTTGGTGAAGAAGTGGGTCTTGAGAGCCCGTTTGAAGTTTTGTAGAGAGGTGGAGAGTCTGAGGGGGAGAGGTAGGGAATTCCAGAGAAGTGGTGCAGCACGTGAAAAATCTTGGAGGTAGGAGTAGGAGGAAGTAATCCGTAGGCAGGAGAGTCGGCGAGCATTAGCAGAGCGAAGAGGACGGGTGGGAGTGTAAAGCGAGATAAGATCAGAGATGTAGATGGGAGAGGAGTGGGTGAGGGCTTTGTAAGTAAGTGTGAGAAGCTTGAAATGGATTCTGAAAGGGAAGGGGAGCCAGTGAAGGTCTAGTAAGAGAGGAGAGGTGGACGTAGTGCGTTTGGTGAGGAAAATGAGCCGGGCAGCAGCATTGAGGATAGATTGGAGTGGAGAGAGGTATTTGTCAGGAATGCCAGTCAGGAGGAGATTACAGTAGTCCAGTCTGGAGATGACCAGTGAGTGGATAAGAGTCTTAGTAGCATCCTGGGTCAGAAAGGGTCTGATCCTGGAAATATTTTTTAGATGAAAACGGCAGGTTTGTGAGAGGTGCTGAATGTGTGGTTTGAAGGAGAGGGAGAAGTCAAGGATTACTCCAAGACAGCGCACTTGGGGGGTAGAGGAGATAGTAGTGCCATCAATAGATAATGAGATTGTAGGAGGTGAGGTTATGCGGGAGGGAGGGAAGATGATCAGCTCGGTCTTAGACATGTTAAGTTTAAGAAAGCGCTGGGACATCCAGGAAGAGATAGCAGAGAGACAGTTGGAGATACGAGTGAGGAGAGTAGGGGAGAGGTCTGGAGAGGAAAGATAGATTTGAGTGTCATCAGCATAGAGATGATATTGGAAACCAAAAGAACTAATGAGCTTACCTAGTGAGGACGTATAGAGAGAAGAGAAGAGGACCAAGGACAGAACCTTGGGGTACCCCTACAGTTAGTGGAAGTGAGGGGGAGGTGGAGTCATGAGAGGAGACAGAGAATGAACGGTCAGAAAGGTAGGACGACAACCAAGAGAGGGCAGTGTCACGCAGACCAATGGAGTGAAGGATTTGCAGTAGGAGAGGATGGTTCACAGTGTCAAAAGCAGCAGAGAGATCAAGTAGAATAAGTAGAGAGTAGTGTCCCTTAGATTTAGCAGCATGGAGGTCATTGCATACTTTTGTAAGGGCAGTTTCAGTGTAGTGGAGAGGACGGAAGCCAGATTGGAATGGGTCAAGCAGTGAGTGTGAGGAAAGAAAGGAAGTAAGGCGGTTGTAGACAATACGCTCAAGGAGTTTGGAGGCAAAAGGGAGGAGAGAGATGGGTCGGTAGTTGGAAAGATTGTTTGGATCAAGGGTAGGTTTTTTAAGAATAGGAGAGATGAGTGCGTGCTTGAAGGCAGAGGGGACAATGCCTGATGAGAGGGAGAGATTGAGAAGGTGGGAAAGATGGGAACAAGCAGAAGAAGAGAGGTAGCGGAGGAGGCGGGAGGGGATAGGGTCAAGTGGGGAGGTGGTGAGGGGACAGGAACGAATGAGGGCCATGACTTCCTCTCCAGATGCATGGGAGAAAGATAACAGAGTTGGTGCGAGGGATGGGGAGGGTTGGTAAGGGATGGGAGAAGGCTGGTTACTGATGGTCTGGTGTGATGTGATGTCCTGACGTATGGAGTCAATTTTGGATGTGAAGTAAGTGGCAAAGTCAAGAGCAGAGAGTGAGGAAGGGAGACGAGGTGGAGGTGGGCAGAGGAGTGAGTTGAGAGTGGCAAAGAGGCGCCGGGGGTTGGAAGACTGGGAGGAGATGAGGTTCTTGAAGTATGACTGTTTAGCAAGAGAAAGGGCAGCACTGAAGGATGAGAGCATAAGTTTGAAATGGAGGAAGTCTGCCTTAGAGCGTGATTTCCTCCAGTGTCGCTCAGCAGTACGTGAGCATTTTTGCAGATATCTGGTGCATTTGGTGTGCCAGGGTTGAGGTGTTAATTTGCGAGGGTGAATAGTGGTTGGTGGAGCAACAGAGTCAAGAGCAGAAGTAAGGGAAGCATTGTATGTGGAAGTGGCTTGTTCAGGGCATGAGAGAGAGAGAATAGGAGAGAGAAGTGAGTCAAACAGGGAGGAAAGGAATGTGGTGTCAATAGCTTCAATGTTACGCTAAGTGATGGTAGCCTTAGGAGGTAGAGATGGGGAAGTCGAGAGAGATAGGTTAAAGGAGAGCAGGTGGTGGTCAGAGAGGGGAAATGGGGAGTTGAAAAAATCAGAAATATCACAGCGGTGAGTGAAGACCAGATCCAGTGAGCTCCCATTCACATGGGAGGGTGAGGAGGTCCACTGGGAGAGACTAAGTGAAGAGGTGAGGTTAAGGAGTTTAGAGGCAGGGGATTGTGTGGGGATGTCAATAGGGATGTTGAAATCGCCTAGGATAATGGTGGGAATGTCAGAAGAGAGGAAGTGAGGAAGCCAGGAAGCAAAGTTGTCGATGAATTTGGAAGCAGTGCCAGGGGGGCGGTAAATGACAGCTACTCTAAGATGGACTGGTTGGAAGAGGCGTATGGCGTGGACCTCAAATGTAGAGAATATAAGGGATGGTTCTGGTGGTATGAGTTGGTAGGAGTAACTAGAAGGTAAAAGGACCCCAACACCACCCCCATGGTGACCCCCAGGTCGGGGGGTGTGTGTGAATGTGAGGCCCCCAGCAGAGAGAGCAGCAGCAGCAGTAGTGTCAGAGGGCGTAATCCAAGTTTCAGTAATGGCTAGTAGGTGTAGGGAGTTGGAAATGAAAAGGTCATGAGTGGGGACCAGTTTGTTACAAACAGATCTGGCATTCCAGAGGGCACAGGATAGGGGGTATGAGTTTGTGGGAGAGATGTGAATGAGATTTTCAGGGTTGCTGTAGCGATGAGGTGGGATTAACTTTGAGGGCAGGGATGATGAGAGAGTAGTGATGGTACGGGTGCCTGAGCTAGGAGGGGAAACTACAGGAGGTGGGCAGGGAGGGAGGTCAGTGTGATGTGGATGGGGGTGTGGGGAGGTGACAGGGAAGGGAGAGAGGGAGCAGGGCTGAGTTGTGGGGTAGCAGGACCATGGAGCAGAGGTGAATGAAAATGGGGTAACAGGAAAGGTGGGGGAAGGAAACAGAGGGATGGAGGGGAGACAGAGGAGGGGAGAGAGGAGGAGGTGTAGCAGACTAGGGGGGAAGGATAAAGATACATTATTAGGTAGACACTGAGTGATGTGGGGAGTATAAGAAAGCCTTGACATAGTGTTAAGTAGGTAAATAGGTTGAGGGAAAGTGGAAGTAGGAGAGGAGACTGTAAGGGAATCCGAGCAGAAGAATTGCAGAAATGCAGGTGAGAAAAGCAGTGTAGGCTCAAGGGGTGTAGATTTAGTATGAAATGAGTCAAAAGCGTAGATAAAGTGGGTGCAGAAAATAAGAATTTACTTACCGATAATTCTATTTCTCATAGTCCGTAGTGGATGCTGGGGACTCCGAAAGGACCATGGGGAATAGCGGCTCCGCAGGAGACTGGGCACAAAAGTAAAAAGCTTTAGGACTACCTGGTGTGCACTGGCTCCTCCCCCTATGACCCTCCTCCAAGCCTCAGTTAGGATACTGTGCCCGGACGAGCGTACACAATAAGGAAGGATTTTGAATCCCAGGTAAGACTCATACCAGCCACACCAATCACACCGTACAA
This sequence comes from Pseudophryne corroboree, assembly GCF_028390025.1. Taxonomy (NCBI): domain Eukaryota; kingdom Metazoa; phylum Chordata; class Amphibia; order Anura; family Myobatrachidae; genus Pseudophryne; species Pseudophryne corroboree. The sequence continues at coordinate 628,572,877 of NC_086447.1, read as the reverse complement.
CCTGTGATCTGAACCCAGTTAACAGCATGATAACAGAAGGAGCCTCTGAAAAGATGGCTCACAACAACAATAACCCGATTTTTGTAACAATAACTATGTACAAGTAATGCAGACAATCCGCACTTGGGATGGGCGCCCAGCATCCACTACGGACTATGAGAAATAGAATTATCGGTAAGTAAATTCTTATTTTCTCTAACGTCCTAGTGGATGCTGGGGACTCCGAAAGGACCATGGGGATTATACCAAAGCTCCCAAACGGGCGGGAGAGTGCGGATGACTCTGCAGCACCGAATGAGAGAACTCCAGGTCCTCCTCAGCCAGGGTATCAAATTTGTAGAATTTAGCAAACGTGTTTGCCCCTGACCAAGTAGCTGCTCGGAAAAGTTGTAAAGCCGAGACCCCTCGGGCAGCCGCCCAAGATGAGCCCACTTTCCGTGTGGAATGGGCTTTTACAGATTTTGGCTGTGGCAGGCCTGCCACAGAATGTGCAAGCTGAATTGTACTACAAATCCAACGAGCAATCGTCTGCTTAGAAGCAGGAGCACCCAGCTTGTTGGGTGCATACAGGATAAACAGCGAATCAGATTTTCTGACTCCAGCCGTCCTGGAAACATATATTTTCAGGGCCCTGACTACGTCCAGCAACTTGGAATCCTCCAAGTCCCTAGTAGCCGCAGGCACCACAATAGGCTGGTTTAAGTGAAAAGCTGAAACCACCTTAGGGAGAAATTGAGGACGAGTCCTCAATTCTGCCCTGTCCGTATGAAAAATTAGGTAAGGGCTTTTATAGGATAAAGCCGCCAATTCTGAGACACGCCTGGCTGAAGCCAGGGCTAACAGCATTACCACTTTCCATGTGAGATATTTTAAGTCCACAGTGGTGAGTGGTTCAAACCAATGTGATTTTAGGAATCCCAAAACTACATTGAGATCCCAAGGTGCCACTGGAGGCACAAAAGGAGGCTGTATATGCAGTACTCCCTTGACAAACGTCTGAACTTCAGGAACAGAAGCCAGTTCTTTTTGGAAGAATATTGACAGGGCCGAAATTTGAACCTTAATGGACCCTAATTTGAGGCCCATAGACAGTCCTGTTTGCAGGAAATGCAGGAAACGACCCAGTTGAAATTCCTCTGTAGGGGCCTTTCTGGCCTCGCACCACGCAACATATTTACGCCAAATACGGTGATAATGTTGTACGGTTACATCCTTCCTGGCTTTGATCAGGGTAGGGATGACTTCATCCGGAATGCCTTTTTCCTTCAGGATCCGGCGTTCAACCGCCATGCCGTCAAACGCAGCCGCGGTAAGTCTTGGAACAGACATGGTCCCTGCTGGAGCAGGTCCTTTCTTAGAGGTAGAGGCCACGGGTCTTCCGTGAGCATCTCTTGAATTTCCGGGTACCAAGTCCTTCTTGGCCAATCCGGAGCCACGAGTGTAGTCTTTACTCCTCTCCTTATTATGATTCTCAGTACTTTTGGTATGAGAGGAAGAGGAGGGAACACATACACTGACTGGTACACCCACGGTGTTACCAGAGCGTCCACAGCTATTGCCTGAGGGTCCCTTGACCTGGCGCAATATCTGTCCAGTTTTTTGTTGAGGCGGGACGCCATCATGTCCACCTTTGGTTTTTCCCAACGGTTCACAATCATGTGGAAGACTTCTGGGTGAAGTCCCCACTCCCCCGGGTGAAGATCGTGTCTGCTGAGGAAGTCTGCTTCCCAGTTGTCCACTCCCGGAATGAACACTGCTGACAGTGCTATCACATGATTCTCCGCCCAGCGAAGAATCCTTGCCACTTCCATCATTGCCCTCCTGCTTCTTGTGCCGCCCTGTCTGTTTACGTGGGCGACTGCCGTGATGTTGTCCGACTGGATCAACACCGGCTGACCCTGAAGCAGAGGTCTTGCCTAACTTAGGGCACTGTAAATGGCCCTTAGTTCCAGAATATTTATGTGAAGTGATGTTTCCATGCTTGACCACAAGCCCTGGAAATTTTTTCCCTGTGTGACTGCTCCCCAGCCTCTCAGGCTGGCATCCGTGGTAACCAGGACCCAATCCTGAATGCCGAATCTGCGGCCCTCTAGGAGATGAGCACTCTGTAACCACAGGAGAGACACCCTTGTCCTTGGAGACAGGGTTATCCGCTGATGCATTTGAAGATGCGATCCGCACCATTTGTCCAGCAGATCCCACTGAAAAGTTCTTGCGTGGAATCTGCCGAATGGAATCGCTTCGTAAGAAGCCACCATCTTTCCCAGGACCCTTGTGCATTGCTGTACTGACACTTGGCCTGGTCTTAGGAGGTTCCTGACTAGGTCGGATAACTCCTTGGCTTTCTCCTCCGGGAGAAACACCTTTTTCTGTACTGTGTCCAGAATCATCCCTAGGAACAGCAGACGTGTCGTCGGAATCAGCTGCGATTTTGGAATATTTAGAATCCATCCGTGCTGTTGTAGTACTACTTGAGATAGTGCTACTCCGACCTCTAACTGTTCTCTGGACCTTGCCCTTATCAGGAGATCGTCCAAGTAAGGGATAATTAAGACGCCTTTTCTTCGAAGAAGAATCATCATTTCGGCCATTACCTTGGTAAAGACCCGGGGTGCCGTGGACAATCCAAACGGCAGCGTCTGAAACTGATAGTGACAGCTCTGTACCACAAACCTGAGGTACCCTTGGTGAGAAGGGCAAATTGGGACATGGAGGTAAGCATCCTTGATGTCCAGAGACACCATATAATCCCCTTCTTCCAGGTTCGCTATCACTGCTCTGAGTGACTCCATCTTGAACTTGAACCTTTTTATGTAAGTGTTCAAGGATTTCAGATTTAAAATGGGTCTCACCGAGCCGTCCGGCTTCGGTACCACAAACAGCGTGGAATAATACCCCTTTCCCTGTTGTAGGAGGGGTACCTTGATTATCACCTGCTGGGAATACAGCTTGTGAATGGCTTCCAATACCGCCTCCCTGTCGGGGGGAGACTTTGGTAAAGCAGACTTCAGGAACCGGCGAGGGGGAGACGTCTCGAATTCCAATTTGTACCCCTGAGATACTACCTGCAGGATCCAGGGGGGTCCACTTGCGAGTGAGCCCACTGCGCGCTGAAATTCTTGAGACGGGCCCCCACCGTGCCTGAGTCCGCTTGTAAGGCCCCAGCGTCATGCTGAGGACTTGGCAGAAGCGGGGGAGGGCTTCTGTTCGTGGGAAGAGGCTGTCTGCTGCAGTCTTTTTTCCCTTCCTCTGCCCCTGGGCAGATATGAGTGGCCTTTTGCCCGCTTGCCCTTATGGGGACGAAAGGACTGAGCCTGAAAAGACGGTATCTTTTTCTGCTGCGAGGTGACTTGGGGTAAAAAGGTGGATTTTCCAGCCGTTGCCGTGGCCACCAGGTCCGATAGACCGACCCCAAATAACTCCTCCCCTTTATACGGCAATACTTCCATATGCCGTTTGGAATCCGCATCCCCTGACCACTGTCGCGTCCATAATCCTCTTCTGGCAGAAATGGACATCGCACTTACTCTTGATGCCAGAGTGCAAATATCTCTCTGTGCATCTCGCATATATAGAAATGCATCCTTTAAATGCTCTATAGTCAATAATATATTGTCCCTGTCCAGGGTATCAATATTTTCAGTCAGGGAATCCGACCAAGCCACCCCAGCACTGCACATCCAGGCTGAGGCGATTGCTGGTCGCAGTATAATACCAGTATGTGTGTATATACTTTTAAGGATATTTTCCAGCTTCCTATCAGCTGGTTCCTTGAGGGCGGCCGTATCAGGGGACGGTAACGCCACTTGTTTTGATAAGCGTGTGAGCGCCTTATCTACCCTAGGGGGTGTTTCCCAACGCGCCCTAACCTCTGGCGGGAAAGGGTATAATGCCAATAACTTTTTAGAAATTAGCAGTTTTTTATCGGGGGAAACCCACGCTTCATCACACACCTCATTTAATTCATCTGATTCGGGAAAAACTACGGGTAGTTTTTTCACACCCCACATAATACCCTTTTTTGTGGTACTTGTAGTATCAGAAATGTTCAAAACCTCCTTCATTGCCGTGATCATGTAACGTGTGGCCCTACTGGAAAATACGTTTGTTTCCTCACCGTCGACACTGGAGTCAGTGTCCGTGTCTGTGTCTGTATCGACCTGAGGTAACGGGCGCTTTAGAGCCCCTGACGGTGTTTGAGACGCCTGTACAGGTATTAACTGATTTGCCGGCTGTCTCATGTCGTCAACAGTCTTTTGTAAAGTGCTGACACTATCACGTAATTCTTTCCATAAGACCATCCAGTCAGGTGTCGACTCCCTAGGGGGTGACATCACTAACACAGGCAATTGCTCCGCCTCCACACCATTTTCCTCCTCATACATGTCGACACAACGTACCGACACACAGCACACACACAGGGAATGCTCTGATAGAGGACAGGACCCCACTAGCCCTTTGGGGAGACAGAGGGAGAGTTTGCCAGCACACACCAGAGCGCTATATATATACAGGGATAACCTTATATAAGTGTTTTTCCCTAATATAGCTGCTGTATATATTTATATGCCAATTTAGTGCCCCCCCTCTCTTGTTTTACCCTGTTTCTGTAGTGCAGGACTGCAGGGGAGAGTCAGGGAGCCTTCCTCCAACGGAGCTGTGAGGAAAAAATGGCGCCAGTGTGCTGAGGAGATAGGCTCCGCCCCTTTTTCGGCGGCCTTTCTCCCGCTTTTTTTATGTAAAAATTGGCAGGGGTTAAATGCATCCATATAGCCCAGGAGCTATATGTGATGTATTTTTTTTGCCAAAAAAGGTGTTTTTATTGCGTCTCAGGGCGCCCCCCCCCAGCGCCCTGCACCCTCAGTGACCGGAGTGTGAAGTGTGCTGAGAGCAATGGCGCACAGCTGCAGTGCTGTGCGCTACCTTATTGAAGACAGGACGTCTTCTGCCGCCGATTTTCCGGACCTCTTCAGTCTTCTGGCTCTGTAAGGGGGACGGCGGCGCGGCTCTGGGACCCATCCATGGCTGGGCCTGTGATCGTCCCTCTGGAGCTAATGTCCAGTAGCCTAAGAAGCCCAATCCACTCTGCACGCAGGTGAGTTCGCTTCTTCTCCCCTTAGTCCCTCGGTGCAGTGAGCCTGTTGCCAGCAGGTCTCACTGAAAATAAAAAACCTACTTTAAACTTTTACACTAAGCAGCTCAGGAGAGCCCCTTAGCCTGCACCCGTCTCGTTCGGGCACAAAAATCTAACTGAGGCTTGGAAGAGGGTCATAGGGGGAGGAGCCAGTGCACACCAGGTAGTCCTAAAGCTTTTTACTTTTGTGCCCAGTCTCCTGCGGAGCCGCTATTCCCCATGGTCCTTTCGGAGTCCCCAGCATCCACTAGGACGTTAGAGAAATGTATTTGGAGTGTAAGAAATGAAAGGATTGTGAGAGGTTTAAGAAGCAATGGTAATTATGTTAGATTTTTTTAAGTATTTGCAGGTAAAATTGCATTGGTGCAGCTGTGCTTAAAAAACAAAATCACAATAATACAGATACAAGCATTTGTAGGTGAAATGTCCAAGTAAGGTTGTTCCGTGCTGTTTAATCAGATGCAACAATCAGGAGGTGAGTGATCTGAGGAGTAAGTGACTCACATTTGTTATTAGTTCTTCAGTTTTTTTTGTTTTGTTTGATTGGTGTGCTTCTGTTTTCCTTCTTTTTCACTTCGATTGAACGCTGCTGTTATGTGTCAATTTTATCACGCTTTGATAAAAATGCACGCTTAGATCAGTAAATGCGCAGCCAAACGGCTTTGCACAGCCTACACCATAGGACTTAAGTAGAAGACTATTACAAGTGAAACCAATAATTGAAATCTGTAACCACACCCCACCCCCTCAAATGCCAGGCAATAAATTACCTTAAAAACAACAACCAAGCATTCCACAAAGATTAAACTGGGTCTATATCATTCAAAACTTAAAAAAGTACTTCAAAATCACATACTATGCAATAATGTTTCAATTTGCATTACCCAGCAGAGTTAGCTTTGCATATATAGATATAGTGCAGCAGAATATGTTGGTAGTTGTAGTCAATTGTAATTACCTAGCAGAGTTAGCTTTGCATATATAGATATAGTGCAGCAGAATATGTTGGTAGTTGTAGTCAATTGTAATTACCCAGCAGAGTTAGCTTTGCATATATAGATATAGTGCAGCAGAATATGTTGGTAGTTGTAGTCAATTGTAATTACCCAGCAGAGTTAGCTTTGCATATATAGATATAGTGCAGCAGAATATGTTGGTAGTTGTAGTCAATTGTAATTACCCAGCAGAGTTAGCTTTGCATATAGAGATATAGTGCAGCAGAATATGTTGGTAGTTGTAGTCAATTGTAATTACCTGTAGGTGACAAGAAGAGAAGAAACGTCAATTCACAATCGATATCAGCTGAAGATAAATTAACACTGATTGAACGCTGCTGTTATGTGTCAATTTTATCACGCTTTGATAAAAATGCATGCTTAGATCAGTAAATGCACAGCCAAACGGCTTTGCACAGCCTACACCATAGGACTTAAGTAGAAGACTAAGTCTCAATATCCCACCTACATACCCGAAAAAACGTACACTTGCCCAGATAATGCAAGTTGACACTGATTCTGACTCTGATACAGGGGACGGTGACGGGGATATGCAGAGGGGTGATGCATCCCCTGCTAGAGGGGTGCAGCTAATGATTGAAGACATTAGGGATGTTTTACATATTTCTGAGATGGTACCTGAACAAGTAGATGAATCTTATTTTACGGAAAATAGGAAATCCTCGCTCACCTTCCCTGCTTCTAAGGAGTTAAACTCTTTATTTTAAAAATCCTGGGAAAACCCAGAGAAAAACTTCCAGATCCCTAAAAGAATTCTCATTGCTTTCCCATTCCCTGAAGAGGATAGAAAGAAGTGGGAAAACCCACCTATAGTAGATGCCTCTGTATCTAGGTTGTCTAAAAAGGTGGTTTTACCTGTCCCTGGTTCAACTGCCCTAAAAGTGCCGGCTGACCGCAAGATTGAGACTACACTCAAATCACTATACACTGCTACAGGCGTGGCTTTAAGGCCCACTATTGCTTGTGCGTGGATTTCTAAAGCCATAGTAAAGTGGTCAGGCACATTACTAGAGGATTTAGATACTATGGATAGGAGTGACATTGAATTGTTTTTGCGTCACATACAGGATTCTGCTGGGTTCATGGTGGAGGCCATGAAGGACCTTGGCATGCTGAATGCGAGGGTTACTTCCATGGCGGTCTCGGCGCACAGAGTACTCTGGCTACTCCAATGGACTGCAGATGCAGAATCCAGGCTCTGTTTGGGGACGCATTGGATGCGTGGATCTCCACGGCAACTGTGGGTAAGTCAACTTTTCTCCCCTCAGCAGCACCACTGATAAGGAAATCTTATCCTACGTCTAGACTGCAGTCCATTTAAACCGCAAAATTGAAAAAATCCAAATCCCCTTCCACCTTCTTTAGGTGTGGTCGGGGACAATCCAGAAAACCTGCACCAACAGGTTCTCAGGAACAGAAACCAGGTTCTGCTTCCTCAAAATCTTCAGCATGACGGTGGACCTCCCAGCCTAGAGATCGGGCAGGTGGGAGCGAGACTAAAAAATTTCAGTCACATCTGGGCGTCATCAGGTCTAGACCCCTGAGTGACAGACAGTGTTACCCAGGACTACATACTGTTGTTTCAGGAACTCCCACTTCACAGATTCTTCAAATCAGGCTTACCAGTTTCGCTGACAGAAAGTGCTATCCTGCAGGAAGCCATTCAAAAATTGGTCCGAACCAATGTTATTGTTCCAGTTCCACCTCACCTAAAACACAAGGGTTATTACTCAAACCTGTTTGTGGTACCGAAACCGGGCGGTTCGGTAAGGCTGATATTAAACCTAAAGTTATTGAACCCCTACTTGAGGGAATTCAAATTCAAGATGGAGTCTCTGAGTGCGGTGATCTCAGGTCTGGAGGAGGAGGAATTCCTAGCATCCCTTGATATCAAGGATGTATACCTTCACATTCCGATCTGGCCACCTCACCAGACTTATCTCTGCTGGGTTGTCACTACCAGTTCCAGGCACTGCCTTTTGGCCTCTCCACAGCACCGAGGGTGTTCACCAAGGTCATGGTAGAGATGATGCTACTCCTCCGCAGGAGTGAACATAATTCCATATCTGGACGATCTGCTGATAAAAGCGTCTTCCAGGGAGAGGTTGTTGCAGAGTAACGGCAGTGTCCTACATAAACCGACAGGGCGGAATGAAGAGCAGAGCGGCAATGTCAGAGGTAACAACAATCCTCCTCTGGGCAGAAAAGCACGCGGTGGCGCTATCAGCAATCTTCATTCCGGGAGTGGACAACTGGAAAGCGGACTTCCTCAGCAGACACGATCTCCATCCAGGAGAATGGGGCCTCCACCCGGAGGTGTTCCCAGAAGTGACAGTGTACCTCAGGTAGACATGATGGCTTCTCGCCTCAACAAGAAGCTTCGGATGTACTGTTCCAGGTCGAGAGACCCTCAGGCAGTGGCGGGGGACGCACTGGTAACTCCGTGGGTGTTCCAGTCAGTGTATGTGTTCCCTCAACTTTCACTCATCCCAAGGATTCTAAAATTAATAAAAAGACCAAGAGTTCAGGCGATCCTCATTGCTCCGGACTGGCCAAGGAGGGCTTGGTACGCAGATCTTCTGGAACTACTGCTGGAGGATCCGAGGCCTCTTCGCGAGGCCGTTCTGCAACAGGGGCCATTTGCATGTCAAGACTTAACGTTTGACGGCATGGAGGTTGAACGCCAGATCTTAGCTCGGAAGGGCATTCTGAAAAAGGTCATTCCTACCCTGATACAGGCTAGGAAGGGAGTTACGTCTAAACATTACCATCGGATTTGGAAAATGTATGTGTCTTGGTGTGAAACCAAGAAGTTTCCAACGGTGGAGTTTCAATTGGGACGGTTTCTCCTCTTTCTGCAAGCAGGTGTGGATGTGGGCCTATGCTTGGGCTCCGTCCAGATTTCGACCGTGTCCATTTTCTTCCAGAAACAATTGGCTGCCCTCTCTGAGGTTCAGACATTCTTGAAAGGGGTTCTGCACATCCAACTACCCTTTGTGCCTCCTACGGCACATTGGGATCTTAATGTGGTGCTGCAGATCCTGCAATCGGATTGGATCCAACCTTTGCAGGAGCTGGACTTCAAGTTTTTTATGTGGAAGGCGGTCACACTGTTGGCATTGGCATCTGCTCGACGTGTGTCAGAATTGGGGGCATTGTCCTGCAAGAGCCCCTACTTGATTTTCCATGAAGATAGAGCTGAGCTCAGAACTTGTCAGCAATTTCTTCCAAAGGTTGTGTCAGCTTTTCATATCAACCAACCTTTTGTGGTACCAGTGGTAACTGACTCAATTACCTCAAAGCCCTTGGATGTGGGGAGGGCTTTGAGAATTTACGTGAAGAGAACTTCTCGTCACAGAAGTCGGACACTCTATTTGTCCTTTATGATCCCAACACGGTTGGTTGTCCTGCTTCTAAGCAGACGATTTCTCGCTGGATCAGGTTTACTATCCAGCATGCTTATTCTACGGCAGACTTGCCGTGTCCAAGATCCGTTAAGGCCCACTCTACTCGTAAAGTGGGTTCTTCCTGGGCGGCTGCTCGGGGTGTCTCGGCTTTACAGCTTTGCTGAGTAGCTACTTGGTCAGGGTCGAACACGTTTGTTAAGTTCTAAAAGTTCGATACTTTAGCCTCTGAGGACCTTAAGTTTGGTCAATCAGTTCTGCATGAACCTCACAGCACTCTCCCGCCTGTACTGGGAGCCTTGGTACATCCCCATGATACTTATGTGGACCCCAGCATCCTCTAGGACGTAAGAGAAAATAGGATTTTAATTACCTACCGGTAAATCCTTTTCTCGTTGTCCGTAGAGGATGCTGGGCGCCCGCCCAGTGCTTCGTATTCCTGCATTGTTACTTGGTTCAGTGTTGTTGGTTCAGCCATTGCTGAATCGTTGAAAAGTTGGTTAGCTCGGTTTTCTTTTTTGTTATGTGTCAGCTATTGTGAATCTCACCACTATCTGTATATTTCATTGTCTCGAAGTATGTCCGTCTCCTCGGGCACAATTTCTAGACTGAGTCTGGTAGGAGGGGCATAGATGGAGGAGCCAGGCCACACTATTAAACTCTTAAAGTGCCAGTGGTTCCAAAAGGACCCGTCTATACCCTATGGTACTAATGTGGACTCCAGCATCCTCTACGGACTACGAAAAAAGGATCTACCGGTAGGTAGTTAAAATCCTATTTTATATATATATATATATATATATATATATATATATATATAAAAAATATATATATACACAGTAGCTAGATAGATAGATATGATATGCAGTCAGCATACTGATGGGATCCCAGATGTCACTATACCACCACCGGGATCCCACCAGGGGTACTATACCGCCGCTGGAATACCGGCAAGGTAGGTGATTCCCCCTCTTTGGGTGTCCATAACACCCATAGAGGGAGAATAGAACGTGTTCTCCGAGAACTGGACCCACCCGAACATTGAATTCCGAGTCAGGATCCGAGTCTGGCTCGGGACTTCCCACCTCACATGGAGGCGGGTGCCCTGTCTGCTGTATCTGAAAGGGGTGCTCTCTCTGCTGTATCTGAAAGGGGTGCCCTGTCTGCTGTATCTGAAAGGGATGCTCTCTGTCTGCTGTATCTGAAAGGGGTGCTCTCTCTGTTTGCTGTATCTGAAAAAGGGGTGCTCTCTCTGTCTGCTGTATCTGAAAGGGGTACTCTCTCTGTCTGCTGTATCTGAAAAAGAGGGCTCTCTCTCTGCTGTATCTGACATGGGTGATCTGTCCGTCCATCTATGGGCTCCACCCCAGTGTAAAATTAAAATAATAAAAGTAAAAAACAAAAAGCCTAAAATTATAATTATAAAAAAATATATTTTTTTAGTTTGTGCTGTACCCCAGTGTACTATACAATTTTTATTTTATTTTCATAAGTACTGTGACACTGCCGGTCAGACCGCAGTACATTATTTCCTATTCATACTCATATTGTGCAACGCTGTTGGTGAAGGTCAATCGCAGTGTTCGACTACCACTCATACACGTATTGTGCAACACTGTTGGTGAAGCTAAACCACAGTATGTAATAATATAGATTTCTGACTTATTTGTGCGACACTGTCAGTGAAGCTTAACCGCAGTGTGTCATATATATATCTGACTCATTTGTGTGACACTGTAACCGCCGATGTGTGATATAAAAATACATAATTTTTGACTCATTTGTGCAACACTGTCAATGAAGCTAAACCGCAGGTTGTAAAAATATATATGTCTGGCTCATTTAACCTTTACCAGCAATTACCTCCAAAAAGTGCAGATGGACCTGTGATTGTGGATTCCAGCGGGGACGAATTAATAGTCTGAAGAAGAGGATGTACACTCTGATAGGGGTGAGAAATCGGATGCTGATGATGCATCATGCATATTTAGAATACTAAAGCCAGTTTGTGCACTGCCCATTGACAGCTGTTTTGGTGGGGTCCAAACAAACCAATAATTTTAGCTACAAGTGACAGTCTCTGTCGCTGAAATGATTGGTTTGTTAAACTTTGCATGTCCTGTTTAATATACAACATAATAGTATGCTGCCAAGGACAATTCCATCTTGCACCTCTTTTCTTTGCATTATGTGCTCTTTGGAGCATTTTTTTTTGGCATAGTTTATAAAATATGATATCCTGTCTGCCACTGCAGTGCTACTCCTAGATATGCCACGTTTTTGCCACTTCTGTCGCTTAGCTTAGTCATCCAGCAACTTCGGTGCAACCTTTTGGCCTAAACTGGATGAAAACAATATTGTGAGCTGTGAGGTGTTCATAATAGACTGGAAATGAGTGGAAATGAATGTCATTGAGGTCAATAATACTATAGGAACAAAATCACCACCAAATTCTGTTATTTTAGCTGTTTGTATGATTTTAGAAAAAAAAAATCCATATCCAAAACCCACAAGGGCGGTTTTGGCAAAAAACAATACAGATCCAATGGGTATGGCTTTAGCTAGAAACTATGGGTCAAGCAGTGAGAATAGTAAGGATGGAGGTAGTGAGCTGAATGGAGGTGGAGAAGGGAGAAGTAAAGAGCAGCTGGCAAGGGTATTACCAAGGGTATTACCAAAACACAAATTAACGATGAATATTGATCACCAATAATGCATATAGTAAATGAAGTTCCTAGCAGTAGAGGGAATACTTATCTTAATTTTAGGTTTGTAAACGCTAGAAGCCTTACAGGAAAAAAAAATAAGATTTTACTTACCGATAAATCTATTTCTCGTAGTCCGTAGTGGATGCTGGGACTCCGTAAGGACCATGGGGAATAGCGGCTCCGCAGGAGACAGGGCACAAGAATAAAAGCTTTAGGATCAGGTGGTGTGCACTGGCTCCTCCCCCTATGACCCTCCTCCAAGCCTCAGTTAGGATACTGTGCCCGGACGAGCGTACATAATAAGGAAGGATATTGAATCCCGGGTAAGACTCATACCAGCCACACCAATCACACCGTACAACTTGTGATCTGAACCCAGTTAACAGTATGATAAAACGAAAAGGAGCCTCTGAAAAGATGGCTCACAACAATAATAACCCGAATTTTTGTAACAATAACTATATACAAGTATTGCAGACAATCCGCACTTGGGATGGGCGCCCAGCATCCACTACGGACTACGAGAAATAGATTTATCGGTAAGTAAAATCTTATTTTCTCTGACGTCCTAGTGGATGCTGGGACTCCGTAAGGACCATGGGGATTATACCAAAGCTCCCAAACGGGCGGGAGAGTGCGGATGACTCTGCAGCACCGAATGAGAGAACTCCAGGTCCTCCTCAGCCAGGGTATCAAATTTGTAGAATTTTGCAAACGTGTTTGCCCCTGACCAAGTAGCTGCTCGGCAAAGTTGTAAAGCCGAGACCCCTCGGGCAGCCGCCCAAGATGAGCCCACTTTCCTTGTGGAATGGGCTTTTACCGATTTTGGCTGTGGCAGGCCCGCCACAGAATGTGCAAGCTGAATTGTACTACAAATCCAACGAGCAATCGTCTGCTTAGAAGCAGGAGCACCCAGCTTGTTGGGTGCATACAGGATAAACAGCGAGTCAGATTTTCTGACTCCAGCCGTCCTGGAAACATATATTTTCAGGGCCCTGACAACGTCAAGCAACTTGGAGTCCTCCAAGTCCCTAGTAGCCGCAGGTACCACAATAGGTTGGTTCATGTGAAATGCAGAAACCACCTTAGGTAGAAATTGAGGACGTGTCCTCAATTCTGCCCTGTCAGAATGAAAAATTAAGTAAGGACTTTTATATGATAAAGCCGCCAATTCTGACACACGCCTGGCTGAAGCCAGGGCTAACAGCATCGTCACCTTCCATGTGAGATATTTGAAGTCCACAGTGGTGAGTGGTTCAAACCAATGTGACTTTAGAAAACTCAACACAACATTGAGATCCCAAGGTGCCACTGGAGGCACAAAAGGAGGCTGTATATGCAGTACCCCTTTTACAAATGTCTGAACTTCAGGCATTGAAGCCAGTTCTTTCTGGAAGAAAATCGACAGGGCCGAAATTTGAACCTTAATGGACCCTAATTTTAGGCCCATAGATAGTCCTGTTTGCAGGAAATGGAGGAAACGACCCAGTTGAAATTCCTCTGTAGGGGCCTTCTTGGCCTCACACCACGCAACATATTTTCGCCAAATGCGGTGATAATGTTTTGCGGTTACGTCCTTCCTGGCCTTGACCAGGGTAGGAATGACTTCATCTGGAATGCCTTTTTCCCTCAGGATCCGGCGTTCAAACGCAGCCGCGGTAAGTCTTGGAACAGACAAGGCCCCTGCTGGAGCAGGTCCTTTCTCAGAGGTAGAGGCCACGGTTCTTCCGTGAGCATCTCTTGAAGTTCCGGGTACCAAGTCCTTCTTGGCCAATCCGGAGCCACGAGTATAGTTCTTACTCCTCTCCTTCTTATGATTCTCAGTACCTTCGGTATGAGAGGCAGAGGAGGGAACACATACACTGACTGGTACACCCACAGCGTTACCAGGGCATCCACCGCTATTGCCTGAGGGTCCCTTGACCTGGCGCAATATCTGTCTAGTTTTTTGTTTAGACGGGACGCCATCATGTCCACCTTTGGTTCTTCCCAACGGTTTACTATCAGGTGGAAGACTTCTGGGTGAAGTCCCCACTCTCCCGGGTGGAGGTCGTGTCTGCTGAGGAAGTCTGCTTCCCAGTTGTCCACTCCCGGAATGAACACTGCTGACAGTGCTATCACATGATTTTCCGCCCAGCGAAGAATCCTTGCAGCTTCTGCCATTGCCCTCCTGCTTCTCGTGCCGCCCTGTCTGTTTACGTGGGCGACTGACGTGATGTTGTCCGATTGGATCAATACCGCCTGACCCTGAAGCAGGGGTTTCGCTTGACTTAGGGCATTGTAAATGGCCCTTAGTTCCAGAATGTTTATGTGAAGTGACGTTTCCATGCTTGACCACAAGCCCTGGAAATTTCTTCCCTGTGTGACTGCTCCCCAGCCTCTCAGGCTTGCATCCGTGGTCACCAGGATCCAATCCTGAATGCCAAATCTGCGGCCCTCTAGTAGATGAGCACTCTGCAGCCACCACAGAAGAGACACCCTTGTCCTTGGTGACAGGGTTATCCGCTGATGCATCTGAAGATGCGATCCGGACCATTTGTCCAGCAGATCCCACTGAAAAGTTTTTGCATGGAATCTTCCGAATGGAATCGCTTCGTAAGAAGCCACCATTTTTCCCAGGACCCTCGTGCACTGATGCACTGACACCTGGCCTGGTTTTAGGAGGTTCCTGACTAGTTCGGATAACTCCCTGGCCTTCTCCTCCGGGAGAAACACCTTTTTCTGGACTGTGTACAGAATCATTCGTAGGAACAGTAGACGTGTCGTAGGAATCAGCTGCGATTTTGGAATATTTAGGATCCACCCGTGCTGACGTAACACTACCTGAGATAGTGCTACTCCGACTTCTAACTGTTCCCTGGACCTTGCCCTTATCAGGAGATCGTCCAAGTAAGGGATAATTAAGATGCCTTTTCTTCGAAGAAGAATCATCATTTCGGCCATTACCTTGGTAAAGACCCGAGGTGCCGTGGACAACCCAAACGGCAGCGTCTGAAACTGATAATGACAGTTTTGTACTACAAACCTGAGGTACCCTTGGTGAGACGGGTAGATTGGGACGTGGAGATAAGCATCCTTGATGTCCAGAGACACCATATAGTCCCCTTCTTCCAGGTTTGCTATCACCGCTCTGAGTGATTCCATCTTGAATTTGAACCTCTTTATGTAAGTGTTCAAGGATTTCAGATTTAAAATTGGTCTCACCGAGCCGTCCGGCTTCGGTACCACAAACATCGTGGAATAATACCCCTTTCCCTGTTGTAGGAGGGGTACCTTGATTATCACCTGCTGGGAATACAGCTTGTGAATGGCTTCCAAAACTGCCTCCCTGTCGGAGGGAGACTTTGGTAGAGCAGACTTCAGGAACCGGCGAGGGGGAAACGCCTCGAATTCCAGTTTGTACCCCTGCGATACTACCTGTAGAATCCAGGGATCCACTTGCGAGTGAGCCCACTGCGCGTTGAAATTCTTGAGACGGGCCCCCACCATGTCTGAGTCTGCTTGTAAAGCCCCAGCGTCATGCTGAGGACTTGGCAGAAGCAGGGGAGGGCTTCTGCTCCTGGGAAGCGGCTGCATGGTGCAGTCTTTTTCCCCTTCCTCTGCCCCGGGGCAGGAAGGAATGGCCTTTAGCTCGCTTGTACTTATGGGAACGAAAGGACTGAGTTTGAAAAGACGGTGTCTTTTTCTGCTGATGTGAAGTGACCTGGGGTAAAAAGGTGGATTTTCCAGCCGTTGCCGTGGCCACCAGGTCCGATAGACCAGCCCCAAATAACTCCTCCCCTTTATACGGCAATACTTCCATATGTCGTTTTGAATCAGCATCGCCTGACCACTGTCGCGTCCATAACGCTCTTCTGGCAGAAATGGACATAGCACTTACTCTTGATGCAAGGGTGCAGATATCCCTCTGTGCATCACGCATATATAGTAATGCATCTTCAAATGCTCTATAGTTAGCAGTATATTGTCCCTATCCAGGGTATCAATATTTTCAGTCAGGGAATCCGACCACGCGACTCCAGCACTGCACATCCAGGCTGAAGCGATTGCTGGTCGCAGTATAACACCAGTATGTGTGTATATACTTTTAAGAATATTTTCCAGCCTTCTATCTGCTGGTTCCTTGAGGGTGGCCGTATCAGGAGACGGTAACGCTACTTGTTTAGATAAACGTGTGAGCGCCTTATCTACTCTAGGGGGTGTTTCCCAACGCGTCCTAACCTCTGACGGGAAAGGATATAGTGCCAATAATTTTTTAGAAATTAGCAGTTTTTTGTCGGGGGAAACCCACGCTTTATCACACACCTCATTTAACTCATCTGACTCAGGGAAAACTATTGGTAGTTTTTTCACACCCCACATAATACCCTTCTTTGTGGTACTTGTAGTGTCAGAAATGTTCAATGCCTTCTTCATTGCCGTGATCATGTAACGTGTGGCCCTACTGGACACTACGTTTGTCTCCTCACCGTCGACACTAGACTCAGTATCTGTGTCTGGGTCTGTGTCGACCCACTGAGGTAACGGGCGTTTTTGAATACGATCATCCAGTCAGGTGTCGACACCCTAGGGGGTGACATCACTAACCCAGGCAATTGCTCCGCCTCCACATCATTTTCCTCCTCATACATGTCGACACACACGTACCGACACACAGCACACACACCGGGAATGCTCTGATAGAGGACAGGACCCCACAAGCCCTTTGGAGAGACAGAGGGAGAGTCTGCCAGCACACACCAAGCGCTATATATATATATACAGGGATAACCTTATATAAGTGTTATTCCCTTATAGCTGCTGTTTATATAATTTTTAGCTGCCAATAGTGCCCCCCCTTCTCTTTTTTACCCTGATTCTGTAGTCTGCAGGGGAGAGTCAGGGAGCCGTCCTTCCAGCGGAGCTGTGAGGGAAAATGGCGCTTGTGTGCTGAGGAGATAGGCTCCGCCTCTTCACGACGTCCCTATCTCCCGCTCTTTTCTGTAATAATGGCAGGGGTTAAAATACATCCATATAGCCCAAGAGCTATATGTGATGTATTCTTTTGCCAACCTAAGGTATCATCTGTTATATTGCGTCTCAGGGCGCTCCCCCCCAGCGCCCTGCACCCTCAGTGACCGGAGTGTGAAGTGTGCTGAGAGCAATGGCGCACAGCTGCGGTGCTGTGCGCTACCTTAGTCTGAAGACAGGATCGTCTTCTGCCGCCGATTTCACCGGACCTCTTCGCTCTTCTGGCTCTGTAAGGGGGCCGGCGGCGCGGCTCCGGGACCCATCCAGGCTGAACCTGTGATCGTCCCTCTGGAGCTAATGTCCAGTAGCCTAAGAAACCCGATCCACTCTGCACGCAGGTGAGTCCGTTTCTTCTCCCCTTAGTCCCACGATGCAGTGAGCCTGTTGCCAGCAGGACTCACTGAAAATAAAAAACCTAAAATAAACTTTTATTCTAAGCAGCTCAGGAGAGCCACCTAGCCTGCACCCTTCTCGTTCGGGCACAAAAATCTAACTGAGGCTTGGAGGAGGGTCATAGGGGGAGGAGCCAGTGCACACCACCTGATCCTAAAGCTTTTATTCTTGTGCCCTGTCTCCTGCGGAGCCGCTATTCCCCATGGTCCTTACGGAGTCCCAGCATCCACTAGGACGTCAGAGAAATAGGATTTTAATTACCTACCGGTAAATCCTTTTCTCGTAGTCCATAGAGGATGCTGGGGTCTATATTAGTACCATGGGGTATAGACGGGTCCACCAGGAGCCATTGACACTTTAAGAGTTTAATAGTGTGGGCTGGATCCTCCCTCTATGCCGCTCCTATCAGACTCAGTCTAGAAACTGTGCCCGAGGAGACGACATACTTCGAGAGAAGGAGTTACACAGATAGTGGCGAGATTCATACCAGCTCACACAACATACAAATCCGGCTAACATGCCGGAACACTCAGCAACAGCTGAAACAGTACTGAAACAGTAAATAACGCAGAACTTACCTAGGAACCAGGCAGTACTGAACTATAAAACCAATGCAGGAAAACAAAGCGCTGGGCAGGCGCCCATCATCCTCTATGGACTACGAGAAAAGGATTTACCGGTAGGTAATTAAGATCCTATTTTCTCTTACGTCCTAGAGGATGCTGGGGTCCATATTAGTACCATGAGGATGTACCAAAGCTCCCAGTACGGGAGGGAGAGCACTGAGGTTCCTGCAACACTGCTTGACCAAACTTGAAGTCATCAGAGGCCAAAGTATCTAACTGGTAAAACTTAGCAAACGTGTTCGAAACCAGACCAAGTAGCAGCTCGGCAAAGCTGTAAAGCCGAGATACCCTGGGCAGCTGCCCAGTAAGAACCCACTTTATGAGTAGAGTGGGCCTTAACTGATTTCGGACGCGGCAATCCTGCTGTAGAATACGCATGCTGGATAGTGAACCTGATCCAGCGTGAAATCGACTGCTTAGAAGCAGGACACCCAATTTTCTTGGGATCGTAGAGGACAAAGAGAGAGTCAGTCTTTCTATGACGAGCTGTCCTCTTCACACATATCTTCAAAGCCCTGACAACATCCAAAGCCTTTGAAGCAATTGAGGAGTTAGTAGCCACTGGCACCACAATAGGTTGGTTGATATGGAAAGCCGATACAACCTTAGGCAGGAACTGTGGACGAGTCCTAAGTTACGCCCTGTCTTCATGGAAGATCAGATAAGGGCTTTTACAAGATAAATCCCCCAATTCCGACACGCGTTGGGCAGAAGCCAAGGCTAACAAAGTTACCGCCTTCCACGTGAGAAACTTGATGTCAGCCTCCAGTAGAGGCTCAAACCAAGCTGATTGTAGAAACTGCAAAACCACATTTAGATCCCATGGTGCCGTTGGTGCCACAAAGAGAGGCTGGATGTGCAGAACCCCTTTCAAAAAGATCTGAACCTCAGGGAGGACAGCCAATTGTTTTTGAAAAAAGATGGACAAAGCAGAGATCTGGACCTTGATGGATCCTAATCTCAGGCCCACATCCACTCCCGCCTGCAAAAAAAGGAGAAGTTGAAACTCCACTGCAGGAAATTTTCTTGATTCACACCAAGAAACATATTTCTTCCAAATACGGTGGTAATGTTTAGACGTTACCCCCTTCCTAGCATGAATCAGGGTAGGAATGACTTCACTCGGGATACCTTTCCGAGCTAAGATCTGGCGCTCAACCTCCATGCCATCAAACGTAGCCGTGGTAAGTCTTGTTAGGCGGACGGCCCCTGCAGTAGCAGATCCTCCCAAAGAGGTTAGAGCTTTGGATCTTCCAGCAGAAGATTTGGTAGATCCGCATACCAAGCCCTCCTTGGCCAGTCCAGAGCAATGAGGATTGCCAGAACCTTTGTTCTTCTTACCGGCTGAAGAACCTTTGGAATCAGAGGAAGTGGAGGGAACACATACACTGACGGGTACACCCACGCAGTTACCAGTGCGTCCACCGCCACTGCATGAGGGTCTCTTGACCGGGAACAGTACCTCCACAGCTTCTTGTTGAGGCGGGAGGCCATCATGTCTATGTGAGGAACCCCCCACCAACCGGTTACCTCCTCGAACACCTCCGGATGGAGGCCCCACTCCCCTGGATGGAGATTGTGTCTGCTGAGGAAGTCTGCTTCCCAGTTGTCTACCCCCGGAATGAAGATTGCTGACACCGCTACAGTGTGCCTTTCCACCCAGAGGAGGATTCTTGACACCTCTGACATAGCAGCCCTGCTCTTCATTCCGCCTTGTTGGTTTATGAAGGCTACAGTGGTCACGTTGTCCGACTGCACCTGAACAGCCTGATCCTGTAGAAGGTGTGCTGCTTGCAGAAGGGCGTTGTACACGGCCCTTAGCTCCAGGATGTTTATTGGGAGAAGGGATTCTTGATTCGACCACCTTTGCTGAAAGGTTTTCCCCAGAGCGACTGCTCTCCAACCTTTTGGACTTGCATCTGTTGTTAAAAGGATCCAGTCCTGAATTCCGAACCTTCCGCCTTCCAGAAGGTGCGGAAGTTGTAGCCACCAGAGGAGTGAAATCCTGGCTTTCGGAGACAGACGTATCCTCTTGTGTATGTGTAGGTGAGAGCCCGACCACTGGTCCAATAGGTCCAGCTGAAAAGGTCGAGCATGAAACCTGCCGTACTGCAGAGCCTCGTAGGCGGCAACCATCTTCCCCAGAAGGCGGATGCATTGATGAACCGATACCCGGGTAGGCTTTAAGACATCCCGGACCATTGTTTGAATCACCAATGCTTTCTCCACCAGGAGAAAAACTCTCTGCACTTCCGTGTCGAGGATCATTCCCAGGAAAGACAGCCTCCTTGTCGGCCCCAGATGAGACTTTGAAAGGTTCAGGATCCAACCGTGCTTCCTGAGCAGCTGTGTCATGAGCGCGATGGATCGCAACAACCTCTCCCTGGATGACTCCTTGATCAGAAGATCCAGATATGGAATTATGTTCACCCCCTGTTTGCAGAGGAGAACCATCATCTCCGCCATCACCTTAGTGAAGATCCCTGGTGCTGTGGAGAGGCCAAACGGCAGCGCCTGGAACTGATAGTGATCGTCCAACAGTGTAAACCTGAGATATGCTTGATGCGGCGACCAAATTGGAATGTGGAGGTAAGCATCCTTGATGTCCAGCGACACCAGGAACTCCCCCTCCGTCAGTCTTGAGATGACAGCTCTCAGAGATTCCATCTTGAATTTGAACTTCCTAAGATAAGGGTTCAAAGACTTTAAGTTTAGAATAGGCCATACCGAACCATCCGGTTTTGGTACCACAAAAAGGTTCGAATAATAACCCTTGTTCCACTGCTGAGGTGGAACTGGAACAATGACCTCTGACACCACCAATTTTCTGATGGGCTCCAGAAGAATTGTTCTGTCTGCCAGCAGAGCTGGAAAGCCTGACTTGAAGAAACGGTGAGGTGGGGGATCTTGAAACTCCAGTCTGTACCCCCTGGACACTATATCCAGGACCCAGGGGTCCAGGCCAGATGACACCCAGACGTGGCTGAACTGCCAGAGTCTTGCCCCCACCTGACCTTCCTCCAGGCCTAGCTGTCCACCATCATGTGGAGGACTTAGGGGTATCAGAAGCGGGATTCTGGGTTTGGGAACCTGCGGGAGCTGGTTTCTTACCTTTGGCACGACCACCTCTGAAGAAGGTATTCGAAGGCTTGTCCTTTCTAAACTTCGCAGGCCGAAAGGACTGTGACGTGGCTGGTGTAAAAGGCTTCTTTGTAGCCGGTGCAGCTTAGGGGAGAAAAGGAGACTTACCCGCGGTAGCCATGGCAATCCACGCATCCAGCGCCTCCCCAAAGAGAGTCTGACCTGTATAGGGTAGGCCCTCCACACTCGTCCTGAATTCCGCGTCCGCACACATACGAGCACACGGGGGGGGGGGGGGGGGGTCCGAGTACCTAGAAACCCCCCATGGACGCCGATCCATCAGAGCTGCTAAGTGCTAGCCAATTTTTTTGTTTCTATGCATACACAGTGTAAGGAGGAGCTCAGGCAGGCTGCATCCATGCGGCTGCAGCAGCTCCCTCCTTACACTGTGTGAGAAGCTTGCTGCCGGGTGCCTGTAGGGAGAGCTGCAGCGACAGCGCGCAGCTCCTCTCAGGCAGTAGTTTACTATTGAGAGAGAGAGAGACAGAGCCTGGAGAGGGAACTGGGGAGTCAGTGGCTGTGTACAGTACTCAATGGCTCACTGACTCCAGGACAGGTGTGTGTCACATATGTCGAGAGTGAAGGAGAGGCAAGTGGTCTAATAAAATATGCTTGTTAAATGGTATTCCGATTTCTGCAGCAGTTTCTGTGAGTAGCATGGGGGGGAGGGGCTGTGCATCTTTTTAACGGGGTGTGTGTATATGTATGTATACTGTTTGTCTATGCATTCTGTGTGCATGTACACTGTGTGTGTAAGTAATAGTATGCATTCTGTGTGCATGTATACTGTGTGTGTGTGTGTGTGTGTGTGTGTGTGTGTGTGTGTGTGTGTGTGTGTGTGTGTGTGTGTGTGTGTGTGTGTGTGTGCTGTATACTGTGTGTGTGTGTGTGTGTGTGTGTGTGTGTGTGTGTGTGTGCATGTATACTGTGTGTGTATGTATGTGTGCTGTGTGTGTGTATACATACAGTAAACACACTATACATGCACACACAGTATACAACACACACACACACACTATGTATGTATGTACTGTATGTGTGCTGTATACTGTGTGTGTGTGTGTGTGTGTGTGTGTGTGTGTGTGTGTGTGTGTGTGTGTGTGTGTGTGTGTGTGTAAGTATGCGTATGTACATCAGTCCCTCACTACTCTGACATACAAAATGATACCCTCTGTAAATAATTGTAATCCTGGTAAAAAAAAGCAGGGGCACGGGGCACTCAGAGATTGTGTTAAAAAAACCCTGTAATGATGCAAGGACACAGCATATCAACGTTTTGGGGACCGTAGCCCCTACATGTTGGTATGCTGTGACTTTGCATTATTAACGTTTAATGCCTGTAATGCCTTTTTTTTAACAGGAATATATATATATATATATATATATATGTATATGTATATATATAGATATATATATATATATGTATATATATATATATATATATATATATAGATATATATATATATATATATATACATACACATATACACACTGCTCAAAAAAATAAAGGGAACACTAAAATAACACATCCTAGATCTGAATGAATTAAATATTCTTATTAAATACTTTGTTCTTTACATAATTGAATGTGCTGACAACAAAATCACACAAAAATTATCAATGGAAATCAAATTTATTAACCCATGGAGGTCTGGATTTGGAGTCACCCTCAAAATTAAAGTGAAAAAACACACTACAGTCTGATCCATGTTTGATGTAATGTCCTTAAAACAAGTCAAAATGAGGATCAGTAGTGTGTGTGGCCTCCACGTGCCTGAATAACCTCCCTACAATGCTTGGGCATGCTCCTGATGAGGTGGTGGATGGTCTCCTGAGGGATCATCTCCCAGACCTGGACTAAAGCATCCGCCAACTCCTGGACAGTCTGTGGTGCAACGTAGCGTTGGTGGATGGAGCGAGACATGATGTCCCAGATGTGCTCAATTGGATTCAGGTCTGGGGAACGGGCGGGCCAGTCCATAGCATCAATGCCTTCGTCTTGCAGGAACTGCTGACACACTCCAGCCACATGAGGTCTAGCATTGTCTTGCATTAGGAGGAACCCAGGGCCAACCGCACCAGCATATGGTCTCACAAGGGGTCTGAGGATCTCATCTCGGTACCTAATGGCAGTCAGGCTAGCTCTGGCGAGCACATGTAGGGCTGTGCGGCCCCCCAAAGAAATGCCACACCACACCATTACTGACCCACTGCCAAACCGGTCATGCTGGAGGATGTTGCAGGCAGCAGAACGTTCTCCTTGGCATCTCCAGACTCTGTCACATAGTAACATAGTAACATAGTATCTAAGGTTGAAAAAAGACAATTGTCCATCGAGTTCAACCTATTTGTGGTGTCCTCTGCATGATGATTTGACTAAATAGTAACTATAATGCATGACTATGCACCATACCCCTGGATATCCTTATCCAATAGGAATTTATCTAACCCATTCTTAAAGGTGTTGACAGATTCCGCCATTACAACTCCCTCGGGCAGGGAATTCCAAACACGTATTGTCCTTACCGTGAAAAAGCCTTTACGCCGTATTGTGCGGAATCTCCTCTCCTCTAACCTGAGCGAGTGTCCACGAGTCCTCTGTGTTGATCTAACCAAAAACAGGTCCCGCGCAAGCTGTGAGTATTGTCCCCTTATATATTTGTAGATGTTGATCATATCCCCTCTTAGTCTCCGCTTTTCCAATGTAAACATGCCTAGTCTTTCAAGCCTTTCCTTGTATTCCATCGTCTCCATGCCCTTAATTAGTTTGGTCGCCCTCCTTTGTACCTTTTCAAGCTCCAGGATATCCTTTTTGTAGTACGGTGCCCAGAACTGTACACAGTATTCAAGGTGTGGCCTCACTAGTGATTTATATAACGTCTGTCACGTCTGTCACATGTGCTCAGTGAGAACCTGCTTTCATCTGTGAAGAGCACAGGGCGCCAGTGGCGAATTTGCCAATCTTGGTATTCTCTGGCAAATGCCAAACGTCCCGCACGGTGTTGGGCTGTAAGCACAACCCCTACCTGTGGACGTCGGGCCCTCATACCACCCTCATGGAGTTTGTTTCTGATCGTTTGAGTAGACACGTGCACATTTGTGGCTTGCTGGAGGTCATTTTGCAGGGCTCTGGCAGTGCTCCTCCTGTTCCTCCTTACACAAAGGCGGAGGTAGCGGTCCTGCTGCTGGGTTGTTGCCCTCCTATGGCCTCCTCCACGTCTCCTGATGTACTGGCCTGTCTCCTAGTAGTGCCTCCATGCTCTGGACACTACGCTGACAGACACAGCAAACCTTCTTGCCACAGCTCGCATTGATGTGCCATCCTGGATGAGCTGCACTACCTGAGCCACTTGTGTGGATTGTAGGGAGGTAATACAGGGACGTGGAGGCCACACACACTACTGAGCCTCATTTTGACTTGTTTTAAGGACATTACATCAAAGTTGTATCAGCATGTAGTGTGTTTTTCCACTTTAATTTTGAGGGTGACTCCAAATCCAGACCTCCATGGGTTAATAAATTTGACTTCCATTGATAATTTTTGTGTGATTTTGTTGTCAGCACATTCAACTATGTAAAGAACAAAGTATTTAATAAGAATATTTCATTCATTCAGATCTAGGATGTATTATTTTAGTGTTCCCTTTATTTTTTTGAGCAGTGTATATATATATTAGTACATTTATATACACACGCATGCATAGTTACATACATGTACGGAAACCCCCCAATGGGAATCCTGCGTTTGCCCCTGGCACACCATTGGCGCAGCCAGAGACCCCTGCGAGCCGAGACGGATATGGAGGAGATCCCCGCAGCCATGGAACCCAGGTCCTTCATGGAATCTACCAGGAACCCTGCAGAATCCTGAATATGGTGTAAAAATAAATCAACGTCACCTCTATCCAGCGAAGCCGACTCCTCCTGCAGAGTGATTGACCACCTGGCAATAGCTTTTGCAATCCAAGCACAGGCTATAGTAGGCCGTAATATAGCCCCGGAAGCCGTGTAAATGGATTTTAGCGTAGCATCCACCTTGCGATCTGCCGGGTCCTTCAATGCGGTAGATCCCGGGACTGGCAACACCACCTGTTTAGACAGCCTGGAGACAGAGGCGTCGACTATCGGCGGGTACTCCCATTTCTCTCTATCTTCCTCTGGGAAGGGAAAAGCAACCAAGACCCTCTTAGGGATCTGAAATTTATTTTCCGGAGTTCCCCAGGCTTTTTCAAAGATAGCGTTTAATTCTTTGCCGGGAAGGTGAGGGGGGGCTTCTTATTATCTGTAAAAAAGGCCTCCTCCACCTGCTCAGAAATATGTAAAACATCCCTTACAGCTTCAATCATCAACTGCACCCCCTTAGCAAGTGATGCTGTCCCCCTCAACACATCCCGGTCATGGTCTGTAGTGTGTGTCAGAGTTGGTGTCCGTGTAATCCTGCATAAGCATTGCAAGTGCACGTTTCTGAGAATGTACCGCAGGGGACCCCGAGGAAGCAGTATCAGACCATATAACCATAGAGGATTGTAGGACCGGAGTGGCATGCTCAGTCCTAGCAACCCTATCAGAAATCTGAGAAATAGTCCACCTCAGAGAGACTAACCATTCTGGCTCTCTAACCGGGATCTGCGCTACAACAGTGCAATCCTGATTACATGGAATGGAGTCTTCCTGGGAAGACAAATCCTCTGCAGCATATGAAAGTGTCCCTAGACATGTTGTCAAACACACCAAACACCCCACAAACACACAGGGTATTTACTTAGACAGAGTTTCCCCCCAAGAATGGCAGAGAGACACAGAGATTGGAGCCAACCCACACACAGCGCTATTAGAGGTATAGGGAGACCCTAACCAGCGCTGACTGTGTACCTTAATAGGTGACACAGCCTAAATACAGCCTCCCCTCCCTTATACAACCCCCTGGTACCATACAGATAGCTGGAGTTGCTCTGAAGGGACCTGGACATCCACTGGCAGTGATTGCAGGCAGGAAAAATGGCGCTGAACGCTGCTGGGTATGCTCCGAGGTGAAGCTCTGCCCCTTCAATGGCGCTGTCTTCCCGCTCTTGAAGATTATACTGGTCTGAGGAAATCTGTGCTGGCTGAGATCAGCGTATCCCGACAGGCTGGAAATGGTCAGTGCAGGGTTCTGTGCTGGCTCAGGGCGCACCGCACAGCGCCGCACCACCGCTGAGCCACTCAGCAGCGCGGTTAATACCACACTCCCACCCTTAAGCCGCCCTCTTCACACTAAGTTTTAAGTAACACAAATTTATAAAGTCTTTCACAGCGCTGCTCTTATAATCAGCCTCTAAGAGATATCACAGCTTAAAATTCACTGTGAAAAGTCCATTCCACTAGAAAATATCAACTTTTAAAAGACTTCACAGTAGTTATACTTAGAGATGAGCGGGTTCGGTTTCTCTGAATCCGAACCCGCCCGAACTTCATGTTTTTTTACACGGGTCCGAGCGACTCGGATCTTCCCGCCTTGCTCGGTTAACCCGAGCGCGCCCGAACGTCATCATCACGCTGTCGGATTCTCGCGAGGCTCGGATTCTATCGCGAGACTCGGATTCTATATAAGGAGCCGCGCGTCGCGGCCATTTTCACACGTGCATTGAGATTGATAGGGAGAGGACGTGGCTGGCGTCCTCTCCGTTTAGAAATTAAAATAGATAGGAGAGTGAGAGTGAGACACTTAATTTACTTACTGGAGCTTAGGAGGAGTTATACTAGTGACTGATGACCAGTGACCTGACCCACCAGTGCAGTTTTATAATTTATTATTATTTAATAATCCGTTCTGTTCTTGTTCTCTGCCTGAAAAAAACGATACACAGTGACTCAGTCACACTCACATACCATATCTGTGCTCAGCCCAGTGTGCTGCATCATCTATGTATAATATCTGACTGTGCTCACACAGCTTAATTGTGGGGGAGACTGGGGAGCAGTTATAGGTTATAGCAGGAGCCAGGAGTACATATTAAACAGTGCACACTTTTGCTGCCAGAGTGCCACTGCCAGTGTGACTGACCACTGACCACCGTGACCAGTGACCTGACCACACTGACCACCAGTATAGTATATTGTGATTGTCTGCCTGAAAAAGTACACTCGTCGTGTGACTTGTGTGGTGTTTTTTTATTCTATAAAAATTAAAAAACTCATTCTGCTGACAGACAGTGTCCAGCAGGTCCCTCATTATATAATATATACCTGTCCGGCTGCAGTAGTGATATATATATATTTTTTATATCATTATTTATCATCCAGTCTATACTAGCAGCAGACACAGTACGGTAGTTCACGGCTGTAGCTACCCCTGTGTCGGCACTCGGCAGTCCATCCATAATTGTATACCACCTACCCGTGGTTTTTTTTTCTTTCTTCTTTATACATACTACATCTCATTATCATCCAGTCTATATTAGCAGCAGACACAGTACAGTACGGTAGTCCACGGCTGTAGCTACCTCTGTGTCGGCACTCGGCAGTCCATCCATAATTGTATACCACCTACCCGTGGTTTTTTTTTTCTTTCTTCTTTATACATACTACATCTCATTATCATCCAGTCTATATTAGCAGCAGACACAGTACAGTACGGTAGTCCACGGCTGTAGCTACCTCTGTGTTGGCACTCGGCAGTCCATCCATAATTGTATACCACCTACCCGTGGTTTTTTTTTTCTTTCTTCTTTATACATACTACATCTCATTATCATCCAGTCTATATTAGCAGCAGACACAGTACAGTACGGTAGTCCACGGCTGTAGCTACCTCTGTGTCGGCACTCGGCAGTCCATCCATAATTGTATACCACCTACCCGTGGTTTTTTTTTTTCTTTCTTCTTTATACATACTACATCTCATTATCATCCAGTCTATATTAGCAGCAGACACAGTACAGTACGGTAGTCCACGGCTGTAGCTATCTCTGTGTCGGCACTCGGCAGTCCATCCATAATTGTATACCACCTACCCGTGGTTTTTTTTTCTTTCTTCTTTATACATACTACATCTCATTATCAACCAGTCTATATTAGCAGCAGACACAGTACGGTAGTTCACGGCTGTAGCTACCTCTGTGTCGGCACTCGGCAGTCCATCCATAATTGTATACCACCTACCCGTGGTTTTTTTTCTTTCTTCTTTATACATACTACATCTCATTATCATCCAGTCTATATTAGCAGCAGACACAGTACAGTACGGTAGTCCACGGCTGTAGCTACCTCTGTGTCGGCACTCGGCAGTCCATCCATAATTGTATACCACCTACCCGTGGTTTTTTTTTCTTTCTTCTTTATACATACTACATCTCATTATCATCCAGTCTATATTAGCAGCAGACACAGTACAGTACGGTAGTCCACGGCTGTAGCTACCTCTGTGTCGGCACTCGGCAGTCCATCCATAATTGTATACCACCTACCCGTGGTTTTTTTTTTTCTTTCTTCTTTATACATACTACATCTCATTATCATCCAGTCTATATTAGCAGCAGACACAGTACGGTAGTTCACGGCTGTAGCTACCTCTGTGTCGGCACTCGGCAGTCCATCCATAATTGTATACTAGAATCCATCCATCTCCATTGTTTACCTGAGGTGCCTTTTAGTTGTGCCTATTAAAATATGGAGAACAAAAATGTTGAGGTTCCAAAATTAGGGAAAGATCAAGATCCACTTCCACCTCGTGCTGAAGCTGCTGCCACTAGTCATGGCCGAGACGATGAAATGCCAGCAACGTCGTCTGCCAAGGCCGATGCCCAATGTCATAGTACAGAGCATGTCAAATCCAAAACACCAAATATCAGTAAAAAAAGGACTCCAAAACCTAAAATAAAATTGTCGGAGGAGAAGCGTAAACTTGCCAATATGCCATTTACCACACGGAGTGGCAAGGAACGGCTGAGGCCCTGGCCTATGTTCATGGCTAGTGGTTCAGCTTCACATGAGGATGGAAGCACTCAGCCTCTCGCTAGAAAACTGAAAAGACTCAAGCTGGCAAAAGCACCTCAAAGAACTGTGCGTTCTTCGAAATCCCAAATCCACAAGGAGAGTCCAATTGTGTCGGTTGCGATGCCTGACCTTCCCAACACTGGACGTGAAGAGCATGCGCCTTCCACCATTTGCACGCCCCCTGCAAGTGCTGGAAGGAGCACCCGCAGTCCAGTTCCTGATAGTCAGATTGAAGATGTCAGTGTTGAAGTACACCAGGATGAGGAGGATATGGGTGTTGCTGGCGCTGGGGAGGAAATTGACCAGGAGGATTCTGATGGTGAGGTGGTTTGTTTAAGTCAGGCACCCGGGGAGACACCTGTTGTCCGTGGGAGGAATATGGCCGTTGACATGCCTGGTGAAAATACCAAAAAAATCAGCTCTTCAGTGTGGAGGTATTTCAACAGAAAAGCGGACAACAGGTGTCAAGCCGTGTGTTGCCTTTGTCAAGCTGTAATAAGTAGGGGTAAGGACGTTAACCACCTCGGAACATCCTCCCTTATACGTCACCTGCAGCGCATTCATAATAAGTCAGTGACAAGTTCAAAAACTTTGGGCGACAGCGGAAGCAGTCCACTGACCAGTAAATCCCTTCCTCTTGTAACCAAGCTCACGCAAACCACCCCACCAACTCCCTCAGTGTCAATTTCCTCCTTCCCCAGGAATGCCAATAGTCCTGCAGGCCATGTCACTGGCAAGTCTGACGAGTCCTCTCCTGCCTGGGATTCCTCCGATGCATCCTTGCGTGTAACGCCTACTGCTGCTGGCGCTGCTGTTGTTGCTGCTGGGAGTCGATGGTCATCCCAGAGGGGAAGTCGTAAGCCCACTTGTACTACTTCCAGTAAGCAATTGACTGTCCAACAGTCCTTTGCGAGGAAGATGAAATATCACAGCAGTCATCCTGCTGCAAAGCGGATAACTGAGGCCTTGACAACTATGTTGGTGTTAGACGTGCGTCCGGTATCCGCCGTTAGTTCACAGGGAACTAGACAATTTATTGAGGCAGTGTGCCCCCGTTACCAAATACCATCTAGGTTCCACTTCTCTAGGCAGGCGATACCGAGAATGTACACGGACGTCAGAAAAAGACTCACCAGTGTCCTAAAAAATGCAGTTGTACCCAATGTCCACTTAACCACGGACATGTGGACAAGTGGAGCAGGGCAGGGTCAGGACTATATGACTGTGACAGCCCACTGGGTAGATGTATGGACTCCCGCCGCAAGAACAGCAGCGGCGGCACCAGTAGCAGCATCTCGCAAACGCCAACTCTTTCCTAGGCAGGCTACGCTTTGTATCACCGCTTTCCAGAATACGCACACAGCTGAAAACCTCTTACGGCAACTGAGGAAGATCATCGCGGAATGGCTTACCCCAATTGGACTCTCCTGTGGATTTGTGGCATCGGACAACGCCAGCAATATTGTGTGTGCATTAAATATGGGCAAATTCCAGCACGTCCCATGTTTTGCACATACCTTGAATTTGGTGGTGCAGAATTTTTTAAAAAACGACAGGGGCGTGCAAGAGATGCTGACGGTGGCCAGAAGAATTGCGGGACACTTTCGGCGTACAGGCACCACGTACAGAAGACTGGAGCACCACCAAAAACTACTGAACCTGCCCTGCCATCATCTGAAGCAAGAAGTGGTAACGAGGTGGAATTCAACCCTCTATATGCTTCAGAGGTTGGAGGAGCAGCAAAAGGCCATTCAAGCCTATACAATTGAACACGATATAGGAGGTGGAATGCACCTGTCTCAAGTGCAGTGGAGAATGATTTCAACGTTGTGCAAGGTTCTGATGCCCTTTGAACTTGCCACACGTGAAGTCAGTTCAGACACTGCCAGCCTGAGTCAGGTCATTCCCCTCATCAGGCTTTTGCAGAAGAAGCTGGAGACATTGAAGGAGGAGCTAACACGGAGCGATTCCGCTAGGCATGTGGGACTTGTGGATGGAGCCCTTAATTCGCTTAACAAGGATTCACGGGTGGTCAATCTGTTGAAATCAGAGCACTACATTTTGGCCACCGTGCTCGATCCTAGATTTAAAGCCTACCTTGGATCTCTCTTTCCACAAGTCTGCTGGGGTTGAAAGACCTGCTGGTGAGAAAATTGTCAAGTCAAGCGGAACGCGACCTGTCAACATCTCCTCCTTCACATTCTCCCGCAACTGGGGGTGCGAGGAAAAGGCTCAGAATTCCGAGCCCACCCGCTGGCGGTGATGCAGGGCAGTCTGGAGCGACTGCTGATGCTGACATCTGGTCCGGACTGAAGGACCTGACAACGATTACGGACATGTCGTCTACTGTCACTGCATATGATTCTCTCACCATTGAAAGAATGGTGGAGGATTATATGAGTGACCGCATCCAAGTAGGCACGTCACACAGTCCGTACTTATACTGGCAGGAAAAAGAGGCAATTTGGAGGCCCTTGCACAAACTGGCTTTATTCTACCTAAGTTGCCCTCCCACAAGTGTGTACTCCGAAAGAGTGTTTAGTGCCGCCGCTCACCTTGTCAGCAATCGGCGTACGAGGTTACATCCAGAAAATGTGGAGAAGATGATGTTCATTAAAATGAATTATAATCAATTCCTCCGTGGAGACATTGACCAGCAGCAATTGCCTCCACAAAGTACACAGGGAGCTGAGATGGTGGATTCCAGTGGGGACGAATTGATAATCTGTGAGGAGGGGGATGTACACGGTGATATATCGGAGGATGATGATGAGGTGGACATCTTGCCTCTGTAGAGCCAGTTTGTGCAAGGAGAGATTAATTGCTTCTTTTTTGGTGGGGGTCCAAACCAACCCGTCATTTCAGTCACAGTCGTGTGGCAGACCCTGTCACTGAAATGATGGGTTGGTTAAAGTGTGCATGTCCTGTTTATACAACATAAGGGTGGGTGGGAGGGCCCAAGGACAATTCCATCTTGCACCTCTTTTTTCTTTAATTTTTCTTTGCGTCATGTGCTGTTTGGGGAGGGTTTTTTGGAAGGGACATCCTGCGTGACACTGCAGTGCCACTCCTAGATGGGCCCGGTGTTTGTGTCGGCCACTAGGGTCGCTTATCTTACTCACACAGCTACCTCATTGCGCCTCTTTTTTTCTTTGCGTCATGTGCTGTTTGGGGAGGGTTTTTTGGAAGGGACATCCTGCGTGACACTGCAGTGCCACTCCTAGATGGGCACGGTGTTTGTGTCGGCCACTAGGGTCGCTTATCTTACTCACACAGCTACCTCATTGCGCCTCTTTTTTTCTTTGCGTCATGTGCTGTTTGGAAAGGGTTTTTTGGAAGGGACATCATGCGTGACACTGCAGTGCCACTCCTAGATGGGTCCGGTGTTTGTGTCGGCCACTAGGGTCGCTTATCTTACTCACACAGCTACCTCATTGCGCCTCTTTTTTTCTTTGCGTCATGTGCTGTTTGGGGAGGGTTTTTTGGAAGGGACATCCTGCGTGACACTGCAGTGACACTCCTAGATGGGCCCGGTGTTTGTGTCGGCCACTAGGGTCGCTTAGCTTAGTCATCCAGCGACCTAGGTGCAAATTTTAGGACTAAAAATAATATTGTGAGGTGTGAGGTATTCAGAATAGACTGAAAATGAGTGTAAATTATGGTTTTTGAGGTTAATAATACTATGGGATCAAAATGACCCCCAAATTTTATGATTTAAGCTGTTTTTTAGTGTTTTTTGAAAAAAACACCCGAATCCAAAACACACCCGAATCCGACAAAAAAAATTCGGTTAGGTTTTGCCAAAACGCGGTCGAACCCAAAACACGGCCGCGGAACCGAATCCAAAACCAAAACACAAAACCCGAAAAATTTCCGGCGCTCATCTCTAGTTATACTGCCACTCCAATCTGTAATAATAATCTATGATGTATTCACTCCAGAAATGATTCTATTCGATACAAATGTCATGGAAATTGAAAAAAACACAATTTATTTTAAAAAATTCCACCGTTTAAAAACAGGATTTGCACTCTGCAAAATCCACTGCATAAAAGTATCTTCCACAGTATTCAGTGCACGTTCGGTCTAACAGTTAGGTTCTGGGATAGATGGATATTCACCCAGGTGGGAGCTCACCAATAACCGCTGGACGCCGATCTCTTTAGCGGGGGCTTTCTACTTGGGAATTGCGTTACCCGTAAAACACTGCCGTTCCCTCCGCTGGCTGTCCTCCGGCTGTGAACCTCCCGGCGCTGCACGCGCCTCTAACCGCTCTGCTTCTCCTCTCGTCACTGAATGCGTTCTGCCGTTGTCGGATCGTGACCACATCCACCTGCTACCGCCTAGGCACGATCCGACAATGGCAGAACGCATTCAGTGACGAGAGGAGAAGCAGAGCGGTTAGAGGCGCGTGCAGCACCGGGAGGTTCACAGCCGGAGGACAGCCAGCGGAGGGAACAGCAGTGTTTTACGGGTAACGCAATTCCCAAGTAGAAAGCCCCCGCTAAAGAGATCGGCGTCCAGCGGTTATTGGTGAGCTCCCACCTGGGTGAATATCCATCTATCCCAGAACCTAACTGTTAGACCGAACGTGCACTGAATATTGTGGAAGATACTTTTATGCAGTGGATTTTGCAGAGTGCAAATCCTGTTTTTAAACGGTGACATTTTTTAAAATAAATTGTGTTTTTTTCAATTTCCATGACATTTGTATCGAATAGAATAATTTCTGGAGTGAATACATCATAGATTATTATTACAGATTGGAGTGGCAGTATAACTACTGTGAAGTCTTTTAAAAGTTGATATTTTCTAGTGGAATGGACTTTTCACAGTGAATTTTAAGCTGTGATATCTCTTAGAGGCTGATTATAAGAGCAGCGCTGTGAAAGACTTTATAAATTTGTGTTACTTAAAACTTTGTGTCTAAACAGTTCTGAGGCTGATCTGTTATATATACAGTTAATACAGCTGCAAGCTGAAAGAAGCGCTTTTGAAGGGGACTGACTTTCTTTGTTTGGTTTGCCCTCCTCACACTAACCGTCCCCTCTTGCTTGTAAGGGGGGACAGTGACTAACTCACCACGCTTCAGCACTATGAGGGGTGGCGGCTGGCTGCCGGGCTGAGCGATCCCCTGTGGCGGGGCACGATCTTTCCCCTCTGGAGCTCAATGTCCAGTCAGTGGAGGCAGTGGCTCAAGACCCCGCAGGGCGGACACTGCTCCCCCCCTGATAATGTCGATATTATCTTAAACCATAAAGCTATACCTTTAAACACACTTTTACCATGGAGCCGCTGCGGCCGCTAAACTTAATATGCACTCTACGTACCTCTTACGCTATTTGCGTAATGAGTCCCGTACCATGTATGGTCTCTGCGTACAAACGCCG
The DNA here is from genome assembly GCF_028390025.1 of Pseudophryne corroboree. Lineage (NCBI taxonomy): Eukaryota > Metazoa > Chordata > Amphibia > Anura > Myobatrachidae > Pseudophryne > Pseudophryne corroboree. The sequence continues at coordinate 628,538,081 of NC_086447.1, read as the reverse complement.
CGCTGGGGGTACAAAGTACACGCAGCGCGTACACACCCAATTAATACACTTTTAAACCTTATACAGTTAGTCAATGTAATACACTTTAAACCCTAGCAGGGAAAAGAGGACACAACACCGATTTGTAGTTAATCACTGGGTTCCGACACCACAGAGTAATATTTCTGAAAGGGGGTTAACAATACAAATTATGCACTACAATACAACAGAGTAAATGGCTACAGTCAATGTACATACGTGAGAATATTCGCATGCGCCTCCCGGTCCGGTCCTCCGCTATCAGGTAGATAACGTTAAGAGTCTTGTGTGTCCGGTCAGGCAGCAACAGGCTTTTTATACAATACTTCCAAAAGCAATACAATGGATACTGTAATCCCTTTGTCCATTGGACACAGGGATGCATCTTTACAGTACAGGAGAGGTCATAGGTTGATTTGAAAAGGTGGGCGATGTCTTTCTCAACTGTTCTTGTGGGTGGTCTCCTCTGGATTCCCGCCGCATACATAATATACAGTAAATACAGTTTATATCTATATTCTGCTTCTGCACATAACTATCCACAGGAACATGCGATCTTCCTCAAACCAACACCAGAATGTTACCCTTAAAATACCCTACAGCTGGATACCAGACACCACCTTATAACCTTAGTCTGTCCCCTCCTATCATGCAAAGGTGAATCCCTTTGTTCTGGAATCATTTAAACTGTTGATACTTGCTGATGTGGTGCAGGGGGACTATGTGTACAATGTGCACTATTTGGATTAAATATGTAATGTTTTGATAGCCCTCCATGCGTTCACAAACTCCGCCATAAATACCCACACCACGCGCAGGACCGCGGGAGCGACCATACGCAAATTGCAGATATGTGCACGCACGGCGGAACAAGGGCACACGCAGTGGGCATGTGTGTGTATTTTATACGTGCTGCGTGTTCTTCAATATTTTTCGACTTTGACAGTTCACCCTTTGGCAGTCAACAATAACTGCCACTATCTAATCACTAAACAAAAAAATATCAATACAATATCTACAGACGATTGGATGGTAGGAGGAGAGTTGTAGGCGGGAAATGTATGACCTAGTGGGATAGTAAAAAGCATGTATGTATGAATCCATGTCTGAGGGGCATGTATCATCGTGCCGTATATGTTCTAGATAAGCTTCGAGCTATTGCAAAGTATACATTAAATCCTTCTTATCCCGTATTAAGGGTCTGTAAGTGGGCCAACAAACACTACCGAGCTCTTTTCGGCTTCTTGTTCCAACAAATGGGGTGCACATTTAGTTGATGATACATGGAGGGGGAACATGTGTGAGTGCTAGTATATGTGGATATCACCTGTCGACTATGTGTGTCACTAACTGGAGGTTGTAGAGATGAAGATAAGACACATATCTAAAATACATTCACATAACATTTTCATAATCATTCTTGGGTAGGATCGATGTCTTTTCCGGATGGGTGTATCTGGGCAGAGGGGGAGACAAAGGAAAAACGGGTGAAAGAAACAGGCCATGGAATTAATTTGCAATCATGTCTCTATGGATGGGTCGTAAATTAAATCTGCTGCTGTAACAATGCCCCCGCTCCTTAAACTCATCAAATTTGTGCCGTGCTTGCGCCGCGTTAGAATTCGAACACGCCTAAATATCAAGCCAATAATTATGACTACTCCCAGGATACAAAGGAGAAACTTTCCTACACTCATAATAACATTTTGAGCCCACTCTCCTAATCCTGAAAACCAATTTTGTGGGTTCAACCATGAGACCCAGCCGGTCAGCTCATTACCCACAGCGGTCAGGGTAAGGTTGTGTCTCCTCCGTAACTCCCACTTCAACTGCAATATATCATCCATATTTTGATCGATAATCTGTGGGGTCGTCAGTGCTGTTTGTAATATACGTGCAGCACTTCACACCATATTGAGTTGCCAAAGTGACACAGTACCCACCTGTCACGGCTGTGATATAATTGAGGACCATCCTGTGCTGGATCAGTTCTGTCTTGTAAGCTTGTAACTCCCTACCCGTATACCTGAAGGTGTCGTCATACATCTCAGTGATATTATCTATCAAGTTCGCTAGCGCATGGATATACCTAGAATTTATAATTTCTCTGGCAGTACGGGTGATGTCTAATGCGAGAAGGAATTGAATCCCGGTGGATTCGTGGATCAAATCAGAGGCTACGTGCTCTGTCCTCTCTATGAGGTGTCTCTTGACGATGTGTTCATAGTGAGTATGAGTGTAAGGAGCCTGAGCACTGCGGTGAACATCTTTCATCTTATCATGGGTTATGGTCATGACCTCTGGCAACACTCTTCCAACATAACACAATCCCTCTGAGTTCGGGGCAAGCCACTTATACGCCTTCCTCCCACATATGAAATAGGCATCATCGGGGAGAACATATGGGATAGAATATAACATTACCATATTGCAAACTTTCCAAGTGAAAAACCCAATCCCTAGTTCTCCCATCTGCTCAGTACAAGTATCAGGCTGGATGATATGAGCACAGTACCCTGGTGATACTTCTCCAACCCACATGGTCTTGCTTCCTCGAGTATACCTATACCGAAAATACCTTCCACTGTTGGCTATTTGGCGTACAAGTTCAGAGTCTATGGGTATCCTATCAGCTCTGTGTGAAAAGGCCATTGTCTGGTTATTCCATGTCACCTCCCAATTTCCCGGTTTTCGGTAATTGGAGATATTAAAACATAATAAGGATCTATCTACATGATGCTGGTGGAGCTTCAAACTAGGGGGCCTAGAAATATTGAATTTCTTGTCCACCGGTCTCCCACCCCGTAATTCGAGTACCTCATCTATTGCTAAAGGATACGGTACTAATCCTGACTTGCTCTTACCTTGAGGTACTTGTGAGCACACCCAGCATTCTGTCTGGTTTAAGACCTTACCCACTAGTGAGTGGTAATCACTCAATGGATGACGGTCCATGTTGATATTAAGGCTGGACTGACATCTCTGGATGCACCCATCCTCGACTATGTTCTCACAATTCCTACAAATGCAATTTTCCTCAGCCAATAACCCTTCACAGTGACTCCGAGCTCTCTGACTACCAGATCGCTTTCTGATACTCGCCTTTGCTCGAGTGATGTGTTGCTCTTGAGATTCTACAAATCCATCCTCGCCATCAGAACCCATTCCAGATCCTTTCTCGACATCTCTGGGACCCTCACCGAAACAGACTGTCCTGGTCAACAACAGGATTAATAGGAAAACCCGGAACGCAGTCTCTTGGGGTAAGTCCATCTTGTTAAGGGAAGAGAAGGGAAACAAGAAGGGGGAGAAAGGGAAGGAGAGAAGGAGGGTAGTGGGAGATGGAGAAAATAATAAAAAAGAAAAACTGGTGCGACAACCACCTCTGGTCTTGTTGTTCTCCGCGCTCAGGTGCCGTGACAACAGTCCTGCCTATCAACCTTCCCAGAACAGACACTCCAGTGATACGATGTTCTCTACACTCTGCTCTTTGTCACGGGTTCTCTCTGGGTCAGCGACCTTCTTACAGTGGGACGAGTGGACCCAAGTCTCTCTTTCGGCAACCTTTAATGCTGTCGTGCTGGTTAGTAAGACTTGGTACGGTCCTTCCCACCTGTCAATGAGGCAACCTGAGCGTACAAAATTTAGAATCATTACATAATCCCCAGGTTCAATGTCATGACAATTACTGTTCGGTAGGTCAGGAATCACCAGCTTTAGATTTCTGTTTTGATTCCTCAGCTGCTGGCTCATCTTAACCAAATATTTTACAGTCACTTCGTTATTGCATTTCAAATCATCCTGGGGGTCTATCATTACATGGGGTTGTCGACCAAAAAGAATCTCAAAGGGTGATAGGTTAAGGGGGGACCTGGGAGTGGTTCTGATGCTGTACAATACTAGTGGCAAAGCTTCTGGCCACAACAATCCAGTTTCAACCATCACTTTGCTCAGCTTGTTCTTAATAGTGCTGTTCACTCTCTCCACCTTCGCACTCGCCAGTGGGCGGTACGGAGTATGCAGCTTGCTATTAATTCCCATCAGTTTGCACATAACCTGAAAGACTTCACCTGTAAAATGGGTAGCCCTATCGCTTTCAATTATTCTAGGGATACCATATCTACACACAAATTCCTGCACAATTTTCTTTGCAGTGAACGTAGCAGTATTTGTGGCAGCAGGGAACGCTTCTACCCAATTGGAAAACACATCAATACAGTCTAACACATATTTTAAATTCCTACAGGGTGGTAACTGTATGAAATCAATTTGTATTACCTGAAAAGGGCAGTCTGTCAGAGGGATATGGGATGGTTCTGTTGGTATTGACTTTCCAATATTCTTCCTCAAGCAAGTAAGACATGTCATTGCTCTCTTACCCGCATGAGAAGAGAATCCTGGCGCACACCAGTAGGCTCTCACCAGCTTACACATACCCTCTTTACCCAGATGAGTCAGACCGTGTGCCGCCTCAGCTAAGCTTGGAAGATATGCTCTGGGGGCCACTGGCTTACCCTGTCCACCTGTCCAGAGTCCTGAGGACTCCTGGCCATACCCCTTTGACCTCCAGAACGCCTTTTCCTGTGGAGAACACACATTTTGCATTTCAATTAATTTTTGTGTGTTGATTGTGTTGAATGTCATCAGTGATGTGATATCTGTTTGTATGGGGGTGCTGGCTGCTGATTTAGCAGCTTCGTCTGCCCAGCTGTTACCAAGTGAGATTGGATCTTGGTTGTAAGTGTGTGCTTTGCACTTGATAACAGCCACTCTGTCTGGTTCTTGTATCGCTGTTAGAAGCCTTTTTATGTGGGATGCATGCGCTACAGGTGTGCCAGCTGCCGTCATGAAATTTCTGAGGCGCCATAGGGCCCCGAAATCATGCACTACTCCAAAGGCATACCTAGAATCTGTGTATACATTGGCTGACTTACCCTTGGCCAATTCACACTCTCTGGTTAGGGCGAACAGCTCAGCAACTTGTGCTGAGTGCGGTGGGCCCAGGGGTTCAGCTTCTATGATACCTCTGTCATCTACGACTGCGTATCCAGTACACAGGTCTCCCGAGTCCGTCTGTCTGTGGCAACTACCGTCAGTGTAGAAAGTAAAATCTACGCCTTCCAGTGGGTTGTCACTAATGTCAGGTCTTGCAGTGAAAGTCTGGTTCAGGTATTCCATACAATCATGCGTGTCAGTGTCTGCACTAAATCCTCCTTCACCATCATTCTCATCCTCCACCCTTAGTGCCTGTCCAGGCACACCCGGCAGATAAGTTGCAGGATTTAGTGCGCTGCATCTCTTTATGGTGATGTTTACAGGGGCCATTAGTGCTAATTCCCACTTTGTAAACCGTGCCGATGAGACATGTCTGGTTTGGGCGGAGTTCAGTAAGGCTGACACTGCATGAGGTGTATGGATTGTCAGGTTGTGTCCTAACACTGTCTTCGCTTTTACTTACTAGCAAAGCTATCGCTGCAACACTTCGCAAGCATGTGGGGAGAGACCGCGCTACGGTGTCCAACTGTGCACTGTAGTAAGCTACCGGCCTGCTGGCATCACCATGTCTCTGGGTTAGGACACCTGCCGCACACCCAGCACTTTCCGTACCGTACAATTCAAAGGGTTTCCCATAATCTGGCATGCCTAATGCAGGTGCCTGTGATAGGCACTGTTTGAGTCTCTCAAATGCCAGTTCGGACTCATCTGTGTGCGAGATCCGATCTGGTTTGTTTGAAGAGACCATTTCTTGCAAAGGTAAAGCCAGTATGGAGAACCCTGGGATCCAGTTTCGGCAGTACCCACACATTCCAAGAAAGGTGCGGATCTGTTGCTGGGTTTGTGGCAGAGTCATGTCGCGAATCGCCTGTATTCTATCAGCGGTGAGGTGTCTAAGTCCTTGCGTCAAGCAATGTCTCAAATATTTTACCCTGGTCTGGCACAGCTGCAACTTATACTTTGAAACCTTGTGTCCCGTATTAGAAAGGTGAAACAGAAGCTGTTTCGTATCTTTCAAGGACGATTCGAGTGAATCAGAACACAGCAGTAAGTCATCTACATACTGTATTAATACTGATCCGCTCTCAGGTTGAAAGGATTGTAAACAGTCATGCAAAGCCTGGGAGAAAATACTTGGGCTGTCAATGAAACCTTGGGGTAGGCGAGTCCAGGTGTACTGTACTCCCCTGTATGTAAATGCAAACAGGTATTGGCTGTCAGGGTGCAGAGGGACAGAAAAGGAGGCAGAACACAGGTCAATGACAGTGAAAAATTTTGCAGTAGGGGGAATTTGCATGAGGATGACAGCTGGATTTGGCACTACGGGAAAATGGCTCTCAACTATCTTGTTTATCCCCCTTAGATCCTGCACTAGCCTGTAACCCCTCCTCCCCACACTCTTTTTCACAGGGAAGATGGGACTATTAGCAGTGCTGGACGTCCTGACTAGGATGCCCTGTTGTAGCAAGCGCTCTATGACTGGGTACACTCCTAATTCCACCTCTGGCTTCAGAGGATACTGAGGGATTTTTGGAGCTATCCTACCATCTTTTATTTGCACTACTACTACGGAAGCTACATTTGCCATCAATCCAGTGTCTTGTCCATCTTTGGTCCAGAGGGATCCCGGTATTTGTGAGATCATTTCCTCTACCTTTGATGGACACCTGTCTATAACAGCAGAGTGTGACATTAGCCTTTGTGGGGTGTCTAACATATCCTGCACTTCCTGAACGTGATTCTCGGGTATATCCAAGAAGACACCCTCAGGAGTACAATATATCCAAGAAGACACCCTCATTTTACACAATAAATCTCTCCCATGTAGAGATGCAGCTAGCAAAAAGGAATGCTTGGTCTGCAAAGGCCCTATCGTAATCTCCGCAGGTCTACTCAAAGGGTAGTGTTGCACTACTCCTGTTACTCCCATTGCCGAAATTGTTTTACCCGTGGTTTTCATACCTACCGTCGAATTTAACACTGACCTGGTCGCCCCTGTATCTACAAGAAAAGGTAATGATCTGCCAGCTACATCAACTGTGATCTCAGGTTCACTACCAAGGCTAGCTATCAACTTCACTGGCTGCAGACTACAGGTGTGGCCCAACCCCTATTGTATATTGTGACCCTCCCGCAGCGCACTGGCAGCTTCAATATGTGAGGGGGGTAACTGAGAATTTTCGGAGGTCTGCCAGTCCCTCCTAGGTGGGTACCTCCTTGTTTCCCCTGCATGTGGCTCATAACTTCTCCTATGCGATCCCTGATCCCAATTATGTGTATTATAGTGTGGTTCATATCCTGGTCTAGGGGGTCGGTATACCTTATGTGTGTTTGTATACCTACAATTCCGTGCAAAATGTCCTTCCTTCTGACAGTTATAGCATACTACTACACGTGACTTACCATCAGGGGTCTGTGGTTTTGGCTGATGCTGTTTTGTTGTAAGAGCATTTATACTTACTGTCATCAGCTTATCCCCCTGTGACTCCCTGTGCTTAATGACGTTCCGATCGTGCTCGATAGCGGACTCTCTTAATGCAGCCACCGAGATACCTCTCCAGTTAGGTAGAGTGGTTTGTACCCTTGTTCTTAATGTCTCTTTTAAACCGTCCATAATACTGACACAGCTACCTCCCTGTGATGTAGATTGTCCTTAATGTCCTCGATCCCAGTGTATCTAGCCATTTCCTGCAGTGCTCAGTGGAAATATTCAGATGCCATTTCACCTTCTTTTTGTCTTATGGAAAAGATTTTATTCCATTTGACAATACTATATTGCAGATTTATTTGTCGTACATTCTCCTGAGTGTACTCATCAGTGAGAGGTACTTCTGCGTCTAATTTACAATCAGTAATGAATTTCGCGGGGTCAATATTGGAAGGTAAACATACTCGTAGCACTGTTCGCCAATCTTTGTTTGTGGGTTCGGTGGCGTTACCTAACTCTTTAATGAACCTCTGGCATGCGACTAGATCCTTTCTGGGATCAGGAAATTCTGACATAATTGCCCTCAATTCTGTCCGGGACCAGGGACAATTCATGGCAATGTTCCTGATGGGAGTTACTCCCTGAGCGTCAGTCTTTCCATTGGGGACTGCGATCACCCTGACAGGATTTAATTCAATTACGTCATTCTGAGTTGACTCCACAATCTGAGGTGCTATTGTTTCTGCGTAATGTATGGTACCGTACTTACCTGTGGACACGACCTCACTTATCCCTCCGCTAGGGGGCCTTACTACTGTAGTGTTCATTCTAGCACCCTGCACCTTTCAAATCCTGTGCAGTTCCTCTTTCCTGCCTGAGGGGTCGCTCTCTGCTCTGGTGCTTCTCAGCACATTCTGGTCTGTATCACAGCACTGAGTAACAGATCAGAGTGTGCTGAGAAGCACCACAGCAGAGAGCGACACCCCAGGCAGGAAAGAGGAACTGCACGGATTTTGAAAGGAGCAGGGTGCTAGAATGAACACTACTACTGCTCTTACTGGTTGGGCCGTGCCCACCTGAGTATTCTGTATGGTTGCTGCTAGAGAGAGTGCCGATATCGTGCTGGGCACATCTTCTTGCTCACAGTCCTGAGGAAAGTTTAAAATGGGATACAACTTGCAAGGGTTAGGGTTAGTACATTTATCAACTATACTCTTATCGGATACCAATATGCCATTGTCTGTAGCCATTTTCTCCCCTACAATATACGGTGGTGGTGGTGCGGTTGCCATAATTTTCCTGCTAGGTTTGGAAGCTGCTGCGTGAGCTAATTCTCTTTGCATATCGCCCTCTTGCTGCCATAAGTTTAAACAATTTGTGTGTCTGACCCTTTGTTTTCGGGATTTTATCAGACATATCCTAATCCTTAAATTCTGCAATACCTCTGGTTCAAAACTGCCTACCTTAGGGAATGGTTCCCTATCTCCCGCAGTCATACGTTCCCATTCATTGCACAAAACCTCTGTGTGTAGTCCATACTTCTCACACATTATGAACCTCGCTGACCCCCTGGGCCGCGGTATGTCAACCTGAACCCTGGTTGAACGTCCCTTACTTGAGCAACTGGCCCCCATATTTTGCAGGTATTGTCCTTTCGGCTAATCCCACAAAAAATAAGAATTTTCTCACCGGTAATTCTATTTCTCGTAGTCCGTAGTGGATGCTGGGAACTCCGTAAGGACCATGGGGAATAGACGGGCTCCGCAGGAGACTGGGCACTCTAAAGAAAAGATTAGGCACTATTTGATGTGCACTGGCTCCTCCCTCTATGCCCCTCCTCCAGACCTCAGTCAGGAAAACTGTGCCCGGAAGAGCTGACATTACAAGGAAAGGATATTTGGAATCCAGGGTAAGACTCATACCAGCCACACCAATCACACCGTACAACTTGTGATAACCTTACCCAGTTAACAGTATGAACAACAAATGAGCCTCACTCAACGGATGGCTCATAACAATAACCCTTATTCAAGCAATAACTATATACACGTATTGCAGAAAGTCCGCACTTGGGACGGGCGCCCAGCATCCACTACGGACTACGAGAAATAGAATTACCGGTGAGTAAATTCTTATTTTCTCTGACGTCCTAGTGGATGCTGGGAACTCTGTAAGGACCATGGGGATTATACCAAAGCTCCCAAACGGGCGGGAGAGTGCGGATGACTCTGCAGCACCGAATGAGCAAACACAAGGTCCTCCTCAGCCAAGGTATCAAACTTGTAGAACTTTGCAAAGGTGTTTGAAACCGACCAAGTAGCCGCTCGGCAAAGCTGTAAAGCCGAGACCCCTCGGGCAGCCGCCCAAGAAGAGCCCACCTTCCTTGTGGAATGGGCTTTTACTGATTTTGGATGCGGCAATCCAGCCGCAGAATGAGCCTGCTGAATCGTGTTACAGATCCAGCGAGCAATAGTTTGCTTTGAAGCAGGAGCACCCAGCTTGTTGGAAGCATACAGGATAAACAAAGACTCTGTTTTCCTGACCCTAGCTGTTCTGGCTACATAAACCTTCAAAGCCCTGACCACATCAAGTAACTCGGAATCCTCCAAGTCAGTAGTAGCCACAGGCACCACAATAGGTTGGTTTATATGAAAGGATGAAACCACTTTCGGTAGGAATTGTGGACGGGTCCGCAATTCTGCTCTCTCCGCATGGAAAACCAGATAGGGGCTTTTATGTGACAAAGCCGCCAACTCTGACACACGCCTAGCCGAAGCCAAGGATAATAGCATGACCACCTTCCACGTGAGATATTTCAACTCCACCGTTTTGAGTGGTTCAAACCAGTGGGATTTCAGGAAACTCAACACCACGTTAAGATCCCAAGGTGCCACTGGAGGCACAAAAGGGGGTTGAATATGCAGCACTCCCTTTACAAACGTCTGAACTTCAGGTAGAGAAGCCAACTCTTTTTGAAAGAAAATGGATAGGGCCGAAATCTGGACCTTAATGGAACCCAATTTTAGTCCCAAATTCACTCCGGACTGTAGGAAGTGAAGGAAACGGCCCAGCTGGAATTCCTCCGTAGGAGCATTCCTGGCCTCACACCAAGCAACATATTTTCGCCATATACGGTGATAATGTTGAGCTGTCACGTCCTTCCTAGCCTTTATCAGCGTAGGAATGACCTCATCCGGAATGCCTTTCTCTGCTAGGATCCGGTGTTCAACCGCCATGCCGTCAAACGCAGCCGCTGTAAGTCTTGGAACAGACAGGGCCCCTGTTGCAACAAGTCCTGTCTTAGAGGAAGAGGCCACGGGTCCTCTGTGAGCATTTCTTGCAGATCTGGATACCAAGTCCTTCGTGGCCAATCTGGAACAATGAGTATTGTTCTCACTCCTCTTTCTTATTATCCTCAGCACCTTGGGTATGAGAGGAAGAGGAGGAAATACATAAACCGACTGGAACACCCACGGTGTCACCAGGGCGTCTACAGCTATCGCCTGAGAGTCTCTTGACCTGGCGCAATACCGCTGTAGCTTTTTGTTGAGGCGGGATGCCATCATGTCCACCTGTGGCAGTTCCCACCGACTTGTAATCTGTGCGAAGACTTCCTGATGAAGTCCCCACTCTCCCGGGTGGAGGTCGTGTCTGCTGAGGAAGTCTGCTTCCCAGTTGTCCACACCCGGGATGAACACTGCTGACAGTGCGCTTACGTGATTCTCCGTCACCAGGGCGTCTACAGCTATCGCCTGAGAGTCTCTTGACCTGGCGCAATACCGCTGTAGCTTTTTGTTGAGGCGGGATGCCATCATGTCCACCTGTGGCAGTTCCCACCGACTTGTAATCTGTGCGAAGACTTCCTGATGAAGTCCCCACTCTCCCGGGTGGAGGTCGTGTCTGCTGAGGAAGTCTGCTTCCCAGTTGTCCACACCCGGGATGAACACTGCTGACAGTGCGCTTACGTGATTCTCCGCCCAGCGAAGAATCTTCGAGGCTTCCGCCATCGCCACTCTGCTCCTTGTGCCGCCTTGACGGTTTACATGAGCTACTGCAGTGATGTTGTCTGGCTGAATCAGAACCGGTTGGTCGCGAAGCAGGGTCTCCGCTTGACGTAGGGCGTTGTATATGGCCCTTAGTTCCAGGATGTTGATGTGAAGGCAAGTCTCTTGACTTGACCACAGACCTTGGAAATTTCTTCCCTGTGTGACTGCACCCCAACCTCGGAGGCTTGCGTCCGTGGTCACCAGGACCCAGTCCTGAATGCCGAATCTGCGGCCCTTGAGAAGGTGAGCGCTCTGTAGCCACCACAGGAGTGACACCCTGGCCCTGGGGGATAGGGTGATTAACCGATGCATCTGAAGATGTGATCCGGACCACTTGTCCAGTAAGTCCCATTGAAAGGTCCTGCATGGAACCTGCCGAAGGCAATGGCCTCGTATGATGCCACCATCTTTCCCAGGACATGAGTGCAGTGATGCACTGACACCTGTTTTGGTTTTAATAAGAATTTACTTACCGATAATTCTATTTCTCATAGTCCGTAGTGGATGCTGGGAACTCCGTAAGGACCATGGGGAATAGCGGCTCCACAGGAGACTGGGCACAAATAGAAAGCTTTAGTACTACCTGGTGTGCACTGGCGCCTCCCCCTATGACCCTCCTCCAAGCCTCAGTTAGGATACTGTGCCCGGACGAGCGTACACAATAAGGAAGGATTTTGAATCCCGGGTAAGACTCATACCAGCCACACCAATCACACCGTATAACTTGTGATCTGAACCCAGTTAACAGTATGATAAACAGAGGAGCCTCTAGAAAAGATGGCTCACTACAACAATAACCCGATTTAGTTAACAATAACTATGTACAAGTATTGCAGACAATCCGCACTTGGGATGGGCGCCCAGCATCCACTACGGACTATGAGAAATAGAATTATCGGTAAGTAAATTCTTATTTTCTCTGACGTCCTAGTGGATGCTGGGAACTCCGTAAGGACCATGGGGATTATACCAAAGCTCCCAAACGGGCGGGAGAGTGCGGATGACTCTGCAGCACCGAATGAGAGAACTCCAGGTCCTCCTCAGCCAGGGTATCAAATTTGTAGAATTTAGCAAACGTATTTGCCCCTGACCAAGTAGCTGCTCGGCAAAGTTGTAAAGCCGAGACCCCTCGGGCGGCCGCCCAAGATGAGCCCACTTTCCGTGTGGAATGGGCTTTTACAGATTTTGGCTGTGGCAGGCCTGCCACAGAATGTGCAAGCTGAATTGTACTACAAATCCAACGAGCAATAGTCTGCTTAGAAGCAGGAGCACCCAGCTTGTTGGGTGCATACAGGATAAACAGCGAGTCAGATTTTCTGACTCCAGCCGTCCTGGAAACGTATATTTTCAGGGCCCTGACTACGTCCAGTAACTTGGAGTCCTCCAAGTCCCTAGTAGCCGCAGGTACCACAATAGGCTGGTTCAGGTGAAATGCTGAAACCACCTTAGGGAGAAATTGAGGACGAGTCCTCAATTCTGCCCTGTCCGTATGAAAAATTAGGTAAGGGCTTTTATAGGATAAAGCCGCCATTTCTGACACGCGCCTGGCTGAAGCCAGGGCCAATAGCATTACCACTTTCCATGTGAGATACTTTAAGTCCACAGTGGTGAGTGGTTCAAACCAATGTGATTTTAGGAACCCCAAAACCACATTGAGATCCCATGGTGCCACTGGAGGCACAAAAGGAGGCTGTATATGCAGCACCCCTTTGACAAACGTCTGAACTTCAGGAACTGAAGCCAGTTCTTTTTGGAAGAAGATCGACAGGGCCGAAATTTGAACCTTAATGGACCCTAATTTTAGGCCCATAGACAGTCCTGTTTGCAGGAAATGCAGGAAACGACCCAGTTGAAATTCCTCTGTAGGGGCCTTCCTGGCCTCGCACCACGCAACATATTTACGCCAAATACGGTGATAATGCTGCACGGTTACATCCTTCCTGGCTTTTATCAGGATAGGGATGACCTCATCCGGAATGCCTTTTTCCTTCAGGATCCGGCGTTCAACCGCCATGCCGTCAAACGCAGCCGCGGTAAGTCTTGGAACAGACAGGGCCCCTGCTGGAGCAGGTCCCTTCGTAGAGGTAGAGGCCACGGGTCCTCCGTGAGCATCTCTTGAAGTTCCGAGTACCAAGTCCTTCTTGGCCAATCCGGAGCCACGAGTATAGTCCTTACTCCTCTCCTTCTTATGATTCTCAGTACCTTGGGTATGAGAGGCAGAGGAGGGAACACATACACTGACTGGTACACCCACGGTGTTACCAGAGCGTCCACAGCTATTGCCTGAGGGTCCCGTGACCTGGCGCAATACCTGTCTAGTTTTTTGTTGAAGCGTGACGCCATCATGTCCACCTTTGGTTTTTTCCAACGGTTCACAATCATGTGGAAGACTTCTGGGTGAAGTCCCCACTCTCCCGGGTGGAGGTCGTGCCTGCTGAGGAAGTCTGCTTCCCAGTTGTCCACTCCCGGAATGAACACTGCTAACAGTGCTATCACATGATTTTCCGCCCAGCGAAGAATCCTTGCAACTTCTGCCATTGCCCTCCTGCTTCTTGTGCCGCCCTGTCTGTTTACGTGGGCGACTGCCGTGATGTTGTCTGACTGAATCAGCACCGGCTGACCTTGAAGCAGAGGTCGTGCTAGGCTTAGAGCATTGTAGATGGCCCTTAGCTCCAGGATATTTATGTGAAGTGACGTCTCCAGGCTTGACCACAAGCCCTGGAAATTTCTTCCTTGTGTGACTGCTCCCCAGCCTCTCAGGCTGGCATCCGTAGTCACCAGGACCCAGTCCTGAATGCCGAATCTGCGGCCCTCTAGAAGATGAGCCCTCTGCAACCACCACAGAAGAGACACCCTTGTCCTCGGAGACAGGGTTATCCGCTGATGCATCTGAAGATGCGATCCGGACCATTTGTCCAGCAGATCCCACTGGAACGTTCTTGCGTGGAATCTGCCGAATGGAATCGCTTCGTAGGAAGCTACCATCTTTCCCAAGACTCTTGTGCATTGATGCACTGAGACTTGCCCCGGTTTCAGGAGGTTTCTGACCAGTTCGGATAACTGCCTGGCTTTCTCCTCCGGAAGGAACACCTTTTTCTGGACTGTGTCCAGAATCATCCCTAGGAACAGAAGACGTGTTGTCGGAACCAGCTGCGATTTTGGGATATTTAGAATCCAGCCGTGCTGCCGTAGCACTACCTGAGATAGGGCTACTCCGACTACTAACTGTTCTCTGGATCTTGCTCTTATCAGGAGATCGTCCAAGTAAGGGATAATTAAAACGCCTTTTCTTCGAAGAAGAATCATCATTTCGGCCATTACCTTGGTAAAGACCCGAGGTGCCGTGGATAATCCAAACGGCAGCGTCTGAAACTGATAGTGACAGTTTTGTACTACAAACCTGAGGTACCCTTGATGAGAAGGGTAAATGGGGACATGGAGGTAGGCATCTTTGATGTCCAGAGACACCATATAGTCCCCCTCTTCCAGGTTCGCGATCACTGCTCTGAGTGACTCCATCTTGAATTTGAACCTCTGTATGTAAGTGTTCAAAGACTTCAGATTTAAAATTGGTCTCACCGAGCCGTCCGGCTTCGGTACCACAAACAGCGTGGAATAATACCCCTTCCCTTGTTGCAGGAGGGGTACCTTGATTATCACCTGCTGGGAAAACAGCTTGTGAACTGCCTCCAATACTGCCTCCCTGTCGGAGGGAGACGTTGGTAAAGCAGACTTCAGGAACCGGCGAGGGGGAGACGTCTCGAACTCCAATTTGTACCCCTGAGATACTACTTGCAGGATCCAGGGGTCCACTTGCGAGTGAGCCCACTGCGCGCTGAAATTCTTGAGACGGGCCCCCACCATGCCTGAGTCCGCTTGTAAGGCCCCAGCGTCATGCTGAGGACTTGGCAGAAGCGGGGGAGGGCTTTTGTTCCTGGGAAGTGGCTGTCTGTTGCAGTCTTTTTCCCCTTCCTCTGCCCCGGGGCAGAAAAGAGGAACCTTTTGCCCGCTTGCCCTTATGGGGACGAAAGGACTGAGCCGGATAAGACGGCGTCTTCTTATGTTGAGAGGTTACCTGGGGTAAAAATGTGGATTTCCCAGCAGTTGCCGTGGCCACCAGGTCCGATAGACCTACCCCAAATAACTCCTCCCCTTTATAAGGCAATATTTCCATATGCCGTTTAGAGTCCGCATCACCTGACCACTGTCGCGTCCATAATCCTCTTCTGGCAGAAATGGACAGCGCACTCACTCTTGAAGCCAGAGTGGAAATATCCCTCTGTGCATCTCGCATATATAGAAATGCATCTTTTAAATGCTCTATAGTCAACAATATACTGTCCCTATCCAGGGTATCAATATTTTCAGTCAGGGAATCCGACCAAGCCACCCCAGCGCTGCACATCCAGGCTGAGGCGATTGCTGGTCGCAGTATAACACCAGTATGTGTGTATATACTTTAAGGATATTCTCCAGTTTTCTGTCACCTGGTTTCTTGAGGGCGGCCGTATCAGGAGACGGTAACGCCACTTGTTTTGATAAGCGTGTGAGCGCTTCATCCACTCTAGGGGGTGTTTCCCAACGCGCCCTAACCTCTGGCGGGAAAGGGTAGAATGCCAATAACTTTTTTGAAATTATCAGTTTTTTATCGGGGGAAACCCACGCTTCATCACACACCTCATTTAATTCATCTGATTCAGGAAAAACTACAGGTAGTTTTTTCACACCCCACATAATACCCTTTTTAGTGGTACTTGCAGTATCAGAAATGTTTAACACCTCTCTCATTGCCGTGATCATGTAACGTGTGGCCCTACTGGAAGTCACGATTGTCTCCTCACCGTCGACACTGGAGTCAGTATCCGTGTCGACGTCAGTATCCACCACCTGAGGTAACGGCCTTTTTAGAGACCCTGATGGTTTTTGAGACGCATGGACAGGGACCAGCTGATTAGTCGGCTGTCTCATGTCATCAACCGTCTTTTGTAAGGAGCTGACACGGTCACGTAAATCCTTCCATAAAGCCATCCACTCAGGTGTCCATTCCTTAGGGGGTGACATCTCTATTATAGGCAATTGCCCCGCCTCCACATCATTTTCCTCCTCATACATGTCGACACAACGTACCGACACACAGCACACGCACAGGGAATGCTCTGATAGAGGACAGGACCCCACTAGCCCTTTGGGGAGACAGAGGGAGAGTATGCCAGCACACACCAGAGCGCTATATATAGATATAGGGACAACCTTATATAAGTGTTTCTCCCTTATAGCTGCTGTATTGTTAATCACCCGCCAATTAGTGCCCCCCTCTCTTTTTTACCCTGTTTCTGTAGTGCAGGACTGCAGGGGAGAGTCAGGGAGACGTCCTTCCAGCGGAGCTGTGAGGGAAAATGGCGCCTGTGTGCTGAGGAGATAGGCTCCGCCCCCTTCTCGGCGGCCTTTCTCCCGCTTTTTTGTGAAAATCTGGCAGGGGTTAAAATTCATCCATATAGCCCAGGAGCTATATATGATGTATTTTTAGCCAGCCAAGGTGTTTCTATTGCTGCTCAGGGCGCCCCCCCCTAGCGCCCTGCACCCTCAGTGACCGGAGTGTGAAGTGTGCTGAGAAGCAATGGCGCACAGCTGCAGTGCTGTGCGCTACCTTGTGGAAGACAGGATGTCTTCTGCCGCCGATTTGCCGGACTCTTCTTACTTCTGGCTCTGTAAGGGGGCCGGCGGCGCGGCTCCGGGACCGAGCTCCAAGACTGGGCCTGTGAGCTGTCCCTCTGGAGCTAATGGTGTCCAGTAGCCAAGAAGCCCAATCCACTCTGCACGCAGGTGAGTTCGCTTCTTCTCCCCTTAGTCCCTCGATGCAGTGAGCCTGTTGCCAGCAGGTCTCACTGAAAATAAAAAACCTAAACTAAAACTTTCACTAAGAAGCTCAGGAGAGCACCTAGTGTGCACCCTTCTCGTTCGGGCACAAAAATCTAACTGAGGCTTGGAGGAGGGTCATAGGGGGAGGAGCCAGTGCACACCAGGTAGTACTAAAGCTTTCTATTTGTGCCCAGTCTCCTGCGGAGCCGCTATTCCCCATGGTCCTTACGGAGTTCCCAGCATCCACTAGGACGTCAGAGAAAATAGGTTCCTGACCAGTGTCATGAGTTCCTGAGCTTTCTCCATCGGGAGATAAACCCTTTTCTGGTCTGTGTCTAGAATCATGCCCAGGAAAGGCAGACGAGTCGTAGGAACCAACTGCGACTTTGGAATATTTAGAATCCAGCCGTGTTGCCGTAACACTTCCAGAGAAAGTGCTACACTGATCAGCAACTGCTCTCTCGACCTCACTTTTATGAGGAGATCGTCCAAGTATGGGATAATTGTGACTCCTTGCTTTCGCAGGAGTACCATCATTTCCGCCATTACCTTGGTAAATATTCTCGGTGCCGTGGAGAGACCAAACGGCAACGTCTGAAATTGGTAATGACAATCCTGTACCACAAATCTGAGGTACGCTTGATGAGGTGGATAAATGGGGACATGAAGGTATGCATCCTTTATGTCCAGAGACACCATAAAATCCCCCCCTTCCAGGCTTGCGATGACCGCTTTCAGCGATTCCATCTTGAACTTGAACCTTTTCAGGTATATGTTCAGGGATTTTAAATTCAATATGAGTCTGACCGAACCGTCCGGTTTCGGGACTACAAAAATGGTCGAATAATAACCCCTTCCTTGTTGAAGGAGGGGAACCTTGACCACCACCTGTTGAAGATACAATTTGTGAATTGCAGTTAACACTATTTCCCTCTCATGGGGGGAAGCTGGCAGGGCCGATTTGAGGTATCGGTGAGGGGGCATTTCCTCGAATTCCAGCTTGTATCCCTGAGACACAATCTCTATTGCCCAGGGATCCAACTGGGAGTGAACCCACTTGTGGCTGAAATTTCGAAGACGCGCCCACACCGGGCCTAGCCCCGCTTGTGGAGCCCCAGCGTCATGCGGCGGATTTTGTAGAGGCCGGGGAGGACTTCTGTTCCTGGGAACTAGCTGTGTTGTGCAGCTTCTTTCCTCTGCCCCTGCCTCTGGCAAGAAAGGACGCACCTCGGACTTTCTTGTTTTTCTGTGATCGAAAGGACTGCATTTGATAATACGGTGCTCTCTTAGGCTGTGAGGAAACATATGGCAAAAAATTTGACTTTCCAGCAGTAGCTGTGGAGACCAGGTCCGAGAGACCCTCCCGAAACAATTCCTCACCCTTATAAGGTAAAACCTCCATATGCCTTTTTGAGTCGGCATCACCTGTCCATTGCCGAGTCCACAGGACCCTTCTGGCAGAAATTGACATAGCATTTATTCCAGAACCCAGTAGACTAATGTCTCTTTGAGCATCTCTCATATAAGGGACAGCGTCTTTAATATGCCCCAGGGTCAATAAAACAGTATCCCTATCTAGGGTATCCAACTCCTCTGATAAGGTATCAGTCCATGCCGCTACTGCACTACAGACGCAGGCCGACGCGATTGCCGGTCTGAGCAAGGTACCTGAATGTGTATAAATGGACTTCAGGGTACCCTCCTGTTTGCGATCAGCAGCATCCTTGAGGGTAGCCGTATCCTGGGACGGCAGGGCTACCTTTTTGGATAAGCGTGTTAAAGCTTTGTCCACCCTAGGGGAGGATTCCCATCGTAACCTGTCCGTTGGCGGGAAAGGATACGCCATAAGAATACGTTTGGAAATCTGCATTTTTTTATCTGGAGATTCCCAAGCTTTTTCACATAACTCATTCAGTTCGTGTGAGGGGGGAAAAGTTACCTCAGGTTTCTTTCCCTTATACATATAAACCCTTGTGTCAGGGACAGGGGTTTCCTCTGTGATGTGCAAAACATCCTTAATTGCTATAATCATATATCTGAGTGATTTAGCCAACTTTGGCTGTAACTTTGCATCATCGTAATCGACACTGGAGTCAGAATCCATGTCGGTATCTGTGTCAACAATTTGGGATAGTGGGCGCTTCTGAGACCCTGACGGCCTCTGCGACATAGGATTAGAGATGAGCGCCTGAAATTTTTCGGGTTTTGTGTTTTGGTTTTGGGTTCGGTTCCGCGGCCGTGTTTTGGGTTCGAACGCGTTTTGGCAAAACCTCACCGAATTTTTTTTGTCGGATTCGGGTGTGTTTTGGATTCGGGTGTTTTTTTCAAAAAACACTAAAAAACAGCTTAAATCATAGAATTTGGGGGTCATTTTGATCCCAAAGTATTATTAACCTCAAAAACCATAATTTACACTCATTTTCAGTCTATTCTGAATACCTCACACCTCACAATATTATTTTTAGTCCTAAAATTTGCACCGAGGTCGCTGTGTGAGTAAGATAAGCGACCCTAGTGGCCGACACAAACACCGGGCCCATCTAGGAGTGGCACTGCAGTGTCACGCAGGATGTCCCTTCCAAAAAACCCTCCCCAAACAGCACATGACGCAAAGAAAAAAAGAGGCGCAATGAGGTAGCTGTGTGAGTAAGATTAGCGACCCTAGTGGCCGACACAAACACCGGGCCCATCTAGGAGTGGCACTGCAGTGTCACGCAGGATGTCCCTTCCAAAAAACCCTCCCCAAACAGCACATGACGCAAAGAAAAAAAGAGGCGCAATGAGGTAGCTGTGTGAGTAAGATTAGCGACCCTAGTGGCCGACACAAACACCGG
Source organism: Pseudophryne corroboree (assembly GCF_028390025.1). Lineage (NCBI taxonomy): Eukaryota > Metazoa > Chordata > Amphibia > Anura > Myobatrachidae > Pseudophryne > Pseudophryne corroboree. The sequence continues at coordinate 628,517,901 of NC_086447.1, read as the reverse complement.
GCCTATCTAGGAGTGGCACTGCAGTGTCACGCAGGATGTCCCTTCCAAAAAACCCTCCCCAAACAGCACATGACGCAAAGAAAAAAAGAGGCGCAATGAGGTAGCTGACTGTGTGAGTAAGATTAGCGACCCTAGTGGCCGACACAAACACCGGGCCCATTTAGGAGTGGCACTGCAGTGTCACGCAGGATGTCCCTTCCAAAAAACCCTCCCCAATCAGCACATGATGCAAAGAAAAAGGTTAGGTGGTATACAATTATGGACGGACTGCCTGCCGAGTGCAGACACAGAGGTAGCCACAGCCGTGAACTACCGTACTGTACTGTGTCTGCTGCTAATATAGACTGGTTGATAAAGAGATGTCGTAGTAGTATGTATGTATAAAGAAGAAAAAAAAACCACGGTTAGGTGGTATACAATTATGGACGGACTGCCTGCCGAGTGCAGACACAGAGGTAGCCACAGCCGTGAACTACCGTACTGTACTGTGTCTGCTGCTAATATAGACTGGTTGATAAAGAGATGTCGTAGTAGTATGTATGTATAAAGAAGAAAAAAAAAACACGGTTAGGTGGTATACAATTATGGACGGACTGCCTGCCGAGTGCAGACACAGAGGTAGCCACAGCCGTGAACTACCGTACTGTGTCTGCTGCGACTGGATGATAAATGATATAAAAAATATATATATATCACTACTGCAGCCGGACAGGTATATATTATATATTATATAATGACGGACCTGCTGGACACTGTCTGTCAGCAGAATGAGTTTTATTTTTATAGAATAAAAAAAACAACAACACACAAGTGAAGTCACACGACGAGTGTTTAACTTTTTCAGGCAATCACAATATAAGTATACTACTAACTATACTGGTGGTCAGTGTGGTCAGGTCACTGGTCAGTCACACTGGCAGTGGCACTCCTGCAGCAAAAGTGTGCACTGTTTAATTTTAATATAATATTATGTACTCCTGGCTCCTGCTATAACCTATAACTGGCACTGCAGTGCTCCCCAGTCTCCCCCACAATTATAAGCTGTGTGAGCTGAGCAGTCAGACAGATATATAATATATATAGATGATGCAGCACACTGGGCTGAGCCTGAGCAGTGCACGCAGTGCACACAGATATGGTATGTGACTGAGTCACTGTGTGTATCGCTTTTTTCAGGCAGAGAACGGATATATAAATAAACTGCACTGTCTGGTGGTCACTCACTATATAATATTATGTACTCCTGGCTCCTGCTATAACCTATAACTGGCACTGCAGTGCTCCCCAGTCTCCCCCACAATTATAAGCTGTGTGAGCTGAGCAGTCAGACAGATATATAATATATATAGATGATGCAGCACACTGGGCTGAGCCTGAGCAGTGCACACAGATATGGTATGTGACTGAGTCACTGTGTGTATCGCTTTTTTCAGGCAGAGAACGGATATATTAAATAAACTGCACTGTCTGGTGGTCACTCACTAGTAAACTCTCTGCACTCTCTACACTTCTACAGTACTCCTCCTAGTCCTAAGCTCCAGTAAATCTCTCTCTCTTATAATCTAAATGGAGAGGACGCCAGCCACGTCCTCTCACTATCAATCTCAATGCACGTGTGAAAATGGCGGCGACGCGCGGCTCCTTATATAGAATCCGAGTCTCGCGAGAATCCGACAGCGTCATGATGACGTTCGGGCGCGCTCGGGTTAACCGAGCAAGGCGGGAGGATCCGAGTCTGCTCGGACCCGTGAAAAAAACCATGAAGTTCGGGCGGGTTCGGATTCAGAGAAACCGAACCCGCTCATCTCTACATAGGATCAGGCACGGGTTGGGACCCTGACTGTCCTGAGGCTTCAGCTTTATCTAACCTCTTATGCAAGGAATTAACATTATCATTTAAAACCTTCCACATATCCATCCAATCAGGTGTCGGCGCCGTCGGCGGAGACACCACATTCACTTGCTCCCGCTCTGCTTCCACATAGCCTTCCTCATCAGACACAAGCGTACCGATACACCACACACACAGGGAATGCCCTTTTTGAAGACAGTTCCCCCACAAGGCCCTTTGGAGAGACAGAGAGAGAGAGTATGCCAGCACACACCCCAGCGCTATAACCCAGGAATAACACAGTAACTTAATGTTAACCCAGTAGCTGCTGTTTATAATAAGAATTTACTTACCGATAATTCTATTTCTCGTAGTCCGTAGTGGATGCTGGGAACTCCGTAAGGACCATGGGGAATAGCGGCTCCGCAGGAGACTGGGCACAAAAGTAAAGCTTTAGGACTACCTGGTGTGCACTGGCTCCTCCCCCTATGACCCTCCTCCAAGCCTCAGTTAGGATACTGTGCCCGGACGAGCGTACACAATAAGGAAGGATTTTGAATCCCGGGTAAGACTCATACCAGCCACACCAATCACACCGTATAACTTGTGATCTGAACCCAGTTAACAGTATGATAAACAGAGGAGCCTCTAGAAAAGATGGCTCACTACAACAATAACCCGATTTAGTTAACAATAACTATGTACAAGTATTGCAGACAATCCGCACTTGGGATGGGCGCCCAGCATCCACTACGGACTATGAGAAATAGAATTATCGGTAAGTAAATTCTTATTTTCTCTGACGTCCTAGTGGATGCTGGGAACTCCGTAAGGACCATGGGGATTATACCAAAGCTCCCAAACGGGCGGGAGAGTGCGGATGACTCTGCAGCACCGAATGAGAGAACTCCAGGTCCTCCTCAGCCAGGGTATCAAATTTGTAGAATTTAGCAAACGTGTTTGCCCCTGACCAAGTAGCTGCTCGGCAAAGTTGTAAAGCCGAGACCACTCGGGCAGCCGCCCAAGATGAGCCCACTTTCCGTGTGGAATGGGCTTTTACAGATTTTGGCTGTGGCAGGCCTGCCACAGAATGTGCAAGCTGAATTGTACTACAAATCCAACGAGCAATAGTCTGCTTAGAAGCAGGAGCACCCAGCTTGTTGGGTGCATACAGGATAAACAGCGAGTCAGATTTTCTGACTCCAGCCGTCCTGGAAACATATATTTTCAGGGCCCTGACAACGTCTAGCAACTTGGAGTCCTCCAAGTCCCTAGTAGCCGCAGGCACCACAATAGGTTGGCTCAGGTGAAACGCTGAAACCACCTTAGGGAGAAACCGAGGACGAGTCCTCAATTCCGCCCTGTCCGTATGGAAATTCAGATAAGGGCTTTTACAGAATAAAGCCGCCAATTCTGACACGCGCCTGGCCCAGGCCAGGGCCAACATCTTTAAGTGGTTCAAACCAATGTGACTTTTGGAACCCACAAACTACATTGAGATCCCAAGGTGCCACTGGAGGCACAAAAGGAGGCTGTATATGCAGTACCCCTTTTACAAACGTCTGCACTTCAGGGACTGAAGCTAGTTCTTTCTGGAAGAAAATTGACAGGGCCGAAATTTTAACCTTAATGGACCCCAATTTCAGGCCCATAGACACTCCTGTTTGCAGGAAATGTAGGAATCGAGCCAGTTGAAATTCCTCCGTCGGGCCTTACTGGCCTCGCACCACGCAACATATTTTCGCCAAATGCGGTGATAATGTTTTGCGGTTACATCCTTCCTGGCTTTGATCAGGATAGGGATGACTTCATCCGGAATGCCTTTTTCCTTCAGGATCCGGCGTTCAACCGCCATGCCGTCAAACGCAGCCGCGGTAAGTCTTGGAACAGACAGGGTCCCTGCTGGAGCAGGTCCCTTCTTAGAGGTAGAGGCCACGGATCCTCCGTGAGCCTCTCCTGAAGTTCCGGGTACCAAGTCCTTCTTGGCCAATCCGGAGCCACGAATATAGTGCTTACTCCTCTCCATCTTATAATTCTCAGTACCTTGGGTATGAGAGGCAGAGGAGGGAACACATACACTGACTGGTACACCCACGGTGTTACCAGAGCGTCTACAGCTATTGCCTGAGGGTCCCTTGACCTGGCGCAATACCTGTCGAGTTTTTTGTTGAGGCGGGACGCCATCATGTCCACCTTTGGTTTTTCCAACGGTTTATAATCATGTGGAAGACTTCTGGGTGAAGTCCCCCTTCTCCCGGGTGGAGGTCGTGTCTGCTGAGGAAGTCTGCTTCCCAGTTGTCCACTCCCGGAATGAATACTGCTGACAGTGCTATCACATGATTTTCCGCCCAGCGAAGAATCCTTGCAGCTTCTGCCAGTGACTGCTTCTTGTGCCACCCTGTCTGTTTACGTGGGTGACTGCCGTGATGTTGTCCGACTGGATCAACCCGGCTGACCTTGAAGCAGAGGTCTTGCTAAGCTTAGAGCATTGTAAATGGCTCTTAGCACCAGGATATTTATGTGAAGTGATGTCTCCATGTCACAACTGAGGGCCTGAGCTGACGGGAGGCAGCCTCAGTTGTAGGGGCTGAGATGTACCGGAACCTGGGAGGTTGTATCAGACCCCTGGACATGTAAGTAACATGAATAATAACTGCCCGAAGGCGTGACCACGACAACTTAGATAAAAGTCAATGATGTTTATTATGACAACTCCGCATCACAGCAGCAATAAAAGAAAACGTAAAAGTCAGCAAAGAATAAATACAGTTCCTGAGTACTACAGCATGGCAGGAGCCACAGGGCACTGGTAGTGTGAGATAGTTCTTATGATCTTCTAGATGGAAAGTCCTTACCAGGCCCGGCTGTAGCAATGGAGATAACCCAGGATTGTACCAGCTGGTGTTCCAGGAAGAGCTGGGTTGCTGAAGGTAAAACAGCTGCTGTGGATACTGGCTGGAACCAGACTGTTGTTAGCACGGAGTGGATACTGGCTGGAACCAGTTAAATAATAAATGAACTTTGGGAGCGATGAAATGTGAACTGAAATGTAGAACTTGAGAGCGGAGAAATAATAATTCCGGTGGAGAGTGGTAAAGTGTAGAAAGGACACCGGCCCTTTAAGGGAAGCTGTATTCTGCTGGAAGCTGAGGCTGGAAGCAGGTAGTGTTGTAGCTGGAAACAGATGAATCCACAATGGATTGGAGAGTCAGGCTACACCGCAGGTGGAATGCTGGTGCGGGTCTCTATGGTGGAAGTCTTGAGACAGGAGCTGGAACCTGGAAGACAATCATAGAAGAGAGACAAACAGGAACTAGGTTTGACAACCAAAGCACTGACGTCTTCCTTGCTCAGGCACAGCTTACTTATACCTGCAGCAAGGAAGGGGTTGGCTAGGCAATTATGCAAATCAACAATACAAACAGCAGATTGGTGGAAATGATCAGATGACAGAATCCAAGATGGCTGCGCCCATGCAGACACTTGGAGGGAAGTTTGGTTTGTAATCCATGTGGTCTGGGAAACAGTAATGGCGGCGCCGGCCACCGGAGACAGGAGACGCCAGGCTGATAGATGCACATTTAACCACGCGGGCACAGCGGAGGCCGCGGCTGATGAAAACACCACTCTGACACTCTGCATGTGGAAACTCAGGAACAGCGGAATCTGGTCCTGGAACGCTGAGCCCGCCTTAGGAGGCATCTGAAGGGTAAGTAATGGCGTCCAGATACCCGGATCGTGACAGCACCCCCCCCTTTAGGAGTGGCCCCAGGACACTTCTTAGGCTTTAAAGGAAACTTTGCGTGGAAATTTCGGACCAAGGCAGGAGCATGGACGTCAGAGGCATTGGTCCAAGAGCGTTCTTCAGGACCATAGCCCTTCCAGTCAATGAGATACTGAAGTTGACCGTAACGGTGACGTGAGTCCAGGATCTTGGCCACTTCATACTCAACGCCTCGTTGAGTTTGGACTTTCGGAGTTGGTGGAAGTGAGGAATGAAACCGATTCAAGATTAGCGGTTTCAACAGGGAAACATGGAATGTCCTGGGTATTTTTAAGAAGGGAGGTAACTGGAGTCTGTAAGCAACAGGATTGATGACTTGATCAATTTTAAAAGGACCGATGTAGCGAGGTGCAAACTTCATACTGGGAACTCTTAACCTCAAATTCTTCGTGGATAACCATACCCGATCACCCACCTTGAGAGCAGGAACTGCTCGACGCTTCTTATCCGCAAACTTCTTGTACCTGAACGATGCCTTGAGCAGAGCTGATCGTACGCTCTTCCAGATATTGGCAAACTGATGCAAGGTGATATCCACTGCGGGAACAGAAGTTGCTGGAAGCGGTTGGAACTCAGGGACTTTAGGGTGGAATCCAAAGTTGGTGAAGAATGGTGTTGAAGAAGATGATGAATGATACTGGTTGTTATGACAGAACTCGGCCCAGGGAAGTAATTGAACCCAGTCATCTTGAGAGGAGGACACATAGATGCGGAGGAAGGCCTCCAAGTCCTGATTCACCCTCTCAGTTTGACCATTGGTCTGAGGATGGTAAGCCGTGGAAAACTTTAACTTGACTTGGAGGACTTGACATAAACTTCGCCAGAATTTGGCTGTGAATTGAACTCCTCGATCTGAGATAATTTCTTCTGGAAGACCGTGGAGTCGGAAGATCTCTTGTATGAATACTTGAGCCAACTTGGAAGCTGACGGAAGACCGGTGAGAGGAATGAAGTGTGCCATCTTGGTGAACCGGTCAACTACCACCCAGATGGTATTGAACTTGTTGCACATGGGCAAATCTGTAATAAAATCCATCGACAAATGGGTCCATGGTCGACGGGGAACAGATAGTGGAACCAGTTGCCCCGCAGGCGACTGGCGGGATACTTTATGTTGAGCACACTTTGGGCAAGATGCAATAAACTCCAAAACGTCCTTTTTCAGAGTTGGCCACCAATAGGACCTAGAGATAAACTCCAGGGTTTTTTGGATACCTGTATGTCCGGCAAAACGGGAAGCATGGGCCCAATGCATGAGCTTCTTCCTTAGTGTCGGCTTCACAAAACTTTTCCCTGATGGGGGCGTAGAGTCCATCCCTACCGTGGAGAATGCCAACGGATTTATAATAGGATGCTTGTCTGAAGACTCTGACTCATTTTCTTGCTCCCATGAGCGGGAAAGGGCATCGGCCTTGCGATTCTGAGAGCCCGGACAGAACTGGAGTTTAAAGTCGAACCTGGAAAAGAAAAGTGCCCATCTGGCCTGACGAGGGTTGAGACATTGTGCGCCTTTTAGATATAGAAGGTTCTTGTGGTCTGTAAGGATGGTGATTGAATGAGAAGCTCCCTCCAACAGATATCTCCACTCCTCTAGAGCGAGCTTGATGGCTAGCAACTCCTGGTCGCCAATGGCATAGTTGCGCTCCGCTGGGGAGAACTTCCGTGAGAAGAAACTGCAAGGATGTAAATGACCATCTTTAGCCCTCTGAGATAACACCGCTCCTACTCCAACGGAGGAGGCATCCACCTCTAAGATGAAAGGAGAGTCGACGTCAGGCTGTTTCAGGACAGGTGCAGAGATGAACCTCTGTTTTAAAAGATGAAAAGCTTGCATGGCTTCTTCAGACCACTTGGACGGGTTAGCACCCTTCTTGGTGAAAGCAGTAATAGGCGCCACAATGGTGGAAAAGTCTCGTATAAACTTTCGGTAATAATTGGCGAACCCTAAGAACCTCTGGACCCCTTTGAGGGTTAAGGGTACTGGCCAATTCTGGATTGCTTGTAGTTTCTCAGGATCCATCTCTAGTCCGGAACCGGACACAATGTACCCTAGAAACGGAATGGACTTGACTTCAAAGACGCATTTCTCTAATTTGCAGTAGAGATGATTGACACGGAGACGGGACAGAACCTCCTTTACCCAGAAACGATGTTCCTCTAAATTGTTGGCAAAAATGAGGATATCATCTAGATAAACCACGACATGACGGTATAGAATGTCTCTGAAGATCTCATTGACGAAATGCTGGAAGACAGCTGGAGCATTGCTCAATCCGAAGGGCATGACGAGGTACTCATAATGTCCGTCACGGGTGTTAAATGCGGTCTTCCACTCGTCACCCTCACGGATCCGGATGAGATTGTATGCACCTCTCAGGTCCAGCTTTGTAAAGATGGTAGCTCCGCTAACTCTGTCAAAGAGCTCAGTAATCAGGGGTAAAGGATAGCGGTTCTTGATGGTAATGTCGTTCAAACCTCTGTAGTCGATGCACGGCCGCAGACCACCATCTTTCTTCTTTACAAAAAAGAAGCCTGCGCCGGCTGGAGAAGAAGAAGGTCGAATGAACCCCTTTGCTAGGTTCTCTTTTATGTATTCCTCCATAGAATGCGTCTCGGGGAGAGACAACGGATAAGTTCGGCCTCGAGGTGGAACCTTCCCTGGAACGAGATCAATCGGGCAGTCCCATTCTCTATGAGGGGGAAGGATATCAGCAGAAGCTTTACTGAACACATCCGTGAAATCTTGATATGGAGGAGGTGGAACATCAGACGACCTGGGGGAGGAGGAACAGACAGGCAACACTTTAAACAAACATGTCTTAGTACAGGAGGAACCCCATGCCAGGATTTGCGTAGTCGTCCAATCAATTGTAGGATTGTGAAGACGGAGCCATGGAAGGCCCAGGACCACAGGATGTGTGGCTCTTGGAATCACTAAAAGTGAAATAAGTTCGGAATGAAGAACTCCCACTCTCAGACGAACTGGTAGAGTCCTTAGAGAAATAACTGTATCAAAAATTTTACTGCCATCCACAGCAGTTAAGGAAAAGGACGAAGGAAGTCTCTCGGTGGGTAGGGACCACCGTTTAACATAGGCTTCGGTAATAAAGTTCCCAGCTGCTCCGGAATCCAGGAGGGCAATGACGTTCTGATAACGTTGAGCAACTTGAAGCGAGACTGGGAGGTTACAATCTTGAGGAGATGGAGAGGAGATCATTACTCCTAGCCGGCCCTCTCCTTGGCGAGCTAGGATTTGGAGTTTCCCGGACGTTTGGGACAGGCATTAATGGTGTGAGACGGAGCTGCACAGTACAAACAGAGAAACTCGGAGAGACGTCTTCGGCGCTCAGCAGGAGTTAAACGGGAACGGCCAATTTGCATGGGTTCATCTTTAGTTGGTGACAGTTGGCGAGGAGGAGGAGCAGAAGATTTTGGAGCAGATGATCTTCCACGCTCAGTTGCTCTCTCTCTGAAACGTAAGTCAACTTTCGTACAAAGTGAGATTAACTCATCTAACTTGGAGGGTAAGTCTCTGGTAGCTAACTCATCTTTAATACGCTCGGATAAACCATGCCAGAATGCAGCATACAGGGCCTCGTCGTTCCATGCCAGTTCGGATGCCAGGATCTGGAACTGTATAAGATATTGTCCTACAGTACGTGATCCCTGGCGTAAACGGAGAATCTCAGACGAAGCTGAAGTTACCCGGCCTGGCTCGTCGAAGATGCGCCTGAATGTTGACACGAATGCAGTGTAAGAAGATAGCAGGGTGTCGGACCTCTCCCATAACGGTGATGCCCAATCGAGGGCTGAGCCACTGAGAAGAGAAATAATGTAGGCAATTTTTGTACGGTCACTGGGGAAATTGCCAGGTTGTAGCTCAAACTGAATCTCACACTGGTTGAGAAATCCCCTGCAGAATCTTGGAGATCCGTCAAATTTTGCTGGCGTTGGAAAATGAAGACGTGGAGCAGGAATGGGTAAGGTGGGTGGGGTTATAGCTGGAGTCACTGTGGTTGACGCACCAGACGCGCCTGATCCACGGAGAGTGGTCTGAATCCCATCCAGCCGAGTAGAGAGATCCTGGAGACAGCGGATGATGTGGCCCTGTGCAGCCTCCTGATGTTCTAGTCGGGCTGCCAGTTCTTGCATCGGCCTGGCCGCTTGATCCTGGTCTCCGGCTGGATTCATTAGGTCAGTGCTTACTGTCACAACTGAGGGCCTGAGCTGACGGGAGGCAGCCTCAGTTGTAGGGGCTGAGATGTACCGGAACCTGGGAGGTTGTATCAGACCCCTGGACATGTAAGTAACATGAATAATAACTGCCCGAAGGCGTGACCACGACAACTTAGATAAAAGTCAATGATGTTTATTATGACAACTCCGCATCACAGCAGCAATAAAAGAAAACGTAAAAGTCAGCAAAGAATAAATACAGTTCCTGAGTACTACAGCATGGCAGGAGCCACAGGGCACTGGTAGTGTGAGATAGTTCTTATGATCTTCTAGATGGAAAGTCCTTACCAGGCCCGGCTGTAGCAATGGAGATAACCCAGGATTGTACCAGCTGGTGTTCCAGGAAGAGCTGGGTTGCTGAAGGTAAAACAGCTGCTGTGGATACTGGCTGGAACCAGACTGTTGTTAGCACGGAGTGGATACTGGCTGGAACCAGTTAAATAATAAATGAACTTTGGGAGCGATGAAATGTGAACTGAAATGTAGAACTTGAGAGCGGAGAAATAATAATTCCGGTGGAGAGTGGTAAAGTGTAGAAAGGACACCGGCCCTTTAAGGGAAGCTGTATTCTGCTGGAAGCTGAGGCTGGAAGCAGGTAGTGTTGTAGCTGGAAACAGATGAATCCACAATGGATTGGAGAGTCAGGCTACACCGCAGGTGGAATGCTGGTGCGGGTCTCTATGGTGGAAGTCTTGAGACAGGAGCTGGAACCTGGAAGACAATCATAGAAGAGAGACAAACAGGAACTAGGTTTGACAACCAAAGCACTGACGTCTTCCTTGCTCAGGCACAGCTTACTTATACCTGCAGCAAGGAAGGGGTTGGCTAGGCAATTATGCAAATCAACAATACAAACAGCAGATTGGTGGAAATGATCAGATGACAGAATCCAAGATGGCTGCGCCCATGCAGACACTTGGAGGGAAGTTTGGTTTGTAATCCATGTGGTCTGGGAAACAGTAATGGCGGCGCCGGCCACCGGAGACAGGAGACGCCAGGCTGATAGATGCACATTTAACCACGCGGGCACAGCGGAGGCCGCGGCTGATGAAAACACCACTCTGACACTCTGCATGTGGAAACTCAGGAACAGCGGAATCTGGTCCTGGAACGCTGAGCCCGCCTTAGGAGGCATCTGAAGGGTAAGTAATGGCGTCCAGATACCCGGATCGTGACACTCCAGGCTTGACCATAAGCCCTGGAAAAATTTTCCCTGTGTGACTGCTCCCCAGCCTCGCAGGCTGGCATCCGTGGTCACCAGGACCCAGTCCTGAATGCCGAATCTGCGGCCCTCTAGAAGATGAGCACTCTGCAACCACCACAGGAGGGACACCCTTGTCCTTGGTGACCGGGTTATCCGCTGATGCATCTGAAGATGCAACCCCGACCATTTGTCCAGCAGGTCCCACTGGAAAGTTCTTGCGTGGAATCTGCCGAATGGGCTTGCTTCGTAGGAAGCCACAATTTTTCCCAGAACCCTTGTGCATTGATGCACTGAGATTTGGCTCGGTTTTAGGAGGTTCCTGACTAGCTCGGATAACTCCCTGGCTTTCTCCTCCGGGAGAAACACCTTTTTCTGGACTGTGTCCAGAATCATCACTAGGAACAGAAGACGAGTCGTCGGAACCAGCTGCGATTTTGGAATATTGAGAATCCAACCGTGCTGTCGCAACACTACCTGAGATAGTGCTACACCGACCTCCAACTGTTCCCTGGATCTTACCCTTATCAGGAGATCGTCCAAGTAAGGGATAACTAAAACTCCCTTCCTTCGAAGAAGTATCATCATTTCGGCCATTACCTTGGTAAAGACCCGGGGTGCCGTGGACCATCCAATGGCAGCGTCTGAAACTGATAGTGACAGTTGTGTACCACAAACCTGAGGTACCCTTGGTGAGAAGGGTAAATTGGGACATGAAGGTAAGCATCCTTGATGTCCAGAGACACCATGTAGTCCCCTTCTCTTGAATTTGAACCTCTGTATGTAAGTGTTCAAAGATTTTAGATTTAAAATCGGTCTCACCGAGCCGTCCGGCTTCGGTACCACAACAGTGTGGAATAATACCCCTTTCCCTGTTGCAGGAGGGGTACCTTGATTATCACCTGCTGGGAATACAGCTTGTGAATGGCTTCCAAAACTGCCTCCCTGTCTGCTTGTAAAGCCCCAGCGTCATGCTGAGGGCTTGGCAGAGGCGGGAGAGGGCTTCTGTTCCTGGGAACTGGCTGATTTCTGCAGCCTTTTTCCTCTCCCTCTGTCACGGGGCAGAAATGAGGAACCTTTTGCCCACTTGCCCTTATGGGAACGAAAGGACTGCGCCTGATAATACGGCGTCTTCTTATGTTGAGAGGCGACCTGGGGTAAAAACGTGGATTTCCCAGCTGTTGCCGTGGCCACCAGGTCTGAAAGACCGACCCCAAATAACTCCTCCCCTTTATAAGGCAATACTTCCATATACCATTTGGAATCCGCATCACCTGACCACTGTCGTGTCCATAACCTTCTTCCGGCAGAAATGGACAGCGCACTTACTCTTGATGCCAGTCGGCAAATATCCCGCTGTGCATCACACATATATAGAAATGCATCTTTTAAATGCTCTATAGGCAATAATATACTGTCCCTATCTAGGGTATCAATATTTTCAGTCAGGGAATCCGACCACGCCAACCCAGCACTGCACATCCAGGCTGAGGCGATTGCTGGACGCAGTATAACACCAGTATGTTGTGTAAATACATTTTAGGATACCCTCCTGCTTTCTATCAGCAGGATCCTTAAGGGCGGCCATCTCAGGAGAGGGTAGAGCCCCTGTTTTGACAAGCGTGTGAGTGCTTTATCCACCCTAGGGGGTGTTTCCCAACGCACCCTAACCTCTGGCGGGAAAGGATATAATGCCAATAACTGTTTAGAAATTATCAGTTTTTTTATCGGGGGAAACCCACGCTTCATCACACACCTCATTTAATTTCTCAGATTTAGGAAAACTACAGGTAGTTTTTCCTCACCGAACATAATACCCCTATTGGTGGTACTCGTATTATCAGAAATGTGTAAAACATTTTTCATTGCCTCAATCATGTAACGTGTGGCCCTACTGGAAGTCATATTTGTCTCTTCACCGTCGACACTGGAGTCAGTATCCGTGTCGGCGTCTGTATTTGCCATCTGAGGTAACGGGCGCTTTAGAGCCCCTGACGGCCTATGAGACGTCTGGACAGGCACAAGCTGAGTAGCCGGCTGTCTCATGTCATCACTGTCTTTTGTACAGAGCTGACACTGTCATGTAATTCCTTCCAACAGTTCATCCACTCAGGTGTCAACCCCCTAGGGGGTGACATCCCTATTACAGGCAATTTGCTCCGCCTCCACATCATTTTCCTCCTCATACATGTCGACACAAACGTACCGACACACAGCACACACACAGGGAATGCTCTGATAGAGGACAGGACCCCACTAGCCCTTTGGGGAGACAGAGGGAGAGTTTGCCAGCACACACCAGAGCGCTATTTATATATACAGGGATAACCTTATATAAGTGTTTTTCCCCTTATAGCTGCTGTATTGTTTATACTGCGCCTAATTAGTGCCCCCCTCTCTTTTTTAACCCTTTCTGTAGTGTAGTGACTGCAGGGGAGAGCCAGGGAGCTTCCCTCCAACGGAGCTGTGAGGGAAAATGGCGCCAGTGTGCTGAGGAGATAGGCTCCGCCCCCTTCTCGGCGGCCTTTTCTCCCGTTTTTCAGTGTAATCTGGCAGGGGTTAAAATTCATCCATATAGCCCTGGGGGCTATATGTGATGTATTTTCGCCAGCCAGGGTGTTTTTATTGCTGCTCAGGGCGCCCCCCCCTAGCGCCCTGCACCCTCAGTGACCGAAGTGTGAAGTGTGCTGAGGAGCAATGGCGCACAGCTGCAGTGCTGTGCGCTACCTTGGTGAGGACAGGATGTCTTCTGCCGCCGATTTTCCGGACCTCTTCTTGCTTCTGGCTCTGTAAGGGGGCCGGCGGCGCGGCTCTGGGACCGGACTCCATGGCTGGGCCTGTGTTCGATCCCTCTGGAGCTAATGGTGTCCAGTAGCCTAAGAAGCCCAATCCACTCTGCACGCAGGTGAGTTCGCTTCTTCTCCCCTTAGTCCCTCGATGCAGTGAGCCTGTTGCCAGCAGGTCTCACTGAAAATAAAAAACCTAAAACTAAACTTTTCACTAAGCAGCTCAGGAGAGCCCCTAGTGTGCACCCTTCTCGTTCGGGCACAAAAATCTAACTGAGGCTTGGAGGAGGGTCATAGGGGGAGGAGCCAGTGCACACCAGGTAGTCCTAAAGCTTTACTTTTGTGCCCAGTCTCCTGCGGAGCCGCTATTCCCCATGGTCCTTATGGAGTTCCCAGCATCCACTAGGACGTCAGAGAAATTGTGTTTTTGCGCCTAATTTATGTGCCCCCCCCTCTCTTTTTACCCTCTTCTACCGTGAATCTGCAGGGGAGAGCCTGGGGAGCTTACTCTCAGCGGAGCTGTGGAGAAAAAATGGCGCTGGTGAGTGCTGAGGAAGAAGCCCCGCCCCCTCGACGGCGGGCTTCTGTCCCGCTTAAATATGCATTTTCTTGGCGGGGGCTCATACATATATACAGTGCCCAACTGTATGTTTACTTTTGCCAAAAAGAGGTTCCTAATGCTGCCCAGGGCGCCCCCTCCCCCCCGGCGCCCTGCACCCTTACAGTGACCGGAGTATGTGAGGTGTGTGGGAGCAATGGCGCACAGCTGCAGTGCTGTGCGTTACCTCAGTGAAGAACGGAGTCTTCTGCCGCCGATTTGAAGTCTTCTTGCTTCTCATACTCACCCGGCTTCTGTCTTCCGGCTCTGCGAGGGGGACGGTGGCCCGGCTCTGGGATCGGACGGCGAGGGTGAGATCCTGCGTACGATCCCTCTGGAGCTAATGGTGTCCAGTAGCTCAAGAAGCAGGACCTAGCTTCAGAGAGTAGGGCTGCTTCTCTCCCCTCTGTCCCACGATGCAGGGAGTCTGTTGCCAGCAGAGCTCCCTGAAAATAAAAAACCTAACAAAATACTTTCTCTCAGCGAACTTAGGAGAGCTCACTGAAAAGCACCCAGCTCGTCTGGGCACAGTATCAAACTGAGGTCTGGAGGAGGGGCATAGAGGGAGGAGCCAGTACACACTAGAACCTAAATTCTTTCTTAAAGTGCCCATGTCTCCTGCGGAGCCAGTCTATCCCCATGGTCCTTACGGAGTCCCCAGCATCCACTAGGACGTTAGAGAAAAAGGTTTTATGTAAACTAAATCTTGGAAACCGAGCAATTTGTGCTAATGTAGCGTGGCTTTTGTCCCGCCCCTAAACTAAACGATGCTATTGTGTAGTTTGTACTTAGCGGTCGTACCCTTACGCACGTTGCGTAAACACGCGACCATGTGTATGTCTTTACGTTGCGTACGCAGTCCCGTCCTTTGTCCGAGACACGAGTACAAAAACCGTACGTCCGCAATAGTACAAATCCCACACTTCTATAAATGTAAGCGATATTACCTATAATCGCTCACTTAACACAGTTTCTTTCTGTATAAACCTTTTTAACTAGGCCAGACTGTGTTTGTGTTTTACGTTTACTTCCTTAATATTTATTTTATGTTTTAACTAAATAGCAACAAATTTCTCCGCATAGGTCTAAATGAATCTAGTAATCAGTACTTAGGGCAACAATGTGAGCAGGTATACAGAGTACAGGTGTACGCTTGTGTTGTGTGCGCATTTGGCGCCAAACAGAAATTCACAGACTTTTTAAATAGCTTTGCGTATTTACTCTACGGGTCCCACCAGCATCCCTACAAACCATGCAGAGCAGACGCCATCTAATCAGCAATAAAATAGGGTTTCCAGTGTATCCTGCGGCCAGAAAAAGGTTTACGTAGGATACCTGTCCGCCCTTTGCTGATAGATAAAGTTTGCTTTAACCTGCTAGGCTGCTGGTATGTGGAAAAACCGGACAATGCCCCCGATTGATAATGTCGATATTATCTTAAACCATAAAGCTATACCTTTAAACACACTTTTACCATGGAGCCGCTGCGGCCGCTAAACTTAATATGCACTCTACGTACCTCTTACGCTATTTGCGTAATGAGTTCCGTACCATGTACGGACTCTGCGTACAAATGCCGCGCTGGGGGTACAAAGTACACGCAGCGCGTACACACCCAATTAATACACTTTTAAACCTTATACAGTTAGTCAATGTAATACACTTTAAACCCTAGCAGGGAAAAGAGGACACAACATCGATTTGTAGTTAATCACTGGGTTCCGACACCACAGAGTAATATTTCTGAAAGGGGGTTAACAATACAAATTATGCACTACAATACAACAGAATAAATGGCTACAGTCAATGTACATAGGTGAGAATATTCACATGCACCTCCCGGTCCGGTCCTCCGCTATCAGGTAGATAACGTTAAGAGTCTTGTGTGTCCGGTCAGGCAGCAACAGGCTTTTTATACAATACTTCCAAAAGCAATACAATGGATACTGTAATCCCTTTGTCCATTGGACACAGGGATGCATCTTTACAGTACAGGAGAGGTCATAGGTTGATTTGAAAAGGTGGGCGATGTCTTTCTCAACTGTTCTTGTGGGTGGTCTCCTCTGGATTCCCGCCGCATACATAATATACAGTAAATACAGTTTATATCTATATTCTGCTTCTGCACATAACTATCCACAGGAACATGCGATCTTCCTCAAACCAACACCGGAATGTTACCCTTAAAATACCCTACAGCTGGATACCAGACACCACCTTATAACCTTAGTCTGTCCCCTCCTATCATGCAAAGGTGAATCCCTTTGTTCTGAGATCATTTAAACTGTTGATACTTGCTGATGTGGTGCAGGGGGACTATGTGTACAATGTGCACTATTTGGATTAAATATGTAATGTTTTGATAGCCCTCCATGCGTTCACAAACTCCGCCGTAAATACCCACACCACGCGCAGGACCGCGGGAGCGACCATACGCAAATTGCGGATATGTGCACGCACGGCGGAACAAGTGCACGCGCAGTGGGCATATGTGTGTATTTTATACGTGCTGCGTGTTCTGTAATATTTTTCGACTTTGACACCCCTCAGTCCCTCGATGCAGGGAGGCTGTTGCCAGCAGCCTCCCTGTAAAATAACAAACTCTAAAAAATGGGATTTTAATACCTACCGGTAAATCCTTTTCTCCTAGTCCGTAGAGGATGCTGGGGACTCCAAAAGGACCACAGGGTATAGACGGGATCCGCAGGAGCTTGGGCACAATAAAAAGACTCTGACTGGGTGTGAACTGGCTCCTCCCTCTATGCCCCTCCCCCAGACCTCAGTTATAGGAACTGTGCCCAGGAGAGACGGACATTTCGAGGAAAGGATTTTTGTTAAACTAAGGGCGAGAAACATACCAGCCCACACCACAAACATACCGTACAACCGGAGTAGCAGGAAACCAGATAACAGTATGAACTAACAACAGCAACAAGCTGAATATAACCGATACACAACCCACGTGTAACCAAAAATAACCAGTATCAATACAACTGCAAGGAACAGTCCGCACTGGGATGGGCGCCCAGCATCCTCTACGGACTAGGAGAAAAGGATTTACCGGTAGCTATTAAAATCCTATTTTCTCTTACGTCCTAGAGGATGCTGGGGACTCCAGAAGGACCATGGGGTCTATACCAAAGCTCCAGAGCGGGCGGGAGAGTGCGGACGACTCTGCAGCACCGATTGAGCAAACATGAGGTCCTCATCAGCCAGGGTATCAAACTTGTAGAACTTAGCAAAAGTGTTTGAACCCGACCACGTAGCTGCTCGGCAAAGTTGAAGTGCCGAGACCTCTTGGGCAGCCGCCCAAGATGATTCCACCTTCCTGGTAGAATGGGCCTTTACTGGCTTCGGCAATGGTAGCCCAGCCGCAGAAAGAGCTTGCTGAATCATATTACAAATCCAGCGTGCAATAGTCTGCTTAGAAGCAGGATTTCCAATCTTGTTGGAAGCATACAGGACAAACAGAGCCTCTGTCTTCCTAGTAAGAGCCATTCTGGCGACATAAATTTTCAAAGCTCTTACAACATCAAGAGATTTTGGGACCGCCACAGCATCCGTAGCCACAGGTACCACAATAGGTTGGTTTATGTGAAACGAAGAAACCACCTTTGGCAGAAATTGTTGATGAGTCCTCAATTCCGCTCTATCCGAATGAAAGATCAAATATGGGCTCTTGTGAGACAAAGCCGCCAACTCGGACACTGGTCTGGCAGACGCCAGAGCCAAAAGCATGACCACTTTCCAAGTGAGAAACTTTAACTCAACCTTACACAAAAGGCTCAAACTAGTGAGACATAAGAAACTGCAACACCACTTCAAGATCCCACGGCGCCACGGGTGACACAAATGGAGGCTGGATATGCAGCACTCCCTTCAAGAAAGTCTGAACCTCAGGAAGGACTGCCAATTCCTTTTGAAAGAAAATAGGTAAAGCCGAAATCTGCACTTTGATGGAACCCAATTTCAGGCCTGCATCCACGCCTGCCTGCAAAAAATAGAGGAAACTACCCAAGTGAAACTCCTCCGCCGGAGCTGCTTTGGTTTCACACCACGACACATACTTTCTCCAAATACGGTGATAATGTTTTGCCGTAACCTCCTTCCTAGCTTTAAGGAGAGTGGGGATGACCTACCCGGGAATACCTTTCCGAGCTAGGATTTGGCGCTCAACTTCCACGCCGTCAAACGCAGCCGCAGTAAGTCTGGAAACACGCAGGGCCCCTGCAGTAACAGGTCCTCTCTTAGAGGAAGCGGCCAAGGATCTTCTACAAGCAATTCCTGAAGATCCGGATACCAGGCCCTCTGTGGCCAATCTGGAACGACGAGTATTGCCTGAACCCTCGTTCGTCTTACGATCCTCAGCACCTTTGGAATGAGAGGAAGCGGAGGGAACACATACACCGACCGAAACACCCACGGAGTTACCAGGGCGTCCACTGCACTGGCTTGGGGATCCCTTGACCTGGAAACAATACCTCGGAAGCTTCTTGTTGAGGCGAGACGCCAGCATGTCTATCAGAGGAATTCCCCAACGCCTTGTCACTTCTGCAAATACCTCCTGATGAAGAGCCCACTCTCCCAGATAGAGATTGTGTCTGCTGAGGAAGTCTGCTTCCCAGTTGTCCACGGCCGGGAGGAATACTGCTGACAGAGCGCTCACATGCTGTTCCGCCCAGCGAAGGATTCTTGTGGCCTCCGCCATTACCGCCCTGCTCCTTGTTCCACCTTGGCGGTTTACGTACGCCACCGCTGTTATGTTGTCGGACTGGATCAGGACAGGGAGACCCTGAAGAAGGTTCTTCGCTTGCAGGAGGCCGTTGTAAATGGCTCTTAACTCGAGAACATTTATGTGGAGACAAGATTCCTGGCTTGACGACTTTCCCTGGAAACTTCCTCTTTGCGTGACTGCGCCCCAGCCTCGGAGACTTGCATCTGTGGTCAGCAGGACCCAGTTCTGGATTCCGAATCGGCGCCCCTCTAGAAGGTGAGAACCTTCCAGCCACCACAGGAGAGAAATCCTGGCCCTGGAAGATAGACTTATTTTCCGGTGCATGTGCAGGTGAGACCCGGACCATTTGTTCAGCAGATCCCACTGAAACACCTGGGCATGAAACCTGCCAAACGGAATGGCTTCGTAAGCCGCAACCATCTTTCCTAGCACCCGAGTGCATTGATGAATCGACACACCTGTTGGCCTCAGAAGCTCCATGACCATAGTCTGGATTTCCATAGCTTTGTCCTCCGGAAGAAACATGTCCAGGATCATGCACAGGAAGGGCAGCCGAGTGGACGGGATCAACTGAGACTTTGGCAAATTTAGAATCCAACCGTGATGTCGCAGAACCGACAGGGAGAGATCCACATTTCTTAACAACTGTTCCTTGGACCTCATCTTTATCAGGAGATCGTCCAAGTACGGGATAATTGTGACCCCTTGCTTACGAAGGAGTACCATCATTTCCGCCATTACCTTGGTGAAAACCCTCGGGGCCGTGGAAAGCCCAAACGGCAACGCCTGAAATTGGTAATGACAATCCTGTACCGCAAAGCTCAAGAAGGCCTGATGAGGAGGGTATATCGGGACATGCAAGTAAGCATCCTTTATGTCGACTGACGCCATAAAACCCCCCCTTCGAGGCTGGAGATCACTGCTCGAAGAGACTCCATCTTGTACTTGAAAATTTTCAAGTATGGATTGAGGGATTTCAGGTTCAGAATCGGTCTGACCGAGCCGTCCAGCTTCGGCACAACAAAGAGGCTCGGAAAGAACTCTTCCCCCGGTTGGGACGGGGGAACCGGCACAACGACCCTCTGTTGACACAACTTTTGTATCGCAGCATTTACCACTTCTCTTTCGGGAAGAGAAACTGGCAAGGCCGACGCAAAAAAGCGGCGGGGGGGGGGGCATCTCCTGAAATTCCAGTTTGTACCCTTGGTACACTATGTCTAAGACCCAAGGATCCAGGGCCGATTGAAACCAGACCTGACTGAAGAATCGGAGACGGCCCCCCCCACCGGTACGGACTTCCGCAGGGTAGCCCCAGCGTCATGCTGTAGATTTGGTAGAGGCAGGGGAGGACTTTTGGTCCTGGGAGCAAAGTGGCTTCTTTCCCCTTCCTCTACCCTTTGAAGCGAGGAAGGACGAGCCCTTTCCTTTTTTGTATTTAGTAGGCCGAAAGAACTGCATCTGATGATGGGGTGCCTTTTTCTGTTGTGTGGGAACATAAGGAAGAAAAGATGACTTACCCACAGTAGCGGTAGACACCAGGTCAGCAAGGCCGTCACCAAACAAGACACTACCTTTAAAAGGGAGAGCTTCCATATTCTTCTTGGAGTCGGCATCAGCATTCCATTGATGAATCCACAGCGCCCTCCTGGCCGAGACCGCCATGGCATTGGCTCTTGATCCCAAGAGGCCAACATCCCTCGCCACATCCTTTAGGTAATCTGCAGCGTCCTTGATATAACCAAGAGTCAAAAGAATGTTATCCTTATCAAGGGTATCCGTATCAGAAGCCAAATTATCAGCCCACTTAGCAATAGCACTACTCACCCAAACCGACGGCACAGCAGGTCTGAGCAATGCACCAGTATTAACGAAAATGGACTTCAATGTCGTCTCCAGCTTGCGATCCGCCGGATCCTTGAGAGACGGAAGCGCCACCTTCTTGGACAGTCGTGATAGAGCCTTGTCCACATTGGGGGACGATTCCCATTTGTCCCTGTTATCAGAGGGGAAAGGATACGCCATCAAAATTCTCTTGGGAATCTGACATCTTTTGTCAGGCGAGTCCCAAGCCTTTTCACAAAGCGCGTTCATCTCATGAGAAGGGGGAAACTTCACCTCAAGCTTTTTCCCCTTAAATAAGCTAACCCTTGTGTCTGGAACAGCAGGTTCCTCAGAGATACGTAAAACATCTTTGATAGCTACAATCATATACTGAATACTCCTAACAACCCTTGGATATAAAGAAGCCTCATTGAAATCGACATCGGAATCAGAGTCCGTGTCAGTATCTGTATCTGCCATCTGGGTAAAAGAACGCTTTTGTGACCCTGAGGTGGTCTGTACCTGAGACAAAGCCTCCTCCATGGATTTCCTCCATGTTTGTGTCTGCGAATCAGATTTATCCAGCCTTTTAGACAATAAAGCCATATTTGCATTCAGTGTACTCAGCATATTCACCCAATCAGCAGTCGGCTGTACCGACAGAGTCATACCCAAATCCCTCTCTGCGCCCCCAGTAACATCCTCCGGGGAGAAACACTCAGCCTCAGACATGTCGACCCATAGTGCCGACACACCCACACTCACACCGGCCAAAAACAAGGGGACAGACCCACAGGGAAGCCTGTAGAGAGAAACACAGAGGAAGTATGCCAGCTCACACCCCAGAGCCCATATACTAAAAGAGATAATATATGTGTCTTGCGCTGACTAAACAGGATAAAAGCACCAAATTTTATGTGCCCCCCCCCCGTTTTGCCCCCTTGTTACTTGAGGGAGCTTGGAGGTCCGGGCCAGCGTCTCTGCTGCACTGTGGAGAGAGAGAAAATGGCGCTGGTGAGCAGTGTGCGACTAAGCCCCGCCCCTTCCCAGCGCGGTGTAGCCAGCTCAATTTGAAATTTATTATACTGGCGGGGGTATTCTATACGGTGCCCGGGCACCGTATAATCGTTTTGCCAGTCCTCTGACCCCAGTAACTGCTGCCCAGGGCGCTCCTCCCCAGTGCCCTGCACCCTGTGAGTGCCGTTGGTGAAGTGTGGAGCCTGGAGCGCAGCGCTACCGCTGCGCTGTACCGTTACTGAAGTCTTCTGCCGTCTGATGTCTTCGGTTCTTTAATACTCACCGGCTTCTTTCTTCTGGCTTCTGTGAGGGGGGTGATGGCACGGCTCCGGGAACAAGCAGCTAGGCGAACCAAGTGATCGAACCCTCTGGAGCTAATGGTGTCCAGTAGCCTAAGAAGCAGAGCCTTTAACTAAGAAGAAGTAGGTCTGACTTCTCTTCCCTCAGTCCCACGATGCAGGGAGCCTGTAGCCAGCAGGTCTCCCTGAAAATAAAAAACCTAACAAAAGTCTTTCTAGAGAAACTCAGTAGAGCTCCCCTAGTGTGTGTCCAGTCACTCCTGGGCACAAAGTCTAACTGAGGTCTGGGGGAGGGGCATAGAGGGAGGAGCCAGTTCACACCCAGTCAAAGTCTTTTTAGTGTGCCCAAGCTCCTGCGGATCCCGTCTATACCCTGTGGTCCTTTTGGAGTCCCCAGCATCCTCTAGGACGTAAGAGAAAAACTTTTACTAGAGAAGCTCTGTAGATCTCCCCTAGCTGTGACCGGCTCCTCCGGGCACATTTTCTAAACTGAGTCTGGTAGGAGGGGCATAGAGGGAGGAGCCAGCCCACACTATTAAACTCTTGAAGTGTCAATGGCTCCTGGTGGACCAGTCTATACCCCATGATACTAATATGGACCCCAGCATCCTCTAGGATGTAAGAGAAAAGGAGAACTAGAAGTCCTAATAGCAAACAAACAGTATAATATTACAGGTATTACTGAACTTTGGTGGAATGAAACTCATGATTGGACAGTTAATCTGGAGGGTGGCCGTCTGTGGGTGGCAACTGACCGTTTTACAGGAATGACCGGAAAAATGCAGACCAGGCGTTTTCATGGAGAGTGTCTGACGTCAGCTCCAGCCCCGATCAGCAGCAAACAATCGCAGAGTGTGAGTAAGTCCTGGGCTGTGCAGAGACTCCACAAACTGGAAAACGATTTTGGTGTTCACATAGATAACAAACTTAGCAGTAGTACCCAAAGTAGGAATGCAGCAAAACAAAAGAAATAAGATATTAGCATGCATAAAGCAGGGAATTGATGCAGGGAATGAGTGTTATACTCCCATTATATAAATCACTAGAGAGGCCACATCTCACATACTGTGCACAATTATTGGCACCATACTACAAAAAGGATATCCTGAAACTAGAAATGGTTCAGAGACGGGCGACCAAATTGATTGGTGGATGGAGATGCTAGAATATGAGGAAAGGCTTGATAGGCTAGCATGTTTACACTGGTAAAAAGGAGATTAAGGGGTGACATGATTAACATTTACAAATATATAAGGGTTCAATACACAGAGCTAGCGGGGGATTTGTTTTTGGTAAGATCATCACAAAGGACACGTGGACACCTGCTTAGGCTAGAGGACAGGAGATTTCGCACACAGAGACGGAAAGGTTTCTTCACAGTAAGGACAACACGTATTTGGAATTACCTGCCTGAGAGAGTAGTAATAGCGGACTCGGTCATTACTTTTAAGAATGGGCTAGATAAATTCCTAATAGATAAGGATATACAGGGTTATGGTGGCTAAATCATGCACTATAATAATAAAATAAAATAATAATAAAAAAAAAAAAAGGAATTGACATAACGGCTAAACAATCACCACAGTTAAAATTAGTCTTAAAAATATTACAGTGTAATCACTAACAGGTTGAACTTGATGGACAAATTCTCTTTTTTCAACCTCAGAAACTATGTCACTATGTTACTATTACCCCTTTCACATCGCCAATGCCAGATCCCACCCGAGAATTGGAAACGGGTCCAATTTTCTGGGTCGGCTGCCATAGCGGCAGGAGGCGGAGCAGTCAGTGGGGGCGGAGGTGGAGACGGCGCTGGGAGATGAGCTCATCTCCGTGCAGCCTCTCCATATGTAGTGAAAGGGACCCAGGTCGCATCGACCTGGGAACCCGTTCACACTGCCACTGACCCGGTGTTCAACCCGGGAATAACACTGCTTTATTCCTGGGGGTAAATTTACTAAGATGGGAGTTCTATTTAAGATGGGATGTTGCCAATAGCAACCAATCAGATTTCAGGTATTATCTTCTAGAAGGTGCTAGATAACCCATTAGGTTGACCCCTATTGGTCGACAGTGGCTAGGTCGACACTAGAAATATGTCGACATGGCCATTAGGTCGACATGAAAAAAAGGTCGACATAAGTTTTTCATGTTTTTTTTGGTGTAGTTTTCTTCGTAAAGTGACCAGGAACCCCAGTTAATGCACCGTGTCCCCTCATATGGCTCGCTTCACTCGCCATGTTTCGGGCAGGTTACTGTTCGCAATCGTAGTCCACTTGGACTGTAAAGTAGGAAAAAGTTAAAAAAAATAAAACAATTTAAACTCATGTCGACCTTTTTGCATGTCGACCTTATTCTTGTCGACCTTATGATCCTGTTGACCTATTTCTAGTGTCGATCTATTCACTGTAGACCAAAGGGTGTCGACCTAATGGGTGTCGTCCCAGAGTCCGGATACCGAGAATACATAGACGTTTCAGTCCTGGTTAACCATCAATGTATTCTCTGTCCTTGTGGTGATCTGATTAAATATTTGCATATTGAAGACTGGTGAGTGCTCCCATTTACTATGATTATATTGAAGTGGAGACTGTCCGTGTTTCCCCTCATTGGATGCCACCCCAGCAATTGATCTGAACACGCGAGTGTGGACTTTATGGTTTATATATAGAAATAGTGGCACTCCAGCAGACTTCTTATCAACACAATAACTACAACAGCAGTAGTATAAGCAACATTTCGGATTTTACTCCTTTGTCAGGCAACAAACATACAAAAGAGTAAAATCGGAAACGTTGCTCAGTTGCTTAAACTAGTGGTGTTGTAGTTATTGTGTTGAGAAGAAGTCCGCTGGAGTGCCACTATTCCTGCCTATATATTTATATTAAGAAGAGAGTAGCAGGCACTCTCACTGTAAGCAGCCACCGGGGTGCCTATATATATATTATATATATTATATATATATATATATATATATATATATATGTAAAAAATAGGAGTAAAGCGCCACATGTGAGGGAAAACAACACCTGAAATTAAATATATTTATATGTAAGAAACACTCCCTTGTAAATAATAGGGTATCAGCCGTCCCCTAAACAGTTTTACAGCATTGGTGAGATGCTGTATAAAATTAAAATGGGTATGGGTAGATAGGGGTATTGGCGACCAGCTGGTGTTTTTTTAACAAAAATTATTTAGCGGACTTGAGTATCGTATATAAAGGACTGGATTAAGAAAACTCCTTTTTATGTAAAAATAAGATTTTACTTACCGATAAATCTATTTCTCGTAGTCCGTAGTGGATGCTGGGGACTCCGTCAGGACCATGGGGAATAGCGGGCTCCGCAGGAGACAGGGCACATCTAAAAAGCCTTTTAGGTCACATGGTGTGTACTGGCTCCTCCCCCTATGACCCTCCTCCAAGCTTCAGTTAGGTACTGTGCCCGGACGAGCGTACACAATAAGGAAGGATCTTGAATCCCGGGTAAGACTCATACCAGCCACACCAATCACACCGTACAACTTGTGATCTGAACCCAGTTAACAGTATGATAACAAAACACGAAGTAGCCTCTAAAAAGATGGCTCACAACAATAGTAATAACCCGATTTTTGTAACAATAACTATGTACAAACATTGCAGACAATCCGCACTTGGGATGGGCGCCCAGCATCCACTACGGACTACGAGAAATAGATTTATCGGTAAGTAAAATCTTATTTTCTCTAACGTCCTAGTGGATGCTGGGGACTCCGTCAGGACCATGGGGATTATACCAAAGCTCCCAAACGGGCGGGAGAGTGCGGATGACTCTGCAGCACCGAATGAGAGAACTCCAGGTCCTCTTTAGCCAGAGTATCAAATTTGTAAAATTTTACAAATGTGTTCTCCCCTGACCACGTAGCTGCTCGGCAAAGTTATAATGCCGAGACTCCTCGGGCAGCCGCCCAGGATGAGGCCACCTTCCTTGTGGAATGGGCATCTACATATTTCGGCTGTGGCAGGCCTGCCACAGAATGTGCAAGCTGAATTGTACTACAAATCTAGCGTGCAATAGACTGCTTAGAAGCAGGAGCACCCAGCTTGTTGGGTGCATACAATATAAACAGCAAGTCAGACTTTCTGACACCAGCCGTCCTAACTATATATATATATATATATATATATATATATATATTTTTAGGGCCCTGACAACGTCTAGTAAATTTGGAGTCCTCCAAGTCCCTAGTAGCCGCAGGCACCACAATAGGTTGTTTCAGGTGAAAACGCTGACACCCCTTTAGGAAGAAACTGGAGACGAGACCCAGTTCTGCCCTGTTCAAATGGAAAATTTTTAATATGGGCTTTTGTAAGACAAAGCCGCCCATTCTGACAATCGCCTGGCCGAGGCCAGGGCTAACAACATGGTCACTTTCCATGTGAGATATTGGTCAACAGCATGGTCACTTTCCATGTGAGATATTTCAAATCCACAGATTTGAGCGGTTCAAACCAATATGAATATAAGGAATCCCAACACTAAGTTGAGATCTCACGGTGCCCCTAGAGGCACAAAAGAGCTGTATATGCAATACACCCTTTACAATCTGGACTTCAGGAACTGAAGTTAATTTATTTCTAGAAGAAAATCTACAGGGCCGAAATTTAAATCTTAATGAACCCCAATTTGAGGCTCAAAACACTCCTGTTTTCAGGAAGTGTAGAAATCGACCTAGTTGAATTTCCTTCGTGGAGCCTTCCTGGCCTCACCCACGCAACATATTTTCACCACATGTGGTGATGACGTTGTGCGGTCACCTCCTTCCTGGCTTTGACCAGGGTAGGTATGACCTCTTATGGAATGCCTTTTCCCTTCAGGATCCGGCATTCAACCGCCATGCCGTCACACGCAGCCGCGGTAAGTCTTGGAATATACATGGTACTTGCTGAAGCAAGTTCCTTCTTAGCTCCCCAGGCCCTTAGTCCTCTATGAGCATCTATTGAAGTTCCGGGTACCAAGTCCCTCTTGGCCAATCCGGAGCCACTAGTATAGTTCATACTCCTCTATGTCTTATAATTCTCAATACCTTGGTTATGAGAAACAGAGGAGGGAACACATACACTGACTGTTACACCCACGGTGTTACCAGAACATCCACAGCTATCGCCTGAAGGTCTCAAGACCTGGCGGAATACCTGTCCCGTTTTTTGTTCGGGCGGGACGCCATCATGTCCACCTTTGGTCTTTGCCAACGGTCCACAATCATGCTGAAAAACTTCCCTATGAAGTTTCCACTCTGCCGGGTGGAGGTAATGCCTGCTGAGGAAGTCTGCTTCCCAGTCGTCCACTCCCGGAAAGAACACTGCTGACAGTGCTATCACATGATTTTCCGCCTAGCGAAAAATCCTTGCAGTTTTGTCACTGCCCTCCTGCTTCTTGTGCCGCCCTTTCTGTTTACGTGGGCGACTGCCGTGATGTTATCCCACTGGATCAATACCGGCTGACCTTGAAGCAGAGGTCTTGCTAAGTTTAGAGCATTATAATTTTGCTCTTAGCTCCATCTATGTGGAGAGAATTCTCCAGACTTAATCACACTTCCTTGGAAATTTTTTCCCTGTGTGACTGTTCCCCAGCCTCTCAGGCTGGCCTCCGTGGTCACCGGCATCCAATCCTGAATGCCGAATCTGCGGCCCTCTAGACGATGAGCACTCTGTAATCACCACAGGAGAGACACCCTTGTCCTTGGATATAGGGTTATCCGCTGATGCATCTGAGGATGCGATCCGGACCATTTGTCCAGCAGATCCCACTGAAGTGTTCTTGCGGGAAATCTGCCGAATGGAATTGCTTCGTAATAAGCCACCATTTTTACCAGGACTCTTGTGCAATGATGCACTGACAGTTTTCCTGGTTTTAGGAGGATCCCGATTAGCTCGGATAACTCCCTGGCTTTCTCCACTGGGAGAAACACGTTTTTCTGGACTGTGTCCAGAATCATCCCTAGGAACAGTAGACGTGTCGTCGGAAAAAGCTGCGATTTTGGAATATTTAGAATCCATTCGTGCTGTCGTAGAACTACTTAAGATAGTGCTACTCCGACCTCCAACTGTTCTCTGGACCTTGCCCTTATCAGGAAAGCGTCCATGTTTCTTTTAAGAAAAATCATCATTCCGGCCATTACCTTGGTAAAGACCCGGGGCGCCGTGGACAATCCAAACGGCAGCGTCTGAACTGATAGTGACAGTTCTGTACCAGGAACCTGAAGTACCCTTGGTGAGAAGGGCAAATTTGGACCTGTATGTAAGCGTCCCTGATATCCAGTGACACCATATCGTCCCCTTCTTCCTGGTTCGCTATCACTGCTCCGAGTGACTCCATCTTGATTTGAACGCTTGTATGTAAGTGTTCAAATATTTCAGATCTCACCGAGCCGGTTGGCTTCAGTACCACAATATAGTGTGGAATACTACCCCCTTCCTTGTTGTAAGAGGGGTACTTTGATTATCACCTGCTGGGAATACAGCCTGTGAATTGTGTGAGGGGGAGACGTCTCGAATTTCCAATGTACACCTGGGATACTACATGTAGGATCCCGGAGTTCCCTTGCGAGTGATTCTGAAACTCTTGAGATGACCCCCTACCGCACCTGAGTCCGCTTGTACGGCCCCAGCGTTATGCTGCGGACTTGGCAGAAGCTGTGAAGGGCTTCTGTTCCCGGGAATGGGCTGCTTGCTGCAGTCTTCTTCCCTTTCCTCTACCCCTGGGCAGATATGACTGGCCTTTGCCCGCCTGCCCGTATGGGGACGAAAGGACTGAGACTGAAAAGACTGTGTCCTTTTCTGCCGATATGTGACTCGGGGTAACAAAAGGTGGATTTTTCAGCTGTTGCTATGGCCACCAGGTCCAATGGACCGCCCCTTTATACGGCAATACTTCCATATGCCGTCTGGAATCTGCCTCACCTGACCACTATCGTGTCTTTGTCTGGCAGATATGTACATCACAATTACTCTTGATGCCAGAATGCAAATATGCCTCTGCGCATCACGCATATATAGAAATGCATCCTTAAAATGCTCTATAGTCAATAAAATCTTGTCCCTGTCAAGGGTATCAAATTTTTCAGTCAGGAAATCCGACCAAGCCCCCTCAGCGCTGCACATCCAGGCTGAGGCGATTGCTGGTCGTAGTATAACACCAGTATGTGTGTATATACTGTTATGATATTTTTCCAGCTTCCTATCAGCTGGCTCCTTGAGGGCGGCCGTATCTGGAGACGGTAACGCCATGTTTTTATAAGCGTGTGAGCGCCTTATCCACCCTAAGGTGTGTTTTCCCACTCGCCCTTACTTTTGGCGGGAAAGGGTATACCGCCCATAACTTTCTATCGGAGGAACCCCACGTATCATCACACACTTCATTTAATTTATCTGATTCAGGCAAAACTACAAGTAGTTTATTCCCACCCTACAAAATACCCTTATTTGTGGTACTTGTGGTATCAGAAATATGTAACACCTCCTTCATTGCCCTTAACATGTAACTTGTGGCCCTAAAGGAAAAATACGTTTGTTTCTTCACCGTCGACACTGGGGTCAGTGTCCGTGTCAGTGTCTGTCGACCGACTGAGGTAATTGGGCGTTTTTACAAGCCCCTGACGGTGTCTGAGACGCCTGGACCGATACTAATTTGTCCGCCGGCTGTCTCATGTCGTCAACCGGCTTGCAGCGTGTTGACATTATGACGTAATTCCATAAGTAAGCCATCCATTCCGGTGTCGACTCCCTAGAGAGTGACATCACCATTACAGGCAATTTGC
The DNA here is from genome assembly GCF_028390025.1 of Pseudophryne corroboree. Lineage (NCBI taxonomy): Eukaryota > Metazoa > Chordata > Amphibia > Anura > Myobatrachidae > Pseudophryne > Pseudophryne corroboree. Next base: position 628,487,790 of record NC_086447.1, on the reverse strand, counting down.
TCCGTCTCCTCACCAACATTTTCCTCATACATGTCGACACACACGTACCGACCTACAGCACACACACAGGGAATGCTCTGATAGAGGACAGGACCCACTAGCCCTTTGGGGAGACAGAGGGAGAGTTTGCCAGCACACACCAAAAGCGCTATAATGTATATAACAACCCTAGAAGGTGTTGTTTCTATATATGCGCTCTTAATATATATATATATATCGCCAATTTATGCCCCCCTTCTCTTTTAACCCTGTTTCTGTAGTGCAGTGCAGGGGAGAGTGGGAGCCTTCCTCACCAGCGGAGCTGGGCAGGAAAATGGCGCCTGTGTGCTGAGGAGAATAAGCTCCGCCCCTTTCTCGGCGGGCTTTTCCTCCCGGTTTGTTTAATACTGGCCTGGGTTAAAATACATACATATAGCCTTAATGGCTATATGTGGTGTATTTCTTTTGCCAAATTAGGTATTTATATTGCTGCCCAGGGCGCCCCCAGCAGCGCCCTGCACCCTCCGTGACCGTGTCAGTGAGCCTGTGAGACAACAATGGCGCACAGCTGCAGTGCTGTGCGCTACCTCTATGAAGACTGAGAAGCCTTCTGCCGCCTGTCACCGGACCTCCGTCTCCGCCGTCTTCAGCGTCTGTAAGGGGGATCGGCGGCGCGGCTCCGGGACGAACCCCAGGCTGACCTGTGTTCCGACTCCCTCTGGAGCTCAGTGTCCAGTAGCCTAAGACTTCAATCCTCCTGCACGCAGGTGAGTTGCAAGTCTCTCCCCTAAGTCCCACGTTGCAGTGATCCTGTCGCCAGCAGGAATCACTGATTAGTTTAAACCTAAAAAAGACTTTTCTAAACAGCTCTATAAGAGAGCCATCCAGGTTGCACCCTACTCGGACGGGCACAGAAACCTAACTGAAGCTTGGAGGAGGGTCATAGGGGGAGGAGCCAGTACACACCATGTGACCTAAAAGGCTTTTTAGATGTGCCCTGTCTCCTGCGGAGCCCGCTATTCCCCATGGTCCTGACGGAGTCCCCAGCATCCACTAGGACGTTAGAGAAAATAAGAATTTACTTACCGATAATTCTATTTCTCGGAGTCCGTAGTGGATGCTGGGGTTCCTGAAAGGACCATGGGGAATAGCGGCTCCGCAGGAGACAGGGCACAAAAAGTAAAGCTTTAGGATCAGGTGGTGTGCACTGGCTCCTCCCCCTATGACCCTCCTCCAAGCCAGTTAGGTACTGTGCCCGGACGAGCGTACACAATAAGGGAGGAATTTTGAATCCCGGGTAAGACTCATACCAGCCACACCAATCACACCGTACAACTTGTGATCTAAACCCAGTTAACAGTATGATAACAGCGGAGCCTCTGAAAAGATGGCTCACAACAATAATAACCCGATTTTTGTAACTATGTACAAGTATTGCAGATAATCCGCACTTGGGATGGGCGCCCAGCATCCACTACGGACTCCGAGAAATAGAATTATCGGTAAGTAAATTCTTATTTTCTCTATCGTCCTAGTGGATGCTGGGGTTCCTGAAAGGACCATGGGGATTATACCAAAGCTCCCAAACGGGCGGGAGAGTGCGGATGACTCTGCAGCACCGAATGAGAGAACTCCAGGTCCTCTTTTGCCAGGATATCAAATTTGTAGAATTTTACAAACGTGTTCTCCCCTGACCACGTATCTGCTCGGCAGAGTTGTAATGCCGAGACCTCTCGGGCAGCCGCCCAAGATGAGCCCACCTTCCTTGTGGAATGGGCCTTAACCGATTTAGACTGTGGCAGGCCTGCCTCAGAATGTGCAAGTTGAATTGTGTTACAAATCCAACGAGCAATCGACTGCTTAGAAGCAGGCGCACCCAACTTGTTGGGTGCATACAGTATAAACAGCGAGTCAGATTTTCTGACTCCAGCTGTCCTGGAACATATTTTCAGGGCCCTGACAACTTCTAGCAACTTGGAGTCCTCTAAGTCCCTAGTAGGTGCAAGGCACCACAATAAGCTGGTTCAGGTGAAACACTGACACCACCTTAGGGAGAGAACTGGGGACGAGTCCGCAGCTCTGCCCTGTCCGAATGGACAAACAGATATGGGCTTTTTTGAGAAAAAACCACCAATTTGACACTCGCCTGGTCCAGGCCAGGGCCAAGAGCATGGTCACTTTTTATGTGAGATGCTTCAAATCCACATATTTGACTGGTTTTAAACCAATGTGATTTGAGGAATCCCAGAACTACGTTGAGATCCCACAGTGCCACTGGAGGCACAAAAAAGGGGTTTGTATATGCAATACTCCCTTGACAAACTTCTGGACTTCAGGAACTGAAGCCAATTCTTTCTGGAAGAAAATTTACAGGGCCGAATTTGAACCTTAATGGACCCCAATTTGAGGCCCATAGACACTCCTGTTTGCAGGAAATGCAGGAAACGACCGAGTTGAAATTTCTTTGTGGGGCCTTCCTGGCCTCACACCACGCAACATATTTTCGCCACACGTGGTGATAATGTTGTGCGGTCACCTCCTTTCTGGCTTTGACCAGGGTAGGAATGACCTCTTCCGGAATGCCTTTTTTCCTTTAGGATCCGGCTTTCCATCGCCATGCCGACAAACGCAGCTGCGGTAAGTCTTGGAACAGACATGGTACTTGCTGAAGCAAGTCCCTTCTTAGCGGCAGAGGCCATAAGACCTCTGTAAGCATCTCTTGAAGTTCCGGGTACCAAGTCCTTCTTGGCCAATCCGGAGCCATGAGTATAGTTCTTACTCCTCTAGGTCTTATAATTCTCAGCACCTTAGGTATGAGAAGCAGAGGAGGGAACACATACACCGACTGGTACACCCACGGTGTTACCAGAACGTCCACATCTATTGCCTGAGAGTCTCTTGACCTGGCGCAATACCTGTCCCGTTTTTTGTTCAGACGGGACGCCATCATGTCCACCTTTGGTATTTCCCAACGGTTTACAATCATGTGGAAAAAACTTCTCAATGAAGTTTCCACTCTCCCGGGTGGAGGTCGTGCTGAGGAAGTCTGCTTCCCAGTTTCCATTCCCGGGATGAAAAACTGCTGACAGTGTTATCACATGATTTTCCACCCAGCGAAAAGTCCTTGCAGTTTCTGCCATTGCCCTCCTGCTTCTTGTGTCGCCCTGTCTGTTTACGTGGGCGACTGCCGTGATGTTTTTCCCACTGGATCAATACCGGCTGACCTTGAAGCAGAGGTCTTGCTAAGCTTAGAGCATTATAAATTTACCCTTAGCTCCAGTATATTTATGTGGAGAAAAGTCTCCATACTTGATCACACTCCCTGGAAATTTTTCCCTTGTGTGACTGCTCCCCAGCCTCTCAGGCTGGGCTCCGTGGTTACCAGCATCCAATCCTGAATGCCGAATCTGCGGCCCTCTAGAAGATGAGCACTCTATAACCACCACAGGAGAGACACCCTTGTCCTTGGATATTGGGTTATCCGCTGATGCATCTGAAGATGCGATCCGGACCATTTGTCCAGCAGATCCCACTGAAAAGTTCTTACGTGAAATCTGCCGAATGGAATTGCTTCGTAGGAAGCCACCATTTTTACCAGGACCCTTGTGCAATGATGCACTGTTTTTAGGAGGTTCCTGACTTGCTCGGATAACTCCCTGGCTTTCTCTTCCGGGAGAAACACCTTTTTCTGGACTGTGTCCAGAATCATCCCTAGGCACAGCAGACGTGTCGTCGGGATCAGCTGCGATTTTGGAATATTTAGAATCCACCCGTGCTGATTGTAGCAGTATCCGAGATAGTGCTACTCCGACCTCCAACTGTTCCCTGGACTATGCCCCTATCAGGAGATCGTCCAAGTAAGGGATAATTAAGACGCCTTTTCTTCGAAGAAGAATCATCATTTCGGCCATTACCTTGGTAAAGACCCCGGGGTGCCGTGGACAATCCAAACGGCAGCGTCTGAAACTGATAGTGACAGTTCTGCACCACGAACCTGAGGTACCCTTAGTGAGAAGGGCAAATTTGAGACATAGAGGTAAGCATCCCTGATGTCCCGGGACACTATATAGTCCCCTTCTTCCTGGTTCGTTATCACTGCTCTGAGTGACTTCATCTTAATTTGAACCTTTGTAAGTGTTCAAAAAAAAATTTTTAGAATAAGTCTCACCTAGCCTTCTGGCTTCAGTACCACAATATAGTGTGGAATAATACCCCTTTTCTGTAGTAGGAGGGGTAATTTAATTATCACCTGCTGGGAATACAGCTTGTGAATTTTTTCCCATACTACCTCCTTGTCGGAGGGAGACTTGGTAAAGCAGACTTCAGGAGCCTGCGAAGGGGAAACGTCTCGACATTCCCATCTGTACCCCCGGGATACTACTTGTAGGATCCAGGGGTCCTGTACGGTCTCAGCGCCATGCTGAGAACTTGTCAGACGCGGTGGAACGCTTCTGTTCCTGGGAATGGGCTGCCTGCTGCAGTCTTCTTCCCTTTCCTCTATCCCTGGGCAGATATGATCTTATAGGGACTAGAGGACTGAGGCTGAAAAGACGGTGTCTTTTTCTGCAGAGATGTGACTTAGGGTAAAAAACGGTGGATTTTCCAGCAGTTGCCGTGACCACCAGGTCCGATGGACCGACCCCAAACAAGTCCTCTTCCTTTATACGGCCATACTGTGCCGTTTGGAATCTGCATCACCTGACCACTGTCGTGTCCATAACATCTTCTGGCAGTTATGGACATCGCGTTTATTCATGATGCCAGAGTGCAAATATCCCTCTGTGCATCTCGCATATATAGAAATGCTCTATAGTCAATAAAATACTGTCCCTGTCAAGGGTATCAATATTTTTAGTCAGGGAATCCGACCAAGCCACCCTAGCTCTGCACATCCAGGCTGAGGCGATCGCTGGCCGCAGTATAACACCAGTATGTGTGTATATACTTTTTATTATATTTTCCAGCCTTGTCAGCTGGTCCTTGAGGACGGCCCTATCTATAGACGGTACCGCCACTTGTTTTGATAAGCGTGTGAGCGCCTTATCCACCTTAAGGGGTGTTTCCCAACGCGCCCTAACTTCTGGCGGGAAAGGGTATACCGCCCATAATTTTCTATCGGGGGGAACCCACGCATCATCACACACTTTATTTAATTTATCTGATTCAGGAAAAACTATGGTAGTTTTTTCACATCCCACATAATACCCTCTTTTGTGGTACTTGTAGTATCAGAAATACGTAACACCTCCTTCATTGCCTTTAACGTGTGGCCCTAATAAGGAATACGTTTGTTTATTCACCGTCGACACTGGATTCAGTGTCCCTGTCTGTGTCTGTGTCGACCGACTAAAGTAAACGGGCGTTTTAAAAACCCTTGACGGTGTTTTTGAGACGTCTGGACCGTACTAATTGTTTGTCGGCCGTCTCATGTCGTCAACCGACTTTGCAGCGTGTTGACATTATCACGTAATTTCCTAAATAAGCCATCCATTCCGGTGTCGACTCCCTAGAGAGTGACATCACCATTACAGGCAATTGCTCCGCCTCCACGCCAATATCGTCCTCATACATGTCGACACACACGTACCGACACACAGCAGACACACAGGGAATGCTCTATACGAAGACAGGACCCACTAGCCCTTTGGGGAGACAGAGGGAGAGTCTGCCAGCACACACCAAAAAGCGCTATATATGACAGGGATAGCCTTATGATTAAGTGCTCCCTTATAGCTGCTTTTATATTAATATATATATAGCCATTTATTTTGCCCCCCCTCTCTGTTATACCCTGTTTCTGTAGTGCAGTGCAGGGGAGAGACCTGGGAGCCTTCCTGACCAGCGGAGCTGTGACAGAAAATGGCGCCGTGTGCTGAGGAGATAGGCCCCGCCCCTTTTCCGGCGGGCTCGTCTCCCGCTATTTAGTACATTTAGGCAGGGGTAAATATCTCCATATAGCCTCTGGGGCTATATGTGAGGTATTTTTAGCCTTTTTAAAGGTTTTCATTTGCCTCCCAGGGCGCCCCCCCCCAGCGCCCTGCACCCTCAGTGACTGCCGTGTGAAGTGTGCTGAGAGGAAAATGGCGCACAGCTGCAGTGCTGTGCGCTACCTTAAGAAGACTGCAGGAGTCTTCAGCCGCCGATTCTGGACCTCTTCTTGCTTCAGCATCTGTGAGGGGGCCGGCGGCGTGGCTCCGGTGACCATCCAGGCTGTACCTGTGATCGTCCCTCTGGAGCTTCATGTCCAGTAGCCAAGAAGCCAATCCATCCTGCACGCAGGTGAGTTCACTTCTTCTCCCCTCTGTCCCTCGTTGCAGTGATCCTGTTGCCAGCAGGAATCACTGTAAAATAAAAAACCTAAGCTAAACTCTCTAAGCAGCTCTTTATGAGAGCCACCTAGAATTGCACCCTTCTCGGCCGGGCACAAAATCTAACTGGCTTGGAGGAGGGTCATAGGGGGAGGAGCCAGTGCACACCACCTGATCCTAAAGCTTTACTTTTTGTGCCCTGTCTCCTGCGGAGCCGCTATTCCCCATGGTCCTTTCAGGAACCCCAGCATCCACTAGGACGATAGAGAAAAAGAATTAACAATTTATTTTATCAATAATAAAAAATATATGTTTTACACTTGCTTTCTAAAAGATACATATAAAACCGATTCCTCTACAAATATAAAAAATGTATTAAAACGGATTATATAGTAAAAAGCAGTTGTATAAAAATATTTTAAGACATAGAATAGAGAGAAAAAAAAAAAAAAAAATTTTTTTAAATTTAGTAGTTAGTAAAAAGCAGCTTAACTTAGGGTGGAAGGTCATACAGGAGATCCCAACGCGTTTCGTCTATCTGACTTCTTTAAGTAGTTTACTAACTACTAAATTTAAAAAAAATTTTTTTTTTTTTTTCTCTCTATTCTATGTCTTAAAATATTTTTATACAACTGCTTTTTACTATATAATCCGTTTTAATACATTTTTTATATTTGTAGAGGAATCGGTTTTATATGTATCTTTTAGAAAGCAAGTGTAAAACATATATTTTTTATTATTGATAAAATAAATTGTTAATTCTTTTTTACATAAAAAGGAGTTTTCTTAATCCAGTCCTTTATATACGATACTCAAGTCCGCTAAATAATTTTTGTTAAAAAAACACCAGCTGGTCGCCAATACCCCTATCTACCCATACCCATATATATATATATATATATTCTAGATACAGAAACAAAAGGAGGGTGCGCTCATAGTACAAATCACTTTTATTTAAAACAAGTAAATCCCTTTAACAAAGGGTCCACATTAACACATAGGATCACTGTGACATAGAATCCACATTAAATGAATGAGACTCGTACCAAGGTTCTCACCCGCGTGGACTGGTTACCACATGATGTGTACAAAATGAAAGCTTCAATCTCTCCCTGCTAGTAAGAGCTATGCTGCACTGGGAACCGGGACCTCACGCCGCACCAGCAGTTTGTGGGACAACGCCGCTTCTCATCGGGACACCAACACAGGAGGAAGGCACAGACCGGTGGTCAGCTTGGAGACGGGTACATCTAGCAGGCCATGCCTCTACTAGTTTCGCATGTAGCTTCGTCAGGAGGCTCATGACAAGCCGTGGCGTTGTCCCGTAAGCCGCTGGCGCGGTGTGAGGTCCCGCTTCCCAGTTGTTTCTGTATGTAGAGTATCTGACTCCAGGAGTCCGGAGTTTCTAGAGGTGGGGTGCAGTTGTTTTTTGAAAGGCTATAAACCCAGTGCTATATCCCAGAGTTTTGATGACCTTGAGGATTCTTTTCCATTTTCTAAGTGGAAACTGAACTGAACATTGACCAGCGCACCAGTACACCATTTCGTTGAATATATATATATATACTGTGTGTGTGTGTGTGTGTGTGTGTGTGTGTGTGTGTGTGTGTGTGTGTGTGTGTGTGTGTATTATGGGGGTAATTCCAAGTTGATCGTAGCAGGAAATTTTTTAGCAGTTGGGCAAAACCATGTGCACTGCAGGGGGGCAGATATAACATTTGCAGAGAGAGTTAGATTTGGGTGGGTTATTTTGTTTCTGGGCAGGGTAAATACTGGCTGCTTTATTTTTACACTGCAAATTAGATTGCAGATTGAACACACCACACCCAAATCTAACTCTCTCTGCACATGTTATATCTGCCCCCCTGCAGTGCACATGGTTTTGCCCAACTGCTATCAAAATTCCTGCTGCGATCAACTTGGAATTACCCCCAATACACACACATTATAGAACACTGCAAGAATATTTATTTGGACACAAATCCTCTTTATACCACATTCGTGCACTCAACCTGAGAGCTTGCAGTTATTCAGTCACAATACCCCTTATTAAATAACACATTTCAATATACTGCCATACCCAGGACTCAAACCCACAACCTGCTGCATCCCAGCCAAACACCCCACCCACCGAACCATTTGATCCCGCTTAAAAACGATTAAATTGATAACTATATGAAGTTTCCTGTAATCCGTAAAAAAAAAACATAATCGAGAAGATCCATCCAATGTGCAGCCACACAACCAATCCTTTGCAGCCACACAATACATAGGGGTCATTCAGAGCTGATCACTGGGCTGCTAATGTTTCTGTCCTACCACCTCCAGGGGGAGTGTATATTCGCCATGCAAGTGTGCGATCCTATGTGTACTTGAGCTGCTAAAATCCACTGTGTGCAGTCTTTGCGCAGCCGAGGAGTTACTCCTACAGTGCTATCACCTTAGGATGAATGGGGCCGGAGCTGACGTCAGATTCCCTCCCTGAAAACGCTTGGGAACGCCTGCATTTTTTCCAGTCACTACTAGTAAACGGTCAGTTACCACCCACAAAAGTCTTCCCAATCACCTTGCGAACGCCCGTGCAAACAGATTTTTCGCACCATCCTGTCGCTGGCCAGCGAAGCCTTTTGTTGCTGTCCGACGCGCATGCGCATTGTGGTGCATACGCATGTGCAGTTAGTACCTGATCGCCCACTGAGCGAAAACGCACAGCAGTGATCAAATCTGAATGACCCCTATAGATCTGTCCAGCAGTAACGCTGATCACCCCTTCACAAAGTACAAGGTAAGCATCAAATAGTTAAAACTCTCCAGCTTGGAATTCTCTAGCTTTCTATGCAAGGGCAGATAGCTCAATGAATAGAGTGTCCAACTGCAATGTCATAGGCAACGTGTTTGAATCCCATGCACATCAGCATCATGAAATGTAATAAAGGACAGTGCGACTGAACAGCAAAGAGCTATAAAATCAAGTCCATGAATGCTGTACAGGTATTAGTTAAAAAAGGGGTAGGGGTAGGAGACAGGTGGTCAGGAGATGCTGGACTTCAAAAAGTGGGGAAGCTGCAAGTGAAAGTAATTAGATAATTCATAATTGACAAGTGCTGCCAACAGCGCCCTCTACCCTGCAGCGCTATTTGCAGAGCATACTCCTCACACACCTAGTTACGACACTGCCATATTGCTCTTTATTCACATTGCACCACGCCATATTGCTCCTTATTCACATTAAACCACAACATATCGCTCCTTATTCACATTTCACCACACCGTATTGCTCCTTATTCACATTACACCACACAGTAGTGCACCTTATATACATAATTCCATTACGCTTTATGCTACACATTACACTAATGCCCCTTACATAATGCCACACACAGTAATGTTGCTTACACATTATGCCCCTTATAACACATTATGTAAGCAAATGTTAAAACCAATGCAACGCAGCTGCCCTATACTCTCACACACACATACTGCACCCCCACCTCCTGAAATGCATCTTGTATAACAGAGATGCTGTAGTAACAGTGTGTGTACTGGTGCTGATTGGTGGCAGGGTGCATTGCTCGGTGTGTATACAATGCCACCCACTGCTGGCCCCGGGCACTGTCTATTCCGGCCACCAAGTCACTCCCTTCAGAGTCTCTACTCACCGTTGCCCCCACTCTCTCTACTCCAAGTGAGGGGCTTCTGCTGCTGCTTCCGGCTGATCTACATGAGATGCTGCCCATTCAGAGCTGAGAGCTCCAATCAGAGCTGAGAGCTTCCAAGGAAGCCGCTGGCGCCATCCGCACATCACCTGCCCACTGCAAACTTAGACAGCCATAGGCATGGAAGGCATGCTCCTAGGCATTCCAAATGCCTTCGGTCCCAGGGTCAGCTCTGGCAGTTCTCTTAAGTTTAGACCAGCCACGGTATATTATATACTGTATATAGGGCTGGTATGGGAGACCGGCGTTTGAGATCCCGGAGGTCACAATACCGACCCCGGGATCCCCATCTCCAGAATGCCAGCAGGTGGGGTGAGCGCAATGTAGCCCCTTGTGGGCTCACTGCGTTCGCCATACAGTGGGCTCGGTGGCTCGCTGCGCACGCCACAGGTTCTATTCCCAATCCATGGGTGTCGTGGACACCCATGAATGGGAATAGTCCCTGTTAGTCGGCATGCTGTCTGTCGGGCTGTCAAGCGCCGGTTAACTGCCAGTCACATAACTACTTATATATATATATATATACACACACATATTATATATATATATATATATATATATACACATACACACACACATATATATATATATATATATATATATACACATATATAGATAGTGGAAGCAGGCGGCACTCAGGCAGACTTGTAGGTGAAGAAAGATGGTTAGTTTATTCCGACATGTTTCGGGGATACCCCCGTCCTCAGGGCCTAACTAGCCAAAAGTGAGTTACATAACCAGTATAAATGCACATAGACAGATACAAGACGTAATGAAACAATTATACTCACCTGTTCAATGGCGCCAAACGCCCGCTCATGGATCCGGACACCCGCCGCGTCGCCTCCTACTGACGTCAGTTGCAGGCCGCGCCGCTAATCAGTCTCCATGGAAACCCCCGGAGACGTCAGTGCGCAGTCCTGCCGCCCGCCTCTCAGGGGGGATGCATACTCGTGTGTCCAGCCACCGCTGAGCGTCGTGCCGCGTCACAGGTGTCACCATAGCAACCTGAAATAAACAAAGAAAACAAAAAATGACATAAGATATAAACACTAATCAAACAAATCACATATACAGTAGAGATGAGCGCCGGAAATTTTTCGGGTTTTGTGTTTTGGTTTTGGGTTCGGTTCCGCGGCCGTGTTTTGGGTTCGACCGCGTTTTGGCAAAACCTCACCGAATTTTTTTTGTCGGATTCGGGTGTGTTTTGGATTCGGGTGTTTTTTTCAAAAAACCCTAAAAAACTGCTTAAATCATAGAATTTGGGGGTCATTTTGATCCCAAAGTATTATTAACCTCAAAAACCATAATTTCCACTCATTTTCAGTCTATTCTGAATACCTCACACCTCACAATATTATTTCTCTATCGTCCTAAGTGGATGCTGGGGTTCCTGAAAGGACCATGGGGAATAGCGGCTCCGCAGGAGACAGGGCACAAAAAAGTAAAGCTTTTACCAGATCAGGTGGTGTGCACTGGCTCCTCCCCCTATGACCCTCCTCCAGACTCCAGTTAGATTTTGTGCCCGAACGAGAAGGGTGCAATCTAGGTGGCTCTCCTAAAGAGCTGCTTAGAGAAAGTTTAGCTTAGGTTTTTTACTTTACAGTGAGTCCTGCTGGCAACAGGATCACTGCAACGAGGGACTTAGGGGAGAAGTAGTGAACTCACCTGCGTGCAGAGTGGATTTGCTGCTTGGCTACTGGACACTAGCTCCAGAGGGACGATCACAGGTACAGCCTGGATGGTCACCGGAGCCGCGCCGCCGGCCCCCTTGCAGACGCTGAAGAGAGAAGAGGTCCAAAATCGGCGGCTGAAGACTCCTGAGTCTTCATAAAGGTAGCGCACAGCACTGCAGCTGTGCGCCATTTTCCTCTCAGCACACTTCACACAACAGTCACTGAGGGTGCAGAGCGCTGGGGGGGGCGCTCTGAGAGGCAAATAAAAACCTTATTAGAGGCAAAAAATACCTCACATATAGCCCACAGAGGCTATATGGAGATATTTAACCCCTGCCTAACTTCAAAAATAGCGGGAGACGAGCCCGCCGAAAAAGGGGCGGGGCCTATCTCCTCAGCACACAGCGCCATTTTCTCTCACAGAAAAGCTGGAGAGAAGGCTCCCAGGCTCTCCCCTGCACTGCACTACAGAAACAGGGTTAAAACAGAGAGGGGGGGCACTGATTTTGGCGATATTGTATATATATAAAAGATGCTATAAGGGAGAAACACTTATATAAGGTTGTCCCTATATAATTATAGCGTTTTTGGTGTGTGCTGGCAGACTCTCCCTCTGTCTCCCCAAAGGGCTAGTGGGTCCTGTCCTCTGTCAGAGCATTCCCGGTGTGTGTGCTGTGTGTCGGTACGTGTGTGTCGACATGTATGAGGACGATGTTGGTGAGGAGGCGGAGAAATTGCCTGTAATGGTGATGTCACTCTCTAGGGAGTCGACACCGGAATGGATGGCTTATTTAGAGAATTACGTGAGAATGTCAACACGCTGCAAGGTCGGTTGACGACATGAGACGGCCGACAATCTATTAGGACCGGTCCAGGCGTCTCAGAAACACCGTCAGGGGTTTTAAAAACGCCCATTTACCTCAGTCGGTCGACACAGACACAGACACGGACACTGAATACAGTGTCGACGGTGAATAAACAAACGTATTTCTCATTAGGGCCACACGTTAAGGGCAATGAAGGAGGTGTTACGTGTTTCTGATACTACAAGTACCACAAGAAAGGGTATTATGTGGGAGTGAAAAAACTACCTGTAGTTTTTCCTGAATCAGATAAAATAAAATGAAGTGTGTGATGATGCGTAGGGTTACCCCGATAGCAAATATTGGCGTTATACCCTTTCCCGCCAGAAATTAGGGTACGTTGGGAAACACCCCTTAGGGTGATAAGGCGCTCACACGCTTATCAAGTGGCGTTACCGTCTCCAGATACGGCCGCCCTCAAGGAGCCAGCTGATAGGAAGCTGGAAAAATATCCTAAAAAGTATATACACACATACGGTGGTTATACTGCGACCAGCGATCGCCATCAGCCTGGAGATGCAGTGCTGGGTTGGCTTGGTCGGATTCCCTGACTGAAAATATTTTATTCATGTAGAGCATTAAATAGGATGCATTCTATATATATGTATGTGAGATGCACAGAGGGATATTTGCTCTCTGGCATCAAGATAAGTGCGTTGTCCATATCTCCCAGAAGATGTCAGGGACACGACAGTGGTCAGGTGATACAGATCCCATACGGCAGATGGAAGTATTGCTGTATAAAGGGAAGGAGTTATTTGGGGGTCGGTCCATCGGACCTGGGGACCACAGCAACAGCTGGGAAATCCAACCTTTTTTACCCCAAGTTACATCTCAGCTAAAAAAGACACCGTCTTTTCAGCCTCAATCTTTCCTTTCCCATGAGGGCATGCAGGCAAAAGGCCAGTCATATCTGCCCAGACATAGAGGTAAGGGAAGTAGACTGCAGCAGGCAGCCCTTTCCCAGGAAAAGAAGCCCTCCACCGCGTCTGCCAAGTCCTCAGCATGACGCTGGGGCCGTGCAAGCGGACTCAAGGTGGGGGGGTAGTCTCAAGAGTCTCAGGGCGCAGTGGGATCACTCGCAAGTTGACCCCTAGATCGTACGAGTATTATCCCAGGGGTAAAGATTGGAGAGTCGAGACATCTTCTCCTCGCAGGTTCCTGAAGTCTGCTTTACCAACGGCTCCCTCCGACAGGGAGGCAGCATTGGAAACAATTCACAAGCTGTATATCCAGCAGGTGATAATCAAAGTACCCCTCCTACGACAAGGAAAAGGGTATTATTTTTCCACACTATATTGTGGTACTGAAGCCAGACGGCTTGGTGACACATAGTCTAAATCTAAAATGTTTTGAACACTTACATAAAAGGTTCAAATCGAGATAAAGTCACTCAGAGCAGTGATAGCGAACCGGAAAAAAGGGGACTATATGGTGTCCCTGGACATCAAGGATTACCTCCATGTCCAAATTTTGTCCTTCTCATCAAGGGTACCTCTGGTTCGTGGTACAGAACTGTCAATATCAGTTTCAGACGATGCCGTTTGAATTATCCACGGCACCCCGGGCCTTTTTACCAAGGTAATGGCCGAAAAGATGTTTCTTCAAAGAAAAAAGGCATCTAAATTATCCCTTACTTGCACGACCTAAAAAGGGCAAGTTCCAGAGAACAGTTGGAGGTCGGAAGAGCACTATCTAAAGTAGTTCTTCGACGGCACGACTGGATTCTAAATATTCCAAGAATCGCAGCTGTTTTCCGACGATACGTCTGCTGTTCCTAGGGATGATTCTGGACACGGTTCAGAAAAAGGTTTTTCTTCCCGAGGAAAAAGCCAAGGAGTTATCCGACCTGTCAGGAACCTCCTAAAACCAGGAAAGGTGTCTGTACATCAATGCACAAGAGTCCTGGGAAAAATGGTGGCTTTTTACGAAGCAATTCCATTCGGCAGATTCCATGCAAGAATTTTCCAAAGGGATCTGTTGGACAAATGGTCAGGGTCGCATTCTCAGATGCACCTGCGAATAACCCTGTCGCCAAGGACAAGGGTATATCTTCTGTGGTGGTTGCAAAAGGCTCATCTATTGGAGGGCCGCAGATTCGGCATACAGGATTTGATCCTGGTGACCACGGACGCCAGCCTGAGAGGTTGGGGAGCAGTCACACAAGGAAGAAACTTCCAGGGGGTATGGACGAACCTGGAAAAGTCTCTTCACATAAACATTCTGGTACTAAGAGCAATCTAAAATGCTCTAAGCCAGGCGGAACCACTCCTGCAAGGAAAACCGGTGTTGATTCAGTCGGACAACATCACGGCGGTCGCCCATGTAAACAGACAGGGCGGCACAAGAAGCAGGAGTGCAATGGCAGAAGCTGCCAAGATTCTTCGCTGGGCGGAGAATCACGTAATAGCACTGTCAGCAGTGTTCTTCCCGGGCGTGGACAACTGGGAAGCAGACTTCCTCAGCAGACACGATATTCACCCGGGAGAGGGGGGTCTTCATCCAGAAGTCTTCCACATGCTAATAAACTGTTGGGAAAGACCAATGGTAGACATGATGGCGTCTCGCCTCAACAAGAAACTGGACAAGTATTGCGCCAGGTCAAGAGATCCACAGGCAATAGCTGTGGACGCACTGGTAACACCTTGGGTGTACAAATCAGTATATGTGTTTCCTCCTCTGCCTCTCATACCAAAGGTATTGAAGATTATACGGTGAGGAGGAGTAAGAACAATACTAGTGGCTCCGGATTGGCCAAGAAGGACTTGGTACCCGGAACTTCAAGAGTTGGTCACGGACGACCCGTGCCCTCTACTTCTGAGAAGGGACCTGCTACAACAGGGTCCCTGTCTCTTTCAAGACTTACCGCGGCTGCGTTTGACGGCATGGCGGTTGAACGCCAGATCCTAAAAGGGAAAGGCATTCCAGAAGAAGTCATTCCTACCTTGATTAAGGCAAGGAAGGAAGTCACCGCGAAACATTATCACCGCATTTGGCGAAAATATGTCGCGTGGTGCGAGGATCGGAGTGTTCCGACGGAGGAATTTCAACTGGGTCGTTTCCTACATTTCCTACAATCAGGATTGTCTATGGGTCTCAAATTGAGATCTATTAAGGTTCAAATTTCGGCCCTGTCAATATTCTTCCAAAAAGACTTGGCCTCAGTTCCTGAGGTACAGACTTTTGTTAAAGGAGTACTGCATATACAGCCTCCTGTGGTGCCTCCGGTGGCACCGTGGGATCTAAATGTAGTTTTAGATTTCCTCAAATCCCATTGGTTTGAACCATTGAAAAAGGTGGATTTTAAATATCTCACATGGAAAGTGACTATGTTACTGGCCCTGGCTTCCGCCAGGAGAGTATCTGAATTGGCGGCTTTATCTTATAAAAGCCCTTATCTAATCTTCCATTCGGATAGGGCAGAACTGAGGACTCGTCCGCATTTTCTCCCTAAGGTGGTATCAGCGTTTCACCTGAACCAACCTATTGTGGTGCCTGCGGCCACTGGCGACTTGGAGGACTCCAAGTTGTTGGACGTTGTCAGAGCCTTAAAAATATACATTTCAAGGACGGCTGAAGTCAGAAAATCTGACTCGCTGTTGATACTATATGCACCCAACAAGTTGGGTGCCCCTGCTTCTAAGCAGACGATTGCTCGTTGGATTTGTAACACAATTCAACTTGCTCATTCTGTGGCAGGCCTGCCACAGCCTAAATCTGTTAAGGCCCATTCCACAAGGAAGGTGGGCTCATCTTGGGCGGCTGCCCGAGGGGTCTCGGCATTACAATTCTGCCGAGCAGCTACGTGGTCGGGGGAAAACACGTTTGTAAAATTCTACAAATTTGATACCCTGGCAAAAGAGGACTTGGAATTCTCTCATTCGGTGCTGCAGAGTCATCCGCACTCTCCCGCCCGTTTGGGAGCTTTGGTATAATCCCCATGGTCCTTTCAGGAACCCCAGCATCCACTTAGGACGATAGAGAAAATAAGAATTTACTTACCGATAATTCTATTTCTCGGAGTCCGTAGTGGATGCTGGGCGCCCATCCCAAGTGCGGATTATCTGCAATACTGTACATAGTTATTGTTAACAAATTCGGGTTATATTGTTAAGGAGCCATCTTTAAGAGGCTCTTTCTGTTATCATACTGTTAACTGGGTTTAGATCACAAGTTGTACGGTGTGATTGGTGTGGCTGGTATGAGTCTTACCCGGGATTCAAATTGCCTCCCTTATTGTGTACGCTCGTCCGGGCACAGTACCTAACTGGAGTCTGGAGGAGGGTCATAGGGGGAGGAGCCAGTGCACACCACCTGATCTGGTAAAAGCTTTACTTTTTTGTGCCCTGTCTCCTGCGGAGCCGCTATTCCCCATGGTCCTTTCAGGAACCCCAGCATCCACTACGGACTCCGAGAAATAGAATTATCGGTAAGTAAATTCTTATTTTTTAGTCCTAAAATTTGCACCGAGGTCGCTGTGTGAGTAAGATAAGCGACCCTAGTGGCCGACACAAACACCGGGCCCATCTAGGAGTGGCACTGCAGTGTCACGCAGGATGTCCCTTCCAAAAAACCCTCCCCAAACAGCACATGACGCAAAGAAAAAAAGAGGCGCAATGAGGTAGCTGTGTGAGTAAGATAAGCGACCCTAGTGGCCGACACAAACACCGGGCCCATCTAGGAGTGGCACTGCAGTGTCACGCAGGATGTCCCTTCCAAAAAACCCTCCCCAAACAGCACATGACGCAAAGAAAAAAAGAGGCGCAATGAGGTAGCTGACTGTGTGAGTAAGATAAGCGACCCTAGTGGCCGACACAAACACCGGGCCCATCTAGGAGTGGCACTGCAGTGTCACGCAGGATGGCCCTTCCAAAAAACCCTCCCCAAACAGCACATGACGCAAAGAAAAATAAAAGAAAAAAGAGGTGCAAGATGGAATTGTCCTTGGGCCCTCCCACCCACCCTTATGTTGTATAAACAAAACAGGACATGCACACTTTAACCAACCCATCATTTCAGTGACAGGGTCTGCCACACGACTGTGACTGATATGACGGGTTGGTTTGGACCCCCCCCAAAAAAGAAGCAATTAATCTCTCCTTGCACAAACTGGCTCTACAGAGGCAAGATGTCCACCTCATCATCATCCTCCGATATATCACCGTGTACATCCCCCTCCTCACAGATTATCAATTCGTCCCCACTGGAATCCACCATCTCAGCTCCCTGTGTACTTTGTGGAGGCAATTGCTGCTGGTCAATGTCTCCGCGGAGGAATTGATTATAATTCATTTTAATGAACATCATCTTCTCCACATTTTCTGGATGTAACCTCGTACGCCGATTGCTGACAAGGTGAGCGGCGGCACTAAACACTCTTTCGGAGTACACACTTGTGGGAGGGCAACTTAGGTAGAATAAAGCCAGTTTGTGCAAGGGCCTCCAAATTGCCTCTTTTTCCTGCCAGTATAAGTACGGACTGTGTGACGTGCCTACTTGGATGCGGTCATTCATATAATCCTCCACCATTCTTTCAATGTTGAGAGAATCATATGCAGTGACAGTAGACGACATGTCCGTAATCGTTGTCAGGTCCTTCAGTCCGGACCAGATGTCAGCATCAGCAGTCGCTCCAGACTGCCCTGCATCACCGCCAGCGGGTGGGCTCGGAATTCTGAGCCTTTTCCTCGCACCCCCAGTTGCGGGAGAATGTGAAGGAGGAGATGTTGACAGGTCGCGTTCCGCTTGACTTGACAATTTTCTCACCAGCAGGTCTTTCAACCCCAGCAGACTTGTGTCTGCCGGAAAGAGAGATCCAAGGTAGGCTTTAAATCTAGGATCGAGCATGGTGGCCAAAATGTAGTGCTCTGATTTCAACAGATTGACCACCCGTGAATCCTTGTTAAGCGAATTAAGGGCTCCATCCACAAGTCCCACATGCCTAGCGGAATCGCTCCGTGTTAGCTCCTCCTTCAATGTCTCCAGCTTCTTCTGCAAAAGCCTGATGAGGGGAATGACCTGACTCAGGCTGGCAGTGTCTGAACTGACTTCACGTGTGGCAAGTTCAAAGGGCATCAGAACCTTGCACAACGTTGAAATCATTCTCCACTGCGCTTGAGACAGGTGCATTCCACCTCCTATATCGTGCTCAATTGTATAGGCTTGAATGGCCTTTTGCTGCTCCTCCAACCTCTGAAGCACATAGAGGGTTGAATTCCACCTCGTTACCACTTCTTGCTTCAGATGATGGCAGGGCAGGTTCAGTAGTTTTTGGTGGTGCTCCAGTCTTCTGTACGTGGTGCCTGTACGCCGAAAGTGTCCCGCAATTCTTCTGGCCACCGACAGCATCTCTTGCACGCCCCTGTCGTTTTTTAAAAAATTCTGCACCACCAAATTCAAGGTATGTGCAAAACATGGGACGTGCTGGAATTTGCCCATATTTAATGCACACACAATATTGCTGGCGTTGTCCGATGCCACAAATCCACAGGAGAGTCCAATTGGGGTAAGCCATTCCGCGATGATCTTCCTCAGTTGCCGTAAGAGGTTTTCAGCTGTGTGCGTATTCTGGAAACCGGTGATACAAAGCGTAGCCTGCCTAGGAAAGAGTTGGCGTTTGCGAGATGCTGCTACTGGTGCCGCCGCTGCTGTTCTTGCGGCGGGAGTCCATACTAGAGATGAGCGCCTGAAATTTTTCGGGTTTTGTGTTTTGGTTTTGGGTTCGGTTCCGCGGCCGTGTTTTGGGTTCGAACGCGTTTTGGCAAAACCTCACCGAATTTTTTTTGTCGGATTCGGGTGTGTTTTGGATTCGGGTGTTTTTTTCAAAAAACACTAAAAAACAGCTTAAATCATAGAATTTGGGGGTCATTTTGATCCCAAAGTATTATTAACCTCAAAAACCATAATTTACACTCATTTTCAGTCTATTCTGAATACCTCACACCTCACAATATTATTTTTAGTCCTAAAATTTGCACCGAGGTCGCTGTGTGAGTAAGATAAGCGACCCTAGTGGCCGACACAAACACCGGGCCCATCTAGGAGTGGCACTGCAGTGTCACGCAGGATGTCCCTTCCAAAAAACCCTCCCCAAACAGCACATGACGCAAAGAAAAAAAGAGGCGCAATGAGGTAGCTGTGTGAGTAAGATTAGCGACCGTAGTGGCCGACACAAACACCGGGCCCATCTAGGAGTGGCACTGCAGTGTCACGCAGGATGGCCCTTCCAAAAAACCCTCCCCAAACAGCACATGACGCAAAGAAAAAAAGAGGCGCAATGAGGTAGCTGTGTGAGTAAGATTAGCGACCCTAGTGGCCGACACAAACACTGGGCCCATCTAGGAGTGGCACTGCAGTGTCACGCAGGATGTCCCTTCCAAAAAACCCTCCCCAAACAGCACATGACGCAAAGAAAAAAAGAGGCTTTTTACTGATATTTGGTGTTTTGGATTTGACATGCTCTGTACTATGACATTGGGCATCGGCCTTGGCAGACGACGTTGCTGGCATTTCATCGTCTCGGCCATGACTAGTGGCAGCAGCTTCAGCACGAGGTGGAAGTGGATCTTGATCTTTCCCTAATTTTGGAACCTCAACATTTTTGTTCTCCATATTTTAATAGGCACAACTAAAAGGCACCTCAGGTAAACAATGGAGATGGATGGATTGGATACTAGTATACAATTATGGACGGGTTGCCGAGTGCCGACACAGAGGTAGCCACAGCCGTGAACTACCGCACTGTACTGTGTCTGCTGCTAATATATAGACTGGTTGATAAAGAGATAGTATACTCGTAACTAGTATGTATGTATAAAGAAAGAAAAAAAAACCACGGTTAGGTGGTATATACAATTATGGACGGGCTGCCGAGTGCCGACACAGAGGTAGCCACAGCCGTGAACTACCGCACTGTACTGTGTCTGCTGCTAATATAGACTGGTTGATAAAGAGATAGTATACTACTAATATTATATATACTGGTGGTCAGGTCACTGGTCACTAGTCACACTGGCAGTGGCACTCCTGCAGCAAAAGTGTGCACTGTTTAATTTTAATATAATATTATGTACTCCTGGCTCCTGCTATAACCTATAACTGGCACTGCAGTAGTGCTCCCCAGTCTCCCCCACAATTATAAGCTGTGTGAGCTGAGCAGTCAGACAGATATATAATATATATAGATGATGCAGCACACTGGCCTGAGCCTGAGCAGTGCACACAGATATGGTATGTGACTGACTGAGTCACTGTGTGTATCGCTTTTTTCAGGCAGAGAACGGATATATAAAATAAACTGCACTGTGTGTCTGGTGGTCACTCACTATATAATATATTATGTACTCCTGGCTCCTGCTATAACCTATAACTGGCACTGCAGTAGTGCTCCCCAGTCTCCCCCACAATTATAAGCTGTGTGAGCTGAGCAGTCAGACAGATATATAATATTATATATAGATAATAGATGATGCAGCACACTGGCCTGAGCCTGAGCAGTGCACACAGATATGGTATGTGACTGAGTCACTGTGTGCTGTGTATCGCTTTTTTCAGGCAGAGAACGGATTATAAATAAAAGTGGTGGTCAGTCACTGGTCACTATCAGCAAAACTCTGCACTGTACACTACTGAGTACTCCTAATGCTCCCCAAAATTAGTAAATCAAGTGTCTAAACGGAGAGGACGCCAGCCACGTCCTCTCCCTATCAATCTCAATGCACGTGTGAAAATGGCGGCGACGCGCGGCTCCTTATATAGAATCCGAGTCTCGCGATAGAATCCGAGCCTCGCGAGAATCCGACAGCGTCATGATGACGTTCGGGCGCGCTCGGGTTAACCGAGCAAGGCGGGAAGATCCGAGTCGCTCGGACCCGTGAAAAAAAACATGAAGTTCTGGCGGGTTCGGATTCAGAGAAACCGAACCCGCTCATCTCTAGTCCATACATCTACCCAGTGGGCTGTCACAGTCATATAGTCCTGACCCTGCCCTGCTCCACTTGTCCACATGTCCGTGGTTAAGTGGACATTGGGTACAACTGCATTTTTTAGGACACTGGTGAGTCTTTTTCTGACGTCCGTGTACATTCTCGGTATCGCCTGCCTAGGGAAGTGGAACCTAGATGGTATTTGGTAACGGGGGCACACTGCCTCAATAAATTGTCTAGTTCCCTGTGAACTAACGGCGGATACCGGACGCACGTCTAACACCAACATAGTTGTCAAGGCCTCAGTTATCCGCTTTGCAGCAGGATGACTGCTGTGATATTTCATCTTCCTCGCAAAGGACTGTTGAACAGTCAATTGCTTACTGGAAGTAGTACAAGTGGGCTTACGACTTCCCCTCTGGGATGACCATCGACTCCCAGCAGCAACAACAGCAGCGCCAGCAGCAGTAGGCATTACACGCAAGGATGCATCGGAGGAATCCCAGGCAGGAGAGGAATCATCAGAATTGCCAGTGACATGGCCTGCAGGACTATTGGCATTCCTGGGGAAGGAGGAAATTGACACTGAGGGAGTTGGTGGGGTGGTTTGCGTGAGCTTGGTTACAAGAGGAAGGGATTTACTGGTCAGTGGACTGCTTCCGCTGTCGGCCAAAGTTTTTGAACTTGTCACTGACTTATTATGAATGCGCTGCAGGTGACGTATAAGGGAGGATGTTCCGAGGTGGTTAACGTCCTTACCCCTACTTATTACAGCTTGACAAAGGGAACACACGGCTTGACAAATGTTGTCCGCATTTCTGGTGAAATACTTCCACACCGAAGAGCTGATTTTTTTGGTATTTTCACCAGGCATGTCAACGGCCATATTCCTCCCACGGACAACAGGTGTCTCCCCGGGTGCCTGACTTAAACAAACCACCTCACCATCAGAATCCTCCTGGTCAATTTCCTCCCCAGCGCCAGCAACACCCATATCCTCCTCATCCTGGTGTACTTCAACACTGACATCTTCAATCTGACTATCAGGAACTGGACTGCGGGTGCTCCTTCCAGCACTTGCAGGGGGCGTGCAAATGGTGGAAGGCGCATGCTCTTCACGTCCAGTGTTGGGAAGGTCAGGCATCGCAACCGACACAATTGGACTCTCCTTGTGGATTTGGGATTTCGAAGAACGCACAGTTCTTTGCTGTGCTTTTTCCAGCTTGAGTCTTTTCATTTTTCTAGCGAGAAGCTGAGTGCTTCCATCCTCATGTGAAGCTGAACCACTAGCCATGAACATAGGCCAGGGCCTCAGCCGTTCCTTGCCACTCCGTGTGGTAAATGGCATATTGGCAAGTTTACGCTTCTCCTCCGACAATTTTATTTTAGGTTTTGGAGTCCTTTTTTTACTGATATTTGGTGTTTTGGATTTGACATGCTCTGTACTATGACATTGGGCATCGGCCTTGGCAGACGACGTTGCTGGCATTTCATCGTCTCGGCCATGACTAGTGGCAGCAGCTTCAGCACGAGGTGGAAGTGGATCTTGATCTTTCCCTAATTTTGGAACCTCAACATTTTTGTTCTCCATATTTTAATAGGCACAACTAAAAGGCACCTCAGGTAAACAATGGAGATGGATGGATACTAGTATACAATTATGGATGGACTGCCGAGTGCCGACACAGAGGTAGCTACAGCCGTGGACTACCGTACTGTACTGTGTCTGCTGCTAATATAGACTGGTTGATAAAGAGATGTAGTATGTATGTATAAAGAAGAAAGAAAAAAAAACCACGGGTAGGTGGTATACAATTATGGACGGACTGCCGAGTGCCGACACAGAGGTAGCTACAGCCGTGGACTACCGTACTGTACTGTGTCTGCTGCTAATATAGACTGGATGATGATGAGATGTAGTATGTATAAAGAAGAAAGAAAAAAAAACCACGGGTAGGTGGTATACAATTATGGATGGACTGCCGAGTGCCGACACAGAGGTAGCTACAGCCGTGGACTACCGTACTGTACTGTGTCTGCTGCTAATATAGACTGGATGATAATGAGATGTAGTATGTATAAAGAAGAAAAAAAAAACCACGGGTAGGTGGTATACAATTATGGATGGACTGCCGAGTGCCGACACAGAGGTAGCTACAGCCGTGGACTACCGTACTGTACTGTGTCTGCTGCTAATATAGACTGGATGATAATGAGATGTAGTATGTATAAAGAAGAAAGAAAAAAAAACCACGGGTAGGTGGTATACAATTATGGATGGACTGCCGAGTGCCGACACAGAGGTAGCTACAGCCGTGGACTACCGTACTGTACTGTGTCTGCTGCTAATATAGACTGGATGATAATGAGATGTAGTATGTATAAAGAAGAAAAAAAAAAACCACGGGTAGGTGGTATACAATTATGGATGGACTGCCGAGTGCCGACACAGAGGTAGCTACAGCCGTGGACTACCGTACTGTACTGTGTCTGCTGCTAATATAGACTGGATGATAATGAGATGTAGTATGTATAAAGAAGAAAGAAAAAAAAAACCACGGGTAGGTGGTATACAATTATGGATGGACTGCCGAGTGCCGACACAGAGGTAGCTACAGCCGTGAACTACCGTACTGTGTCTGCTGCGACTGGATGATAAATAATGATATAAAAAATATATATATATCACTACTGCAGCCGGACAGGTATATATTATATAATGACGGACCTGCTGGACACTGTCTGTCAGCAGAATTAGTTTTTTATAGAATAAAAAAACACCACACAAGTCACACGACGAGTGTTTAACTTTTTCAGGCAATCACAATATAGTATACTATACTGGTGGTCAGTGTGGTCAGGTCACTGGTCAGTCACACTGGCAGTGGCACTCCTGCAACAAAAGTGTGCACTGTTTAATTTTAATAATATGTACTCCTGGCTCCTGCTATAACCTATAACTGCTCCCCAGTCTCCCCCACAATTAAGCTGTGTGAGCACAGTCAGATATTATACATAGATGATGCAGCACACTGGGCTGAGCACAGATATGGTATGTGACTGAGTCACTGTGTATCGTTTTTTTCAGGCAGAGAACGGATTATATTAAATAAAACTGCACTGGTGGTCACTGGTCAGTGGTCAGTCACTAATAAACTCTGCACTCTCTAGTACTCCTAAGCTCCAGTAAATCAAGTGTCTCTGTCTCAATCTCATGCTCTCTCTTCTAATCTAAATGGAGAGGACGCCAGCCACGTCCTCTCCCTATCAATCTCAATGCACGTGTGAAAATGGCGGCGACGCGCGGCTCCTTATATAGAATCCGAGTCTCGCGATAGAATCCGAGCCTCGCGAGAATCCGACAGCGTCATGATGACGTTCGGGCGCGCTCGGGTTAACCGAGCAAGGCGGGAAGATCCGAGTCGCTCGGATCCGTGTAAAAAAAGCTGAAGTTCGGGCGGGTTCGGATTCCGAGGAACCGAACCCGCTCATCTCTAATATACAGTAAATATAGTAAATCCTATCTGGTAAATCTGGTATCTATATCTATATCTATCTACATATATATATATCTATATATATATATAATAAGAATTTACTTACCGATAATTCTATTTCTCGTAGTCCGTAGTGGATGCTGGGGACTCCGTAAGGACCATGGGGAATAGCGGCTCCGCAGGAGACTGGGCAAAAAAGTAAAGCTTTAGAACTACCTGGTGTGCACTGGCTCCTCCCCCTATGACCCTCCTCCAAGCCTCAGTTAGGATACTGTGCCCGGACGAGCGTACACAATAAGGAAGGATTTTGAATCCCGGGTAAGACTCATACCAGCCACACCAATCACACCATATAACTTGTGATCTAAACCCAGTTAACAGCATGATAACAGAGTAGCCTCTAGAAAAGATGGCTCACTACAGCAATAACCCGATTTTTTGGTAACAATAACTATGTACCAGTATTGCAGACAATCCGCACTTGGGATGGGCGCCCAGCATCCACTACGGACTACGAGAAATAGAATTATCGGTAAGTAAATTCTTATTTTCTCTGACGTCCTAGTGGATGCTGGGGACTCCGTAAGGACCATGGGGATTATACCAAAGCTCCCAAACGGGCGGGAGAGTGCGGATGACTCTGCAGCACCAAATGAGAGAACTCCAGGTCCTCCTCAGTCAGGGTATCAAATTTGTAGAATTTTACAAACGTATTTGCTCCTGACCAAGTAGCTGCTCGGCAAAGTTGTAAAGCCGAGACCCCTCGGGCAGCCGCCCAAGATGAGCCCACCTTCCTTGTGGAATGGGCTTTTACAGATTTTGGCTGTGGCAGGCCTGCCACAGAATGTGCAAGCTGAATTGTACTACAAATCCAACGAGCAATAGTCTGCTTAGAAGCAGGAGCACCCAGCTTGTTGGGTGCATACAGAATAAACAACGAGTCAGATTTTCTGACTCCAGCCGTCCTGGAAACCTATATTTCCAGGGCCCTGACAACGTCTAGCAACTTGGAGTCCTCCAAGTCCCTAGTAGCCGCAGGCACCACAATAGGTTGATTCAGGTGAAACGCTGAAAACCACCTTAGGGAGAAACTGAGGACAAGTCCTCAATTCCGCCCTGTCCGAATGGAAAATCAGATGAGGGCTTTTACAGGATAAAGCCGCCAATTCTGACACGCACCTGGCCCAGGCCAGGGCCAACAGCATGACCACTTTCCATGTGAGATATTTTAACTCCACATATTTAAGTGGTTCAAACCAATGTGACTTTTGGAACCCAAAAACTACATTTAGATCCCAAGGTGCCACTGGAGGCACAAAAGGAGGCTGTATATACAGTACCCCTTTCACAAACGTCTGAACTTCAGGGACTGAAGCTAGTTCTTTTTGGAAGAAAATTGACAGGGCCGAAATTTGAACCTTAATGGACCCCCATTTCAGGCCCATAGACACTCCTGTTTGCAGGAAATGTAGGAATCGACCTAGTTGAAAATTCCTCCGTCGGGGCCTTACTGGCCTCGCACCACGCAACATATTTTCGCCAAATGCGGTGATAATGTTTTGCGGTTATATCTTTCCTGGCTTTGATCAGGATAGGAATGACTTCATCCGGAATGCCTTTCTCCTTCAGGATCCGGCGTTCAACCGCCATGCCGTCAAACGCAGCCGCGGTAAGTCTTGGAACAGACAGGGTCCTTGCTGGAGCAGGTCCCTTCTTAGAGGTAGAGGCCACGGATCCTCCGTGAGCATCTCTTGAAGTTCCGGTTACCAAGTCCATCTTGGCCAATCCGGAGCCACGAATATAGTGCTTACTCCTCTCCATCTTATAATTCTCAGTACCTTGGGTATGAGAGGCAGAGGAGGGAACACATACACTGACTGGTACACCCACTGTGTTACCAGAGCGTCTACAGCTATTGCCTGAGGGTCCCTTGACCTGGCGCAATACTTGTCGAGTTTTATAAACCTGTGGAAGACTTCTGGGTGAAGTCCCCACTCTCCCGGGTGGGGGTCGTGTCTGCTGAGGACGTCTGCTTCCCAGTTGTCCACTCCCGGAATGAATACTGCTGACAGTGCTATCACATGATTTTCCGCCCAGCGAAGAATCCTTGCAGCTTCTGCCTTGCCCTCCTGCTTCTTGTGTCACCCTGTCTGTTTACGTGGGTGACTGCCGTGATGTTGTCCGAATGGATCAACTCCGGGTGACCTAGAAGCAGAGGTCTTGCTGAGCTTAGAGCATTGTAAATGGCCCTTAGCTTCAGGATATTTATGTGAAGTGATGTCTCCAGGCTTGACCATAAGCTCTGGAAATTCCTTCCCTGTGTGACTGCTCCCCAGCCTCGCAGGCTGGCATCCGTGGTCACCAGGACCCAGTCCTGAATGTCGAATCTGCGGCCCTCTAGAAGATGAGCACTCTGCAACCACCACAGGAGAGACACCCTTGTGCTTGGTGACAGGGTTATCCGCTGATGCATCTGAAGATGCGACCCGGACCATTTGTCCAGCAGGTCCCACTGGAAAGTTCTTGCGTGGAATCTGCCGAATAAGATTGCTTCGTAGGAAGCTACCATTTTTCCCAGAACCCTTTCATTGATGTACTGAGACTTGGCTCGGTTATAGGAGGTTCCCGACTAGCTCGGATAACTCCCTGACTTTCTCCTCCGGGAGAAACACCTTTTTCTGGACTGTGTCCAGGATCATCCCTAGGAACAGAAGACGAGTCGTCGGAATCAGCTGCGATTTTGGAATATTGAGAATCCAATCGTGCTGCTGCAACACTACCTGAGATAGTGCTACACCGACCTCCAACTGTTCCCTGGATCTTACCCTTATCAGGGAATCGTCCAAGTAAGGGATAACTAAAATTCCCTTCCTTCGAAAGAGTATCATCATTTCGGCCATTACCTTGGTAAAGACCCGGGGTGCCGTGGACCATCCATACGGCAGCGTCTGAAACTGATAGTGACAGTTCTGTACCACAAACCTGAGGTACCCTTGGTGAGAAGGGTATTGGTGAGAAGGGTAGGGACATGGAGGTAAGCATCCTTGATGTCCAAGACACCATATAATCCCCTTCTTCCAGGTTCGCAATCACCGCTCTGAGTGACTCCATCTTGAATTTGAACCTCTGTATGTAAGTGTTCAAAGATAGGCTCCGCCCCCTTCTCGGTGGACTTTTCTCCCGCTTTTTGCTATATTCTGGCAGGGGTTAAAATACATCCATATAGCCCTGGGGGTTATATGTGATGTATTTTCGCCAGCCAAGGTGTTTTTATTGCTGCTCAGGGCGCCCCCCCCCCCAGCGCCCTGCACCCTCAGTGACCGGAGTGTGAAGTGTGCCTGAGGAGCAATGGCGCACAGCTGCAGTGCTGTGCGCTACCTTGGTGAAGACTGATGTCTTCTGCCGCCGATTTTCCGGACCTCTTCTTGCTTCTGGCTCTGTAAGGGGGCCGGCGGCGCGGCTCTGGGACCGGACTCCGAG
The DNA here is from genome assembly GCF_028390025.1 of Pseudophryne corroboree. Classification (NCBI taxonomy): domain Eukaryota; kingdom Metazoa; phylum Chordata; class Amphibia; order Anura; family Myobatrachidae; genus Pseudophryne; species Pseudophryne corroboree. The sequence continues at coordinate 628,459,347 of NC_086447.1, read as the reverse complement.
GCTGGGCCTGTGTTCGGTCCCTCTGGAGCTAATGGTGTCCAGTAGCCAAGAAGCCCAAGCTGGCTGCAAGCAGGCAGGTTCGCTTCTTCTCCCCTTAGTCCCTCGATGCAGTGAGCCTGTTGCCAGCAGGTCTCACTGAAAATAAAAAACCTAAAACTAAACTTTTTCTAAGAAACTCAGGAGAGCCTCCTAGAATGCACCCTTCTCGGCCGGGCACAAAAATCTAACTGAGGCTTGGAGGAGGGTCATAGGGGGAGGAGCCAGTGCACACCAGGTAGTCCTAAAGCTTTACTTTTGTGCCCAGTCTCCTGCGGAGCCGCTATTCCCCATGGTCCTTACGGAGTTCCCAGCATCCACTAGGACGTCAGAGAAAAAGTTTAGCTGTATTGCAGGGCATAATTACAATAAACAACAGATAGCCAAAGTATAAGTATAAAGCAGAGACCAAAAGATTACAGTAAAATCACATGTGGGTGAGAGACAGAGGCGTACAACAGTGTCCTGCCTCAAGGGACATGAAAGTTGGGAGGTATGGTTCAACACTGTGAAATTACCTAAATGACACTTTCAAGTAGGCAGGATAAAAGTTAATAGGTGTGATTTCAACCACATCGCATGGTAGACAGATTAATTCTGCCTGTGTTTTTTACCGTATTTTTCTATGTAGTACTACAGATCCCAGAGCAGGGCTATAGATAAAAAGGCATGCTGTGCCTTGTATACCAAGCACATTATGTCTGCCAAGACTTTCTGGTATTCTTACACGTTATAACTTATTTCCTCAACAGCCACTTGCCAGGGTTGTATTTTTGTGGATTTGATTCACATAACAGGGGAACCCACGCTGAAGGTTTCCGTGTTATAGAGTGAACACCACCCCAAACTTTCAGAATCTAAAATGTTTTTGTAACCCTACCCTCAATACCTTGAACGAGAGCTGTCTATGTATTCCATTAAGGGATGGTTACCTAATAGTTGTGCCTCCACTCAAGCTATGTGTAGTATTTAACTACCGTTAAGGCTTGCTTGAGTAAGCCTGATCTCTATCCTTAGGGGATGATTCCCTTATATCATAGATATATTATCTAATATACCTGTCTCTTTCTTCCAGGATCTTCAGATCAACTTCCAGACGGACCAGACACACATGGCAAGTATAACACTTTAATGACCAGTACCAAATGGATTAAGTATACATTAACATTTCATCAATTACACATTCCCCTTTAAGTCATTAATCCATGCTAACCCCCTGTCAATTAGGCCTATACACAGTACCTGCATGCAATACAACAAATCCTTTTTCTTTTCAAGACACCCTTAGGTGTTAGAGTGACCCGGGTACTCTTAATATGATAGTGCACTATAAGGGCCCATAAACTTCCTAAAAATAACAGCAGTTAATACAGAATGTCTGACACTATGTTTTAGTATCAACTATCAGTTCTCCCTTCAGTTAAAGAGAAAGATGTTTGGCTCAGTCTACTTATGGTAGCGATTACTTTCTCCTATAAGGTTACTTATAGTTCCTCCTTGGCAGATAACAGAAAGTATCTATTTAGCTCATAGATAGTAACATCAACAGTTGATTACCAAGGAATCCGTATCCTTTCCTCAGTAAAAATGTTACCGTAGTTGTCCGGTATTAAACTAAACTCCTAAGAAGCTGGTATGATAAACCTTTGTTATGCTGCGTCCTTGTGTCCATTTGAAGTAGCTGATGCTTTCTATATTTCAGAGCATATATAGCTTTTCGATTCCTGTATGCCTCAAATTATTGTTGTCTCTTAGGATGAGTCTATATTAAATATATCTGCAAGAGATGGTTTCTCTTATCATAGTCACAGCGAGCTCAAATCCTTTAACTTTAAAACTAATAGTCTCTTACGGAGAAAGAATTGACTGCATAGGAGAGGAATGGGTTAAACATCCTGTGAGGGGTGGACCTAGCTGTGAGGTAGTACAGCCTTAGGAAAAGGGGGAGGGTTAGGGTATATATACACTGCAGTGGCCATTTTGGGCCTCTTTGCTGTTTCAATTTCCTTAGGGTGAGTTCTGCCTAGCAGATTGTTTCACCCTTTTGAATTTTGTGCACTATTGGGAACTGTTTGTTATGTCCGCCAGCCGCCCACGTCGATCAGCGGGCGCCCCGGCCCGTTACCAGGCCAGTGAGGCTGAACCCGGGGCCGGGACGTCCGGCGCGGGGGAGGCCGTGTCTGTGACTGGGGCTGCTGCAGGACCGTCGGGTGCAGGGCGCCGGACGCGCTCATCAGGCGGCCCTGCGGTCGCGAGTGTGGCTGCTGGCGGCCGCGGTGGGCGGCAAGTGGCGGCCCGGAGGTCTGGCATCCTGGAGAGAGGGGACCAACGGTCGCAGGGCGCCAACGCCAATTAGGATAGAGGCTATGCGAAAATGGTTAAAATGGTATCCGAATAAGGAGGATGCAGGGTTTTTGTTCGAAGGTTTTAGTTTTGGTTTCCGCTTGCCTGTTGCAAGCGAGGTTACAGTTAGGGCGCAGAGGAACCTTCAATCGGCTAGGTCCTTGCCTTTAGCGTTGCGGGAAAAAGTAGATAAGGAGATCAGGTTGGGCAGGATGGGGGGGCCTTTTGCTTCACCCCCCGTGGCTGACCTCGTCATCTCCCCGGTGGGGGTGGTGCCCAAGAAGACACCTGGGGCCTTCCGTCTGATCCAGCACCTTTCCTACCCACCGGGGGCCTCGGTCAACGACGCTATACCTCCGGGACATTGCTCGGTGGTATATCAGTCGTTCGACGAGGCGCTCAATCTGGTCCGCAGCTACGGAACCGGGGCCCTTATGGCTAAGATTGACGTCGAATCCGCGTTCAGGTTGCTACCCCTCCATCCGGACTCATTTCGTTTTATGGGTTTCCGGATTGGTTCGGAATATTTCATCGACAAATGTTTGCCGATGGGATGTTCCGTTTCATGCTCGTATTTTGAACGCTTTAGCACCTTCCTACATTGGTGCGTGGAGTCTTCGTCGGGTGGGCACGGAGTTGCCCATTACCTCGATGATTTCCTTTGTACGGGTCCGGCAGGTTCGCCGCGGTGCGGCAACCTGCTTTTCAGTATACGAGCATTGTTTTGTCACTTCGGGGTGCCAGTTGCCGAAGACAAAACGGAGGGGCCGATCTCTTGCCTGTCATTTCTGGGTATCGAGATCGACACAGTGGCAGGCGAGTGTCGCCTGCCTTTGGACAAAGTGGCTAAGCTTCGCGAGGTCATTGGCCAGTTCCTGGGCTCGCGTAAGGTTAAGCTGCGACAGGCACAATCCTTGCTGGGCATGTTTAACTTTGCTTGTCGGGTCATCCCGATGGGCAGGGTTTTCTGCCGGAAGCTGGAAAGAGCAACCGCGGGATGTGCCAGGCCGCACCACTTTGTAAGGTTGTCAGCCGAGATAAAAAGAGACCTGGCAGTGTGGGCATCGTTCCTGGAAGATTTTAACGGGGTTCGAATATGGCAAGCACCAACGGTAGATAGCGCCAGATTGCAGCTTTTCACCGATGCGGCGGGAGCATCCGGTTTTGGGTGCTATCTTGAGGGATCTTGGTGCGCGGCAGCGTGGCCAGCGGAATGGCATCAGGCTGGTCTCACTAGGGACCTTCTGCTCCTGGAGCTTTTTCCCATCATGGTTGCGCTGGAAATTTGGGGCGAGCGGTTAGCGCATCGCAGCATCCTGTTCAGATGCGACAATCTGGGCGTGGTGCACGCGATTAACAACCAGAGGGCTAAATCGCTGGTGGTGCTGCGGGTCCTAGGGCAGTTGCTGCTTACTTGTCTGCGCAGGAACGTGTGGTTCCGCGCTCAGCACGTGCCGGGTCTGGAGAACGGGGTCGCTGATGCGCTATCGCGAGGGCATTGGGATAGGTTTCACTTGTTGGCTCCAGAGGCCGACCAACGGGGTTTTCATTGTCCCGGTTATGTCTGGCAGGTCATCGAGCCGGGCTGGAAGGTCTAGCACTGCGATCGGTCGCGCCATCCACGCTTAAGGCTTACGAACAGGCCTGGGGCGAATGGGAAGAATTTGCTAGAGGACGGAAGCAACGAGGTAAGAGCGGGCATCGGATGATGCTTTCTTTTAATTGGCAGCTTTATGTTTCGGGCAGGTCTAGAGCGGTGGTGTCCCGGTACTTAGCTGGCATTGCGTTCTTCTGCAGAATTAAGGGCGTTCCCGACCTGACGAAAAGCGGGATTCTGCTTAAGGCTATGAAAGGATGGGCGCGCGTTGCACCTGCGCCACCTGACAGGAGGCGGCCCATTGATGCAGCTTTGCTGCCTGACATCATTGGGTCGGTGGGGGACATAGCATCGTCTATGTTTGAATCGCTGCTTTTTAGATTGGCTTTTTCCATGGCCTACCACGGTGCCTTTAGGATTTCGGAGTTGGTAGCGCCTTCTAAGCAGACGGATTCGCGCATGCTGGTGGGTGACGTAGTGGTGAGTGGGGGGTCCCTGCTGTGCAGATTGCGACGCTCTAAGACGGACCAGGCGGGGAAGGGCCGATGGGTCACCCTGGTTCCGTCACTGGAGGAGAGCATATGCCCAGTACGGTTGGCGGTACAGTATGAGGCAGTAAGGCCCGACTGTCGGGGGTCGTGGTTGCTGCACTATGATGGGCTGCCAGTGACAAAGTTCCAATTTCGGTGGATGATGGGTCGCTGTCTGACGAGCTTGGGCCTTTCCCCCTCCCACTTCGGTACACACTCCTTCCGCATTGGGGCTGCTACGGCGGCAGCGGCAGCGGGTTTTTCGGGAGCCCAGATCCAGGCGGTGGGACGATGGAAGTCGTCCTGTTATAAGCGATACATTCGCCCCGTCGCCTGAGATTCTTTGCATAAGCGTAGCTGGCGGCGATAAGTTAGAGTAAGTAAGGTTGGCTTGGTTTATGCATATGTTATGTTCCCTGTATGTTGTTTCGATTACCCGTTTGTGATCCTACTCAGGGATTAGCCACTTGCCGCTGCGGGCGTGAGCCGACAGCGGGGGTCTGGAGTTATTTTGCTATTTTTGCCTGACTTGACGGACTGAATTCTAATCATTAATTCGGCTAATCTGTGCTATCAAAGTCCCTCAGCAGGTTTTTATGCTTTCACCTCCAGCTGAGTTATTTCATGTTCTACCCTACTTTTTCATACCCCCCCCCCCCCCTCCCCTTCCATCCCCCCCCCCCCCCCCTGTTTTATTTCGTTTTGATTTTTTACCTTTCCTTAAAGTCTTAACGCTTGGCTTCAAATTCATTAGAACGGGAGATCGGCTAGGCCGTGACTGCTGCGACTTAGGAAGCTATAATCAAAAAAATTTTCTTTTTTGGCAGATCCTTCAGGTTAACGCAATTTCTATTTCTGGTATAGATTTTAGTAACACATTTTACCCCTTTTCCTTCCATTCAGGTTGTTTCGCTGATGGCTTGTCCGTTTGGGTGGTCGGCCACTCTTATGTCTTTTGGGCAGCTAGGTTCTTGGCCTCTGATACGGCTCAGAGGTTCCCTGGAGGTCAGGGAATCAGATGGCTTGGTTGGCGAGGAATGATGTGGACAGATCTATTGAGTAGATTAGTCAGTCAAGCTAGGAAGCATGGTGTTCCCAAGGTGTTGGTTGTCCACTTAGGTGGAAACGACCTTGGGAAGAGGACTTCCTTGGAGCTAAGGTGGGCCATGATACAGGATCTGGCAAAGGTGGCCGCAGCATGGACCAATTGTGTATTGGTTTTTTCCCTGATGGTGCCAAGGTTGAGTTGGCGCGGTGTGGAGGACGGACGCGTAATAGAGGAGGCCAGGATAAAGGTGAATGGGGCGGTGGCGAAGTGGGTCTTGGCCCACGGAGGCAAAGTGGTTCGCCACCCTAAGATTCGGTTTCGAGACAAACACCTTTTTCGGCCTGATGGTGTGCATCTATCCGATGAGGGGATGATGTTTTTCCTGGAGGATCTGTTCCTAGTGTTGCAGGAGTTAGGGTAGGTTATGGTGGCGGTGCGAGGACTCTGGGAGGGAGTCCTTCGCTTTTGGCGGAAAAGAACGGCAGTTTGTAGTTGTATCGCTTATTTAGGTAGTAAGTTTCAGTTTATTTGGTTTAGGTGCACTCACCTCCATCGACTTAATGGCCGCTCGACCACCCATCCGGGAGGCAGCGGCAGGGCACCCAGGAGCGGTGGGAAGTCACTGTGGGGGTTGTGTTGACACCTATTACCGGTTTTTGATAAGGTGTTGGACGGTTTCGGTCAGTTTACCAATTTAAGTTCACCAATAGTTTTATAGAGCCGTTCTTTTTTCTGCCACCATTTTGCCGGGGATTCGGCAGCTTAACAAATTTTCCATTTACAGGTTTGCTATGGTTAGGGTCAAATAAATAGCTAGCAATTTTTCTGCCAAAATCATGTCTCCGTGTCTTTATTTACTGGTTTTAGAAGGTAACTAAGGTTTACTTTAATAAAGGGGGTCCACCAAATATCACTAGGATGTTTAGGAGAAAGAATTGACTGCATAGGAGAGGAATGGGTTAAACATCCTGTGAGGGGTGGACCTAGCTGTGAGGTAGTACAGCCTTAGGAAAAGGGGGAGGGTTAGGGTATATATACACTGCAGTGGCCATTTTGGGCCTCTTTGCTGTTTCAATTTCCTTCCCGCCCTCCCGCCCTATGGGATGTGGTTGTTTTGTTGACGCGGAGTGCATTGGCGTTTTGATTGCTGGCTGGTTTTCATTCGTTGGCTATTTATAGGCGGAAAAGAACGGCAGTTTGTAGTTGTATCGCTTATTTAGGTAGTAAGTTTCAGTTTATTTGGTTTAGGTGCACTCACCTCCATCGACTTAATGGCCGCTCGACCACCCATCCGGGAGGCAGCGGCAGGGCACCCAGGAGCGGTGGGAAGTCACTGTGGGGGTTGTGTTGACACCTATTACCGGTTTTTGATAAGGTGTTGGACGGTTTCGGTCAGTTTACCAATTTAAGTTCACCAATAGTTTTATAGAGCCGTTCTTTTTTCTGCCACCATTTTGCCGGGGATTCGGCAGCTTAACAAATTTTCCATTTACAGGTTTGCTATGGTTAGGGTCAAATAAATAGCTAGCAATTTTTCTGCCAAAATCATGTCTCCGTGTCTTTATTTACTGGTTTTAGAAGGTAACTAAGGTTTACTTTAATAAAGGGGGTCCACCAAATATCACTAGGATGTTTAGTGTCAGTCCTTCTTACGGGTTCACGAATATACATATAACACAGTTGTATTAAAGTGCCACAAGCTAGTCCTTGAATCGGGATGATATTCTAATCCTTTGTGGCTAAGAGGCTTTAACATTCATCCAATGTCACTGTAGTATGGCTACCTCTAATGTCCTTGACTCTAATTCTGCTAATTCAGGGGCATTTATACACACATTAAGTGGCAGCTTTAGGGTGTTACTTTCTATTTAGTGCTGCGGAACAATATCTCTGGCTCTCCTTTGACTGATGTGATGCTGATATATGGGGGAGCTTTAAAACTATTTATTAGAGATGAGCGGGTTCGGTTTCTCTGAATCCGAACCCGCCAGAACTTCATGTTTTTTTTCACGAGTCCGAGCGACTCGGATCTTCCCGCCTTGCTCGGTTAACCCGAGCGCGCCCGAACGTCATCATGACGCTGTCGGATTCTCGCGAGGCTCGGATTCTATCGCGAGACTCGGATTCTATATAAGGAGCCGCGCGTCGCCGCCATTTTCACACGTGCATTGAGATTGATAGGGAGAGGACGTGGCTGGCGTCCTCTCCGTTTAGACACTTGATTTACTAATTTTGGGGAGCATTAGGAGTACTCAGTAGTGTACAGTGCAGAGTTTTGCTGATAGTGACCAGTGACCACCACTTTTATTTATAATCCGTTCTCTGCCTGAAAAAAGCGATACACAGCACACAGTGACTCAGTCACATACATACCATATCTGTGTGCACTGCTCAGGCTCAGGCCAGTGTGCTGCATCATCTATATATATTATATATCTGTCTGACTGCTCAGCTCACACAGCTTATAATTGTGGGGGAGACTGGGGAGCACTACTGCAGTGCCAGTTATAGGTTATAGCAGGAGCCAGGAGTACATAATATTATATTAAAATTAAACAGTGCACACTTTTGCTGCAGGAGTGCCACTGCCAGTGTGACTAGTGACCAGTGACCTGACCACCAGTATATAATATTAGTAGTATACTATCTCTTTATCAACCAGTCTATATTAGCAGCAGACACAGTACAGTGCGGTAGTTCACGGCTGTGGCTACCTCTGTGTCGGCACTCGGCAGCCCGTCCATAATTGTATATACCAGTGACCTAACCGTGGTTTTTTTTTCTTTCTTTATACATACATACTAGTTACGAGTATACTGTCTCTTTATCAACCAGTCTATATATTAGCAGCAGACACAGTACAGTGCGGTAGTTCACGGCTGTGGCTACCTCTGTGTCGGCACTCGGCAGCCCGTCCATAATTGTATATACCAGTGACCTAACCGTGGTTTTTTTTTCTTTCTTTATACATACATACTAGTTACGAGTATACTATCTCTTTATCAACCAGTCTATATATTAGCAGCAGACACAGTACAGTGCGGTAGTTCACGGCTGTGGCTACCTCTGTGTCGGCACTCGGCAGCCCGTCCATAATTGTATATACCACCTAACCGTGGTTTTTTTTTCTTTCTTTATACATACATACTAGTTACGAGTATACTATCTCTTTATCAACCAGTCTATATATTAGCAGCAGACACAGTACAGTGCGGTAGTTCACGGCTGTGGCTACCTCTGTGTCGGCACTCCGCAGCCCGTCCATAATTGTATATACCAGTGACCTAACCGTGGTTTTTTTTTCTTTCTTTATACATACATACTAGTTACGAGTATACTATCTCTTTATCAACCAGTCTATATATTAGCAGCAGACACAGTACAGTGCGGTAGTTCACGGCTGTGGCTACCTCTGTGTCGGCACTCGGCAGCCCGTCCATAATTGTATATACCAGTGACCTAACCGTGGTTTTTTTTTCTTTCTTTATACATACATACTAGTTACGAGTATACTATCTCTTTATCAACCAGTCTATATATTAGCAGCAGACACAGTACAGTGCGGTAGTTCACGGCTGTGGCTACCTCTGTGTCGGCACTCGGCAGCCCGTCCATAATTGTATATACCAGTGACCTAACCGTGGTTTTTTTTTCTTTCTTTATACATACATACTAGTTACGAGTATACTATCTCTTTATCAACCAGTCTATATATTAGCAGCAGACACAGTACAGTGCGGTAGTTCACGGCTGTGGCTACCTCTGTGTCGGCACTCGGCAGCCCGTCCATAATTGTATATACCAGTGACCTAACCGTGGTTTTTTTTTCTTTCTTTATACATACATACTAGTTACGAGTATACTATCTCTTTATCAACCAGTCTATATATTAGCAGCAGACACAGTACAGTGCGGTAGTTCACGGCTGTGGCTACCTCTGTGTCGGCACTCGGCAGCCCGTCCATAATTGTATATACCAGTGACCTAACCGTGGTTTTTTTTTCTTTCTTTATACATACATACTAGTTACGAGTATACTATCTCTTTATCAACCAGTCTATATATTAGCAGCAGACACAGTACAGTGCGGTAGTTCACGGCTGTGGCTACCTCTGTGTCGGCACTCGGCAGCCCGTCCATAATTGTATATACCAGTGACCTAACCGTGGTTTTTTTTTCTTTCTTTATACATACATACTAGTTACGAGTATACTATCTCTTTATCAACCAGTCTATATATTAGCAGCAGACACAGTACAGTGCGGTAGTTCACGGCTGTGGCTACCTCTGTGTCGGCACTCGGCAGCCCGTCCATAATTGTATATACCACCTAACCGTGTTTTTTTTTTTCTTTCTTTATACATACATACTAGTTACGAGTATACTATCTCTTTATCAACCAGTCTATATATTAGCAGCAGACACAGTACAGTGCGGTAGTTCACGGCTGTGGCTACCTCTGTGTCGGCACTCCGCAGCCCGTCCATAATTGTATATACCAGTGACCTAACCGTGGTTTTTTTTTCTTTCTTTATACATACATACTAGTTACGAGTATACTATCTCTTTATCAACCAGTCTATATATTAGCAGCAGACACAGTACAGTGCGGTAGTTCACGGCTGTGGCTACCTCTGTGTCGGCACTCGGCAGCCCGTCCATAATTGTATACTAGTATCCAATCCATCCATCTCCATTGTTTACCTGAGGTGCCTTTTAGTTGTGCCTATTAAAATATGGAGAACAAAAATGTTGAGGTTCCAAAATTAGGGAAAGATCAAGATCCACTTCCACCTCGTGCTGAAGCTGCTGCCACTAGTCATGGCCGAGACGATGAAATGCCAGCAACGTCGTCTGCCAAGGCCGATGCCCAATGGCATAGTACAGAGCATGTCAAAACCAAAACACCAAATATCAGTAAAAAAAGGACTCCAAAACCTAAAATAAAATTGTCGGAGGAGAAGCGTAAACTTGCCAATATGCCATTTACCACACGGAGTGGCAAGGAACGGCTGAGGCCCTGGCCTATGTTCATGGCTAGTGGTTCAGCTTCACATGAGGATGGAAGCACTCAGCCTCTCGCTAGAAAACTGAAAAGACTCAAGCTGGCAAAAGCACCGCAAAGAACTGTGCGTTCTTTGAAATCCCAAATCCACAAGGAGAGTCCAATTGTGTCGGTTGCGATGCCTGACCTTCCCAACACTGGACGTGAAGAGCATGCGCCTTCCACCATTTGCACGCCCCCTGCAAGTGCTGGAAGGAGCACCCGCAGTCCAGTTCCTGATAGTCAGATTGAAGATGTCAGTGTTGAAGTACACCAGGATGAGGAGGATATGGGTGTTGCTGGCGCTGGGGAGGAAATTGACCAGGAGGATTCTGATGGTGAGGTGGTTTGTTTAAGTCAGGCACCCGGGGAGACACCTGTTGTCCGTGGGAGGAATATGGCCGTTGACATGCCAGGTGAAAATACCAAAAAAATCAGCTCTTCGGTGTGGAGGTATTTCACCAGAAATGCGGACAACAGGTGTCAAGCCGTGTGTTCCCTTTGTCAAGCTGTAATAAGTAGGGGTAAGGACGTTAACCACCTCGGAACATCCTCCCTTATACGTCACCTGCAGCGCATTCATAATAAGTCAGTGACAAGTTCAAAAACTTTGGGTGACAGCGGAAGCAGTCCACTGACCAGTAAATCCCTTCCTCTTGTAACCAAGCTCACGCAAACCACCCCACCAACTCCCTCAGTGTCAATTTCCTCCTTCCCCAGGAATGCCAATAGTCCTGCAGGCCATGTCACTGGCAAGTCTGACGAGTCCTCTCCTGCCTGGGATTCCTCCGATGCATCCTTGCGTGTAACGCCTACTGCTGCTGGCGCTGCTGTTGTTGCCGCTGGGAGTCGATGGTCATCCCAGAGGGGAAGTCGTAAGCCCACTTGTACTACTTCCAGTAAGCAATTGACTGTTCAACAGTCCTTTGCGAGGAAGATGAAATATCACAGCAGTCATCCTACTGCAAAGCGGATAACTGAGTCCTTGACAACTATGTTGGTGTTAGACGTGCGTCCGGTATCCGCCGTTAGTTCACAGGGAACTAGACAATTTATTGAGGCAGTGTGCCCCCGTTACCAAATACCATCTAGGTTCCACTTCTCTAGGCAGGCGATACCGAGAATGTACACGGACGTCAGAAAAAGACTCACCAGTCTCCTAAAAAATGCAGTTGTACCCAATGTCCACTTAACCACGGACATGTGGACAAGTGGAGCAGGGCAGGGTCAGGACTATATGACTGTGACAGCCCACTGGGTAGATGTATGGACTCCCGCCGCAAGAACAGCAGCGGCGGCACCAGTAGCAGCATCTCGCAAACGCCAACTCTTTCCTAGGCAGGCTACGCTTTGTATCACCGCTTTCCAGAATACGCACACAGCTGAAAACCTCTTACGGCAACTGAGGAAGATCATCGCGGAATGGCTTACCCCAATTGGACTCTCCTGTGGATTTGTGGCATCGGACAACGCCAGCAATATTGTGTGTGCATTAAATATGGGCAAATTCCAGCACGACCCATGTTTTGCACATACCTTGAATTTGGTGGTGCAGAATTTTTTTAAAAACGACAGGGGCGTGCAAGAGATGCTGTCGGTGGCCAGAAAAATTGCGGGACACTTTCGGCGTACAGGCACCACGTACAGAAGACTGGAGCACCACCAAAAACTACTGAACCTGCCCTGCCATCATCTGAAGCAAGAAGTGGTAACGAGGTGGAATTCAACCCTCTATATGCTTCAGAGGTTGGAGGAGCAGCAAAAGGCCATTCAAGCCTATACAATTGAGCACGATATAGGAGATGGAATGCACCTGTCTCAAGTGCAGTGGAGAATGATTTCAACGTTGTGCAAGGTTCTGATGCCCTTTGAACTTGCCACACGTGAAGTCAGTTCAGACACTGCCAGCCTGAGTCAGGTCATTCCCCTCATCAGGCTTTTGCAGAAGAAGCTGGAGGCATTGAAGAAGGAGCTAAAAGGGAGCGATTCCGCTAGGCATGTGGGACTTGTGGATGCAGCCCTTAATTCGCTTAACAAGGATTCACGGGTGGTCAATCTGTTGAAATCAGAGCACTACATTTTGGCCACCGTGCTCGATCCTAGATTTAAAGCCTACCTTGGATCTCTCTTTCCGGCAGACACAGGTCTGCTGGGGTTGAAAGACCTGCTGGTGACAAAATTGTCAAGTCAAGCGGAACGCGACCTGTCAACATCTCCTCCTTCACATTCTCCCGCAACTGGGGGTGCGAGGAAAAGGCTCAGAATTCCGAGCCCACCCGCTGGCGGTGATGCAGGGCAGTCTGGAGCGACTGCTGATGCTGACATCTGGTCCGGACTGAAGGACCTGACAACGATTACGGACATGTCGTCTACTGTCACTGCATATGATTCTCTCAACATTGATAGAATGGTGGAGGATTATATGAGTGACCGCATCCAAGTAGGCACGTCACACAGTCCGTACTTATACTGGCAGGAAAAAGAGGCAATTTGGAGGCCCTTGCACAAACTGGCTTTATTCTACCTAAGTTGCCCTCCCACAAGTGTGTACTCCGAAAGAGTGTTTAGTGCCGCCGCTCACCTTGTCAGCAATCGGCGTACGAGGTTACATCCAGAAAATGTGGAGAAGATGATGTTCATTAAAATGAATTATAATCAATTCCTCCGCGGAGACATTGACCAGCAGCAATTGCCTCCACAAAGTACACAGGGAGCTGAGATGGTGGATTCCAGTGGGGACGAATTGATAATCTGTGAGGAGGGGGATGTACACGGTGATATATCGGAGGGTGAAGATGAGGTGGACATCTTGCCTCTGTAGAGCCAGTTTGTGCAAGGAGAGATTAATTGCTTCTTTTTTGGGGGGGGTCCAAACCAACCCGTCATATCAGTCACAGTCGTGTGGCAGACCCTGTCACTGAAATGATGGGTTGGTTAAAGTGTGCATGTCCTGTTTTGTTTATACAACATAAGGGTGGGTGGGAGGGCCCAAGGATAATTCCATCTTGCACCTCTTTTTTCTTTTCTTTTTCTTTGCATCATGTGCTGATTGGGGAGGGTTTTTTGGAAGGGACATCCTGCGTGACACTGCAGTGCCACTCCTAGATGGGCCCGGTGTTTGTGTCGGCCACTAGGGTCGCTAATCTTACTCACACAGCTACCTCATTGCGCCTCTTTTTTTCTTTGCGTCATGTGCTGTTTGGGGAGGGTTTTTTGGAAGGGACATCCTGCGTGACACTGCAGTGCCACTCCTAGATGTGCCCGGTGTTTGTGTCGGCCACTAGGGTCGCTAATCTTACTCACACAGCTACCTCATTGCGCCTCTTTTTTTCTTTGCGTCATGTGCTGTTTGGGGAGGGTTTTTTGGAAGGGACATCCTGCGTGACACTGCAGTGCCACTCCTAGATGGGCCCGGTGTTTGTGTCGGCCACTAGGGTCGCTAATCTTACTCACACAGTCAGCTACCTCATTGCGCCTCTTTTTTTCTTTGCGTCATGTGCTGTTTGGGGAGGGTTTTTTGGAAGGGCCATCCTGCGTGACACTGCAGTGCCACTCCTAGATGGGCCCGGTGTTTGTGTCGGCCACTAGGGTCGCTAATCTTACTCACACAGTCAGCTACCTCATTGCGCCTCTTTTTTTCTTTGCGTCATGTGCTGTTTGGGGAGGGTTTTTTGGAAGGGCCATCCTGCGTGACACTGCAGTGCCACTCCTAGATGGGCCCGGTGTTTGTGTCGGCCACTAGGGTCGCTAATCTTACTCACACAGCTACCTCATTGCGCCTCTTTTTTTCTTTGCGTCATGTGCTGTTTGGGGAGGGTTTTTTGGAAGGGACATCCTGCGTGACACTGCAGTGCCACTCCTAGATGGGCCCGGTGTTTGTGTCGGCCACTAGGGTCGCTTATCTTACTCACACAGCGACCTCGGTGCAAATTTTAGGACTAAAAATAATATTGTGAGGTGTGAGGTATTCAGAATAGACTGAAAATGAGTGTAAATTATGGTTTTTGAGGTTAATAATACTTTGGGATCAAAATGACCCCCAAATTCTATGATTTAAGCTGTTTTTTAGTGTTTTTGGAAAAAAACACCCGAATCCAAAACACACCCGAATCTGACAAAAATAATTCGGTGAGGTTTTGGCAAAACGCGTTCGAACCCAAAACACGGCCGCGGAACCGAACCCAAAACCAAAACACAAAACCCGAAAAATTTCAGGCGCTCATCTCTACTATTTATGAAGCGTTAAACAGTTCAAGTTTCACTCCACTCCTCCTGTTACATATATATACCCAGTGCTTTCTACCTTCTCCTTAGCACTATGATTAAGCCATACATGGAACTGTAATTATAGGTCACTCTGACCCATTACTATCCTCCTGCTTAATAGCCATTATTGCAGCCTAGCCCTGGAGTCCTTAGTCCCAATATGAAATTGACTATGTACCACAGTCACCTATGGCTTGCTGTGCTTAGTGTAGGGGTAATATAAATGGCTGGATTATGCACTCACACTTCTACGATCTAGTGATGCTGCTGCAGGCTGCTCCCCCGACTCCTCCCTTACACTTACAGCCACACAGAATGGAGCCTCTGCTGCTGGTCCTGGCTTCTTTGTTGTGGTTGTCAGAGTCTGTGCCGGTAATAGGTAGGAAGGAACCCTCTCTGTCTCCCTGTCATAGGTGCGCCCTTCCAATACTGCTGGGTGAGTTGACTAGCACTGATGCCGGGTTCTATGAACAGTGCTGAGTCTCAATGCTGCTGTCACCACCTTTACAGTAAGGAAGCCCTGTTCTGGCTACACACACTAAGCCCCCTCCGGCCGCCGCAATGCATACCCTCCAACATTTTACACACAAAAATCGGTACAAATTAGAAAAAGGGGCGTGGCCACGGGCAAAGGGGGCGTGGTCACGCTCCTTTTCCTATACTTTCAATGGAAGTTTGGAGAGCCAAAAATAGGTACAGACCATAAAAAAAAGGTACTGTACCTATTAAAAAGGTACAGTTGGAGGGTATGGCAATGTATACCGCTCAGCTCTAATGCGGGCGACGGACGGAGCAGCAAAAACTATGTCCTCTCACCAAGGGATATGCAGTCTCTCCCCCAGCTACACTCACAGCACCTCTCCACCCCTCTCTAGTAGTCACATGACCCACTCTGAGGTGATGCCCCGCCCACTGGCAATCACCCCACTAGGTGATTGACAGTTAGGAGCACAAGGGCATTAACCCTTTAGATACACTGTGAAACCATAAAATAAGCCTTAATTGTATTCACCACTACATTTACATCAATGTACATACAATTACATATATGTGAACTGTATTATTTACCTCAAAACATGCATACAGTATTACAACATCCATTAACTTTTATATGAATAATATATATGCTTATACTCCATTTTAGTCACCATATTATAACTACCTCAGTATAAGTGTTGTTTAAACCCTAAATCAGGGTTACATTTTAATCATTTTTTTATACTGCAAAGGTCAGAGATGATTATCATGATAAGCACGTACAGCATTTTTACTCTGGGGGTCAAGTACCCGCTAGAGAAATGACTGCTGATTGGTGTAATTATGGATTTGTCCTCTCGTTTAAACACTATTAAGTGCACAAATCCTCAGTGGTTTTGATCTTCAGCTGCCTGTCCCTTCCTTGCTATTTTCTGCCTCATGTAGGAGTTGTGAGAGCAGGATGCAGCAAATATATGCTTGTACAACACGGAAAAGTGTACTATATGTTAATAAAAGTCATTTTGCCCAGCTTTACATACACTAATGTTTAACTCTACTCTGTTTAAAAATAGTAAAGGTGCAGGCATTTTATCTTAATGATCACAAACTTCTCTATTGCTTCAGTGCTAATAAAATAGCTGTTGGTGACATTATTCCTTGGTGACTGATTTTCAGTGATCAGTGCTATCAATGTGGCCCCTTCATTTGCTGCATGGTTCTGATCTCCTGCATGGTAATGGCCGTTAGAAGAGACAATGCCAGTGAGGCAGATGCATCTCTATGAAACCAGTGAAGGATGAAAGGATAAAAGTCTGTTCATTACGACCAGCTACAAGAACAAGAAGAGACAGAAATTGACTCAGACTGCATCCAATTAAGTCTCTAATTAATTTGTGGCCGCACACATTCAGTCTGTGTGCAGTGCTGGGCAGATGACTATTGCACATGGTGATTTCGTGAATTAAGTTTGGGAAGACTTTCAAAGAAGCGGGGGGGACGTTTTGGGCAGGTGTTTGCAGATTCTGGACAGGGGAGACTGCACCACAATCATCTGAAGTAAAACAAGGAAAAGTCTGCACTCTGCAGACATAAACTTGTGTGTGCTGCCAGCTGCTACTATTGATGAATGTAAACTATTCCTTTGTAAACTTGTAAACT